>NC_073337.2:13886250-14212500 GCF_027580225.2 Misgurnus anguillicaudatus | reverse complement strand
GAATAGACCTATTCAAATTCACTTGGATGACTTCTAAATTACTAGTCATCTTACCGGCATCAGCAGTACAATTTACAGTAATAAAATAAAGGTGCTAAAAACGTTCTTCACAACCACGCCACAGATGTACTATTTCTGGCAGGTCCGGATTAACACAATGTAGTACCATAAGGTGACCACATTTGAAATGAGTGAGCTGTCTTAAGTTGTGTTTAACATTACCTGGGGCTGCACAGACCCATCATTAGAGTAAATAAGCGCATGGTAACATAAAATGATTGTGGCGTCGTGCAAATGAGTGGTAAAAACCGGTCGCGCATTATAGCCTCTAGAACTTTCACTACAAAGTATGCAACAGAAAGATTCAGATGTTAAAGTTTTTTTATGGATCCATATAGCTCAGGAAAGAACCTTTTAGGAAGTGTACATATACGCTTATTTCTATGTGTGTAAAATTTGGGACATTAACTTAAGTCCACTGGTTTCCAGTAAATAATTCATCCAACCAATACAACGCTAACTTCAATACAACCAAGAAAGAAAATCAATCGTATATATATTTTGGAGCTATACCAGTATTTTAGATGTGAAATATAAGGGTATTATAAGTAACAACAACAGTGGGTTAGAACAAACAACCCAGCATTCTTGTTTTGAGCAATAGTGCCTTGGAAGGCAACATAAAAATACATCAAATTGTGCAGGCTTTACTCACTGTATTTTTCTAGATTTTCTTGCTTTAACTACTGTTCCTGTGTATTAGATAACTGATTGTTTTGTCATGAATCATTCTGATAGGGTTTTTTTTAAATCAATGTCCAGCACTGACTCATGGGAAAAACGTAGCAAACTTTTCCATCCAGTTGGATTTTTTATTTGAAACGTCACGTCTATGAGATAAATGACCTATGAAGTTACCTTTAAATGTCAATGGCATAGACGTCAAACTTCACAACATTCACAACCCATTTAACTTCTGTAATGTAACACATTCCTGGGTAGAACAACAATTCCATCTATAGAAGATTGGATTGTGAAAAATGAGCATAGCAGAATGGAGGCAGGTTTTTGGAGGGGAGAGGTTTGGTGATTTCAAGCGAGAATCAAAGTCATTTCAGGTTTACTTATTACTTTATTATTTTCATGAAATTTTCAAAAACAGAAACATGCATTTAAAAAAAGCAAAAAGAGTCCATTTTGATATTATGCTGAGTTTAAAATGGCCAACCACTAGCTATTTGTGCCATTTATCTTCTTATGGTAGCAGTCTCAGACATGGTGCGCTGTTGTATAAACTTCAGAAAGCTTGGAATATCGCATGAAAGTTTTTTCCTGCCAATTTAAAAATTAATTAATTAATGAGAAATATTACAATTAAAACCAGATTTACCATTTTATTTTAGAGAACTGTAAGCAAAATATGTGCCAAAATTAAAAAAATAAAATAAATGAAATTATTTTATTCTCTATTTTAATTTTCAAAAAATAATTGAAAAATAAAACACAATTTATGATTTGACAGTGAATAGTGGCAGTCACCATAATAGTGACAAAATCTAATTAAAATGTGGTTCACTTTTTATTTTATGTTTTCTTTCATTTCATGGTTTTCATTTTCAAAGTCAACTTGTATGCAAATTCTATGTAAATAAGTGGGTGGAGTTTACTTGCTCACATAACTGAGCGTGTCTGAGGCAGTGTTGCAAACTTAGCAACTCTATTGTGAGTTTGGTTACTTACAGACACCTTTATCGATGTTTTTCTACAAAAAAGCGACTAACGACAAGTCTAGCAGCTGTTTGGATGAACCTTAGCTTTACATCTGTACACATTCTGTGTTGCTACACATGCCAGGTCTAGCTTTTTCAGAGAAATGTGCATCTCTCTTGGCCTCTGTACATTGAGTTGAGAATTCGCACATTGCCAAGTTGGCAACACTGCCTCAGACACTCTCCATTACATGAGCAAGTAAACCCCACCCACTGATTAACATAGAATTTGCATACAAGCTGACTTTGAAAATGACAATGGAAACAAAAGCATGACATGAGAACATGACAATGAACTTTACATTTGAATTAGATTTTTGTTGATAATATCGCATGGAAAAAAGCATGAATAAAATTATTGATAAAAATTAAATAATCTTTTTCATGTTTGCCTTTAAATTTTAATATTGGCAGTCTTGCCTTGAGGTTGTAGTGAAAAAAATGACAAATCATCAATTGAATTTCTTTTGACAGGGAAGATGCATTATCACCTTGAAAATGAAAATAAATAATAAATAATTTCATTTTATCTTTAAAAATGAAAGATAAAATATTTTTGCGTAGAATTTGCTTTAGTGAAATGGTAAATGGCCTTCCATATGAACCACTTTTATTAAATATATCTGTATATTATTTTTTATATATTTATTATATATTTTAATATTTATTGTGTATATCCAAAAACATTTGGGTAAACAATTCCTTTATCTTGCGCAACTATCATAAACAGAAATTGAACGAGCTCTAAAAATGCACCATATGTTAGGTTATAAAGTGCACTATTGCTTTTTGAAAGGCAAATCGAGCTTGATGGCATGAAATTGAGCTAGTAGCATTTGCATTCACATACTTAGCCTAATACCCAGCCATAAAAACATCTTTAATGTCCCTGTTTAACATGCACATATTACTCTTTGTCTGTCTCCTACCAGTCATGGATTGTGTGGAGGAGGAGGTGGATTTTAATTGGGAGGAGTATCTCGAGTACACTGGAGCCACTGCCGCACCCCACACTTCCTTCAGACATGTAAGAATACACACACACACTTGAATAATGTAGGTTTATGAGGACCCCCATAGACATTATGGTTTTTATACTGTACAAATTTTATATTCTTTTTCGTTCCCTAACCCAGCAGATCTCAACTGGGGGCGTGACCCTCTGGGGGACAGAGAGATAGTGCCAAAAGTGCACCAGTTTAATGACTTTTGATGAAATATATTAATTTTTCATCAATTTTGTAATTAGAAAACTAAGGCAACTAACCAATACTGTATAATTAAACATGTTTTGTTTAAGTTAAATTCTAAGTTAGAGATTGTTTGTAAGTCTGAATTTTCTTTGGTGGGGGCACGAAAGGATGCGTCCTACACAAGTGTAACTGCATGCTTAAAAGTTTGCTAAACCTCATAGAAAACTGTAATTGGACCGTACAGGTGGAGATCAGTCTTCAAAGCAGCTTTCAGCCTGGAATGAAGCTTGAAGTAGCCAATAAAGGCAGCCAGGATACATACTGGGTGGCTACTATCATAACCACATGTGGTCAGTTGCTATTGTTACGCTACTGTGGCTATGGCGAAGACCGCAAGGCGGACTTCTGGTGCGATATCATGACAGCCGAACTTCATCCTGTCGGTTGGTGCGCTCAGAACAACAAAACGCTTCAACCACCTGAAGGTAAGGCACGAATGTAAAGACGAGCAATGCATTCAAATACGTACGTCTATTCAAAGTCAGATTAAGTACATGCTTGAACAGTGCTTCTAAACAAATTCCAAATGTCCAAACCCACACCTCATATTTCTTCTCTTATTTCACCAACCATGTCTTGTTTGTTTTGATAAACAGCACAAATGGTTTTATTCAACTGAACAAACAATGCAAAGTTGTATGGAAACACTCATCTTGTTTGAATAATCCCTCAATAGATGTCCTCCAATATGAGCGCCATATACGTTTTGCTGGTAACCCTTTGGTAATGTTAAGTTTCTATTTGTTAAGTTGTTTATTAGCTAACATGAACTAACAATGAACAATACATTTATTGTCTTTTGTAAATTAATGTTACAGTTGTTCATCGCTTTTTTTGTTTGTTTGTTTTTGAGTGAGTTTGTTGTGTTAACAGATGCGACTTATTTTAATTGAAAATGAATTGCTAAAGGTTAACTAACATTAATGAATGCGAGATACACCAATCGACCAGCCATAATTCAGAAGAACTGGACGTTTTTTTTTTGCTCCCTAAAACGCTTTCGTACAAAAATCTCGATTGTGTTTTCTATTTGTTTTATTTTAGTATAATGCCTGATAAAGCACTGTTTGTACCCACACATGGCTGCTTTGTTAAAGGGTAACCCTGTTAACTGCTGTATTTCTGCTGTTTGCCATCTACTATAAGTGAATGAATTTGTGCTTTTATTCACCCCGTCTGGTGGTTTTGCTATGTGCAGCTGTTTTATTTTGAGCTATTTTTACAAAGCTGAAGTCAGACCACTTTGTTTTTACCTTTAAATCCTGAAATTATGGAAAATTATTACAATATAATGTAATAGTACATTCAACCCAATCTCACGGAAATTCGTGATATAGTCACAAAACTTTCAGTTGATGTATTCGTGCTATTGACACAAATTTCTGCTGTTTTTTGTGCCCCTGGAGCATGAATGTTTTTTTGTGGCACACAGCACGAATTTCTAGAAATAGTATTACATCCTAACGCAAACCCCGAATCTAACCCTAACCCCAAGCGACAATGATTTTAAAATAGGAAAAACAATGAGAAAAAATAAAATAAAATTACAAGATAAAGAAAGTCGTGCCACGGGTCTAGAAATTTGTGCTCTGTGCCACATCCAGGGGCACGAAAAACTGTAGAAAATCATGTCAATAGCACAAATAAATGAATACAATTTTTTGTGACTATAACACTTGCCGTGAGATAGGGAAGTTAGAACAATTAAATCTAATTTAAAGTAAAAACAACTTCTGATGCCACAAGTATCTTTGATCATTGTGCTTAAAATGCAGTTATTGCTTCCAATTTCAAATGGTTAAAGCCAGTTAAGCCTGTAACAAGTAAATACTTTTTCAGACTTTCCTGTCTGTTGTTTAAAGAAAAAATGTACCAACGGAAACGGCCAATTTGCTTATAAAAATTCGGCAACCAAAATCAGCCACGAAACATCATGATCTATGCATCACTGAGTAAATTATTGTTAATTTAATTATTTAAAAAGTATTGTTTAATCTTGTTAATTCATGTAGTTAACTAATGTTAACAAATGGAACATCGCTGTAAATTGTTACCATTACCATACCTTTTAAAATAGCATTTGTTACTAGGGATGCTCTGATCAGGATATTTGCAGCCGATATCGAGTACCAATTTGTTGTCTTCGGAGGCGTCATGCCCATTCAAACTGAGGGGGCACTCAGTTTTTTGAGCAAAATGGATTTTGCATGCAACCTTAAAATCAAAGAAGCGTCCATTAAAGGCGGAGTCCACGATGTTTGAAAAACGCGTTGGAAAAGGAGACGGGCCGACTACCAAAACACACTTATAGCCAATAAAATCAAATCAAATGCCGGGTTGCGTATGTGTGGGGCGGGTCTATCAACAGAAGGTCCAGATTCTATTGGGGTAGGGGCGTGTTTGTTTAGGTGATTTCAAATATCAACATTGGCTTTCAAACATCATGGACTCCGCCTTTAATCTGTTACTTGTCTTTTAATCTGTTTCATATGCACAATATTATCAATTCTGTGCTGCATCCTTGTCACTTTTCAAAGATGTTTGCCATTTTGATCATGTTACATACTTTATTCTGGCGGCAGGCGCTGCAGTCAGCGAGCGCAGTCGCAGACGTCATCAGCGTCTGAACGCGCTCATAAGCTCTTTGCGTTGTTTACTTTAGGGATTTAAAATTACATAAATTTTATAGAATAATGGAGTTGTTGTGCAAATTGCATTAATGACACAATTAAACAAGTCATTAAACAAAACGTAAATAAACAAAACATGCCGTTTCATATGTTAATATGATGCCAATATGTCATTATTCTGATTAAATAGTATTTGATATAAAAGTTAGTCAACACTTTTATTTTGGAGGTTTTTGCATGAAGCTCAAATTGTTAAAAATGTAAGTGCCATGGAAAAGACTGAAAGCTCTATAATATTCCGTTTGATGTCTGTGTATGCACACATTTCTGTGAGCTGTGCACACTGTGCCCCCTTTAAAAAAAATTGGTGCATGACACCCCTGGTTGTCTTCATGATACAATGCCCGATATCACTGATTCGGCGGATCGATCGGATAGCATCCCTATTTGTTACAGCTGCAAAGTCTGAGTGAATTACCAAAATCTACTAAGGGTTGGGTTAGGTCAGGTTGGTGAATAGGGTAGGAGTTGGCAAAATCATGGGAGATCAACTAATAATTTGGTTTGTGTGTACTCTATTTGGTTAATATTTTATTACCCCAAAAAGCAGATTCATTGCTGTACATTAGAACAGACTATTATATATTAAAATTATTGGACATATCAGTCTGTGTACAGTTGATTTTACATTGTAAAAAAATACGTTAAGTAGACCTTTTAAACTATTAGAAAACAAATAATATAATATTTGTTTGTAATACTGCATACAGCAATTTCCAGAAAGTATACAGACTTAAAGTTGTGACCTAACACCCCAGGCCACAGTTATGACCAATTTAGGCTTAAGTGCATCCATTGCGGTATTGTGGTGCAGTTAAACTATACTTGCTTACACAAGGGCCTCCAACAGGGTTAAAAATAATTTTACACTGCAGCTTGTCAACAGCTTAACATCAGGTTATTAAGTCAGTCAGCTACTGATGCGAAGGCCCGTTATGACGATCTTTTTGGAAGGTTTTCTCCATTCGTGTTGTAAGTGGCACAGTAAGCCATTTAATTCCTGTGGAGCCAGATGTCTTATGGATGCCATAAAACAGGTTTCAGGCCTAGTGCGTAACGTATAAAGTTTCGGGCCACTTGCTGTGCTGGGCTAGTTCTTCACATGTGTTTTATACATTACAAACTTTAACTTTAAATTTCTGTGATGTTTACACATTGTTGTTATAATTTCAAACACATTGTTTGATTTCAATATGACACCCTGGTATCTAGCTGGCTTTCCGTGTTACAAGCGTTATTTGCCTCAAACGCGTTTCCATGTGATTTGAAAATATTCCAGGTGAAGTGGAAAATTCATCAAATATATCCCGCGAGAAATCTAGAGGAAGGAAGGCGATGCTCCGCATTTGGTGTGTATGCAGCATAAGACTATGTAAGAGGAAAAGTAAAGGATATTTAACCCTTAGAAAATCTATTTATCTCAAAATCCAAACAGATCACGTTTCACAGCACAAATCAAATATGGCGGAACGTTCTCATTGGTTCTTACGTGTCTTGTGCAATATGCTATGACATCATAAAGCACATGACATACAAGAACCAGTTCCTTAATAGAGTGCTGCAGGGCCAGCACCCAGAAGTTGGCGGCACACTGGGTTCCCTCGCTAAAAGTCCATTCATTTTTCCCATTGACCTTTGGATTATTGCAAAAAATAAGCTCTGTGTTTAACAAAAGTTTATGACACTTAATGAATTTTTTATGAACATACATTTCAGAGCTTAAAATTAACTTTTTTATTTGGTAGCACTGGTGCTCCCAACTTTAAAGAGTTAGGAGCACCAGCAAAAATGTAGGCGCACTCATCCAAAAATTATGAAGCACCACAACTACAATGTATAAGTTAATAGATTTATTTTATTAAAAAATTAAACACCACAACTGGGCTTTACACATCCTATGGCCAGGATTTTGGTCTTTTTTTGCTGCATAGGTTCCTAAAATAATACCCAAATGCTGTTTAAATAATATAGCAGCAATAATTATTTAACAATTACAGGTAACATAATTATGATTAAATAGAAAATGTAGCAAACACGTAAAACACTGATTAATTGTGACATTACAAAAGTGACCCTAATATAGAAGGCTAATATATTGGTATTGATAACTGCATTACCAGGATGCTGTTACTACTAAATAGGCAATGTTTTTAAAAACATACCATCAGCATTCTCGTGTTCCACCTTAACATGGAATACAAGGATGTTTGTCGGATGTCCCTCAAGCAGGATGCGCACATACATCATCAAACACTATTTGATAGACAGGTCGGTGTCTCCATTAATAATGAACACATTTGTCACGACACGTCTTGTGTTTTTGGCACTTTTGCCATGTTTTAGCAAGGTCTCGCGCTTAAAATTTGTGGATTCCGCCACCAACGCTGTTTTACCTGCAACCTCCGTTTCACAGGATTTACTGTAAACACAGTAACATCGATCCATTTTCATAGCGGAGCCACTCTTAATCTTTAAGCCACCCTCTCCGAAAGGTTTAACGTTAAGGCTTATTTTCCGGTGGTGAAGTTGCATTTAAATCCGGACCGTCGTTATAAATTAATACAGTAGTAACATTGGCTGTAGTCGGCTTGTTCTCTTCATGCTCGTGGTTTGTTTTTTCACATTTCCGCGCTTTGCGTACCCCAACGTAGCACGGCAACAAGGAATGACTGACATTCATATTAGCCAATCTTCGCTCTTCATTAAACGCAAGAACTTAGAAAAGAAATTTGGTCAATCTAAATTAAGTCACACCACAACAAAATAGGCAGTCGCAAAAATGCTCCCAAATATATTTTAAGGTCGCATATGCGACCAAAACAGTCGCAATTTCGAGCCATGCCTTTTAGGAATTTTGAAGTCTAATTTTATTTATTTATTTTAGTATAATTGGTCTTTTTAGTGAGGGAACCACTGTCCCGCTAACTTTTAGGGTTGGCTACAAAAATACATCATCCCTGCGGCACTCTATTGTTGCCATATTTGATTTAGGTCGTATGCTTTGGAAAGTTTTATGGTGACAGAATTTTTATTTTGGAGATGCTGTATCAGTTGGCTGCCTTTAGGGCTTAAAATGGGGTAACCAGATTATTGAGACACACATTATAATGTATTTCTTTTTACGAACATTTGGCTTATTCGATTGTGTTTCATTTGTTCATGTGATTGTGTTACCACTCTATTCAGAAAATCATGAGAAAGGAACAGATCGTTTTTAAAGGAAAATAATTTTTTTACATATCCTAGAAGAATCTGACCATACTGGTTTTGATCTTATCAGAAAAAAAGATTTTGACTGGAAATGTATTTTGGTTGACAGACAGGTATAACTGAAATTTGGCTAATCCCATTGTTGATTCATATGGGGCTGGTTGGCTTAGATAGCACTATTGTAATTGAATAACTTTATTACAAAACATTTATAAGTCATAATGGACAGTGTTAAGACCTAAGGTATGCGTCAGTAGCGCATTCACACTGTAGTTTTCAAATATATACTTAACCTCACACAGTCATGCGTGTCCAAGGTGATCTTTTTATGTTTAGTAAATGCTGCAGAATTATATGAAATATGCCATTTTAGGACAGTTTTTGGTTAAGAAAGCTATTAGAATTAGTATCTAAAAATAAATGATCGAACATAAAATGACTTAAACACAAGTAGTTTTAAACACGTTTGTATTTGTCTCTCCTACCTTAGACGTCTTCACCCTTAAAATGTACATTGTTAAAAACATTTAATATATTGTTCTAAATTAAACAACACTCTTTTATGGCATAGTGGGACAATAAATAATACATGTAATGTAAGCAGTCAGTTATAGGGCCCTATTTTAACGATCTAAGCGCATTGTCTAAAGCGCACAGCGCAACGTCTAAATGGGCGTGTCCGAATCCACTTTTGCTAATTTAACGACGGGAAAAATCGTTTTTGCGCCGAGCGCATGGTCGAAAAGGGTTGGTCCTATTGTAATGGGAGTATTTTGGGCGTAACGTGCAGTAAATAATGAGAGTCACAGCTCTCATTCCCTTTAAAAGCAAGTTGCGCTGGCGCTATGTCTAAACCCTATTTAGATGACGGACTTTATAAACTGAAAAACTAAGCGGAGGAAGAAGATCCCCAGTTTAAGATTAATGTTAAATAATTGTGTTGTTTTTCCCTTATATTTAAATTGTTATTTTTTTATTAAAACCTTTAAAACCCGTTTTCTTTTAGTCATGGAAGTAAAAAGCAGGCTTGTAATTGCTTTAAATATATGGCTATCCAATATCATCAAAACATAATTTACAAGTATGTAAGATAAGGTTTGTACTCTAAAAATACTTTATTTGTAACAAACAGGAGATAAAGAATTTACAAACGGCTCTCCTCACGTTCGTTTCAGCACTTTGGACAGCGGTTTTTTTAGCAAAGAGTTTTTTTAAAGCATTACTTACAAATGTTTCTCATCTCGCCATATCCACAGGTAGGCCTACATCATATACAATAAATCCGTGAGGTAGCATTAAAAAAAACATTTAAAAACAGACGCATTTGTTTAAAGCAAAGCATTTATTTACTTATCAGGCTGCAGGTAAAGCAGCTCTTTGCGCCTTCTAACATCTCATAATCAGTCCTCATTTATAAATATGTCCAAGAGACTCAATAATAATCTCTTAAATTCAATCCTTTAATCTTTCATATTTAAAAGCATTTTTGTGCTGCTGCGCATTTATGCACTTTGTGATAAGCAAACCCGCGTTGTCCTCCCGTTTATAGGCGCATATTACTAATGCGCTCTTTAAATAACATAAAACATATTGCACCATTGACTTTAGACTTTAGACCAGGTTTTTGTTGGTCAATGGCGTAGTCTATTTTAGTTGCCTCAAAATAGCAACGCGCCAACAATGCGCCTGAACACACCTCGTTTTTCAGACCAGAACGCCCATGGGCGCAAAGGGGGCGCAAATGCATTTGCTATTTAAACAACGCGGCGCTAAACGTGAAAATTAGGGTGGAAACTAGCGAAAGACACTTGCGTCGCGCAATGCGCTGCATTGCGCCGGGTGTAAGATAGAGCCCTTAGTGTAAATGTGGATAAATACAGCCGTGGCCAATTATTAATTGACAGTAAATGTTGTTTCGCAAAGTTTGCCGTTCAGTTGCAGTGGTGTTGATTCTAGCAAGCCCTCCAGAAAAGTGTCTTATAGGTTGTTTTTGTAAGCATCTTATTACATCCTATAGTTACATTTTAAGCTGTTTTTAATATGTGGTGACTTCAAAAATAAGACACTGTCATGTTGCATGCGTCCTCAAACGACATAATGTTTGACTATCACTATACCAATCAATTTGTATCTGCGACTTACAATACATTCAAGGTATGCTTTCTATCAGTAGGCATTAGGCACAGTTGGGCATTCGCTGCGTTAGCAAATCAAAGATTGTGTGTTCAATCCCATGAACACGTGGTCTTTGATTTGCTGGCGCAGTGAATGCCTAATTGTCATGCAGATTAAATGCTACATTGCATTAAAGCAGTGTTTCTCAAACTTTTTCAGCCCAAGGACCACTTTATCTTCCAATTTTTTTCTGAGGACCACCTAACAGAATCCCACTCTAACACGCCCCCAAAAAACAACAAAATAGGAAGGATAAGCTAAATTTAAGTTTAATATGCAACTGTTTCAAGTCAAAAACTAATTTTTTTAAACACAAATGCAATGTTATGTTCAGAAATTATTATATGAATTTTATTTCATTAAAAAAAAAAGTAAATGTGAAATGAGTTGCGGCATAATATGAACAACAAACTGCACATGTTTAAAACTGAGGTGGTGGGTATATGAAGTCTATGGTTGTAACTATAGTAAATTTTCCCCTTAATGTCCAAAATCAATGAAATTAGGGATTTTACACATGAAACAAAAACTAGTACATTACAAAACTAATAGATCTGTGGATTTTAGCTGCTTTCAGTTGACGCTTGATCTTTTCTTTTGACTCCTCTTTGGTTTAGCCACTGATCCACTTTTACGTTATTAAAACAGAATGGCAAGAACTGATATCACAGTTTCACAAGTGCATTAAAAATCTACTTAAATGAGTGATAATTTTGTATAAACACTTGCCTAGTTTAGGTCATCTTTTGGTGGACCACTTGGGGGGTTTGGCGGACCACTAGTGGTCCGTGGACCACACTTTAAGAATTACTGCATTAAATGGATAGTTCACTGAAAAATGAAAATTCTGTCATCATTTACTCGCCCTCATGTTGTTACAAACCTGTATGAATTTCATAGTTCTGATAAACACAAAGAAAGATATTTTGAGAAATGTTTGTAACCAAACCAATCGTGGACCCTATTTACTTCCATAGTATTATTTTTTCCTACTATGGAAGTGAATGGGGTCCACAAACAGTTTGGTTACAAACATTTCTCAAATATCTTTCTTCGTGTTCATCAGAAAAAATACATTTATGCGGGTTTGTAACAACATGAGAGTAATTAAATGATGACAGAATTTTAATTTTTGGGTGAACTATCCCTTTAATGCAAAAGTTTCTGTGGCATTGCTTGTTGCCGGTGGTTCGCATTTGAGGGAAGTGACAAACAACCTAAACCTTTTGTGCATTTAAATCAATGTTAAAAAAGTTAATTGGCCAAAAAGATTAACTTTATCTTAAGAAGCCTATATCTATAATCCCATCTTTAGCACATGTGAAAAAGTACAATTTCAAGACATTCAATTGAACTCTAAATTTTTTAGTGCTTTTCACAGCTTTGCATTGTTGCAAAGCATCTTTACACTAATCACATATTAGTGCAGACAGTGCACTATAAAAAAATCTTTGTTGCCTTAAAATGTTTTTGTTGAATCAACTAAGATTTACAAGTCACATTAACTTGTAAAAATAACTGTTGTTTATCTTGACTGGAGGTGAGTTGCTACAATTTATAAAATGAAGTTGACTATTTTCAACTGTATTTTATAAGCAACTCATCTGTAGTGAAGATAAATAGTAGTAAGTTGAGGTGACTTGTAAATCTGAGTTGATTAAACAACAAATTAAGGCAGCAAAGAATTTTTTGCAGGGTGGAGACATCATAAAAACAAAATTTATGAGGATATATATAAGAATATTATTGCTTTTTTTTTCTTAACAGTACATTAGCAACACTAACTGTGAATAAGTACACTGTAAAAATGATATTATATCAACATATATATTTTAAGTTACTTTAACTTAACAAATTAAGTAAAACAATTTCAACGTTTTTTCTAAATTATGTCAACTTATCACAAGTCAAAACTTTAAAGTGCAGGTTGAATTGACTTGAGTTGTTTAAATGTAATGCTGAATTCATTTTTACAGTGTAGGTTTGTTATCAAAACTTTAAATTCATATCGCTATTAAGCAAATATGTGTATCAGTTTTTTCATAAGACGTATATAGCTTTAAAAATACTTGTCTGTATGATTAATTTATTTTTCAATAAGCTATTCTTCTAGTGTGACAGTATTATGAATATAACTATACTGTATTTAAACACCCAATTTAAGGGTTTGATGACTGTGTGTTCTTCCCTGTTCTTAAGTTTAATCAAATAGTTTATGAAAAAACTTAGAAAGGTAATTTAACCCAAACCCTAACTAAATTAAATTGGGCACCTTAAAGCAAATGTGAGTTTTAACCGTTAATTAGATTTTATAGTGTGTACAGAGGCTTAATATAGTGCAGCCACGAAAATTTGTGATTGGTTATCATCAAACAAAGCATCACATACATTTTTACAAGTGTGTGTGTGTTAAGTCTGTGTGTATTTGTTGGTCATCTCTGTTCCTGTCTGTTTGTTTCTCAGATAACGTTTACCTCAGAGCAGGTAAGCCGAGCTTCCTTGTCTTTCTTTGTTGCCATTTCATAGGCTAAGGGCGTAGGTTTGGTTTTAACATTGATAGAGACATTGTGAATTTTATTAAACTATGTAGAAGCATCGTGTTATTCTTCTTGTTTAGCAAGATTATTTATAGATGTAAGTACTTCTTAATCAATACAAAGATGTTTAAGGAAAAGTTCATCCACAAATGTAAAATCTCTCATAATTTACTCACCCTCATGTCATTTCAGGTGTATACTGTAAGACTTCATTACTTTAGCTGAACACAAACAGACTTAAGTGGTTTAATATGTTTTGTGAGTAAATGATGAGACACTTTTATTTTTGGGGGTGACCTCAATATGGATACAGCTCTTGTTTATAAAATGTGATATGATTTCATGAAACTTGTAAGAGACTTATTGATACAGGGCTGTCTGTTGTAGGTACAAACATCCCCAGTATCCTAAAGAGGACATACTATAACCTACACATTGTACAAGGGGAAAAGGGGGCCCACCAATAAAACTTTTAACATGGGCCTTGGGAATATACGAGTGCTTGAGCACAGTTTAGAGTCAGATACACACAGCTGGAATAGGAAAGTGTTTTTGATTTTGAGTAAAGTCTATATTTCATCAAATAGTCCAGGAAATATACTATAAATTATGCTTGGGTTGTTTTTTAACCCAATGCTGGGCAAATACTAGACAAAACACATGTTGGGTTACAAATAAACCCATGCTGGGTTGTTGTTAACCCAACCATGAGTTGCACTGAAACAACAAACACAGCATAGGTTTATTTGTCCAGCATTGAGTTAAAAAATAACCCAGCAGAATTTTGCGAGTACTGTGTGCATAACCTTTAAAGTCAGTTTAACGCGATATTAAATATGTGTTCTGCGTTTATCATACCACAAATAAATGCGTTAAAAAAACGTAAATTAAGTAAATAAAATCTTTAGTAGGATTCTCTGCTCTCAAATGCCGGAGGCGTGTCCACTGTCATTGCTGAAACCACGCCCACTTGCTAAATTTTGAGCAAGTACAGTTTCAAACCCGTTTTAAAACTTCATTTCTGTGATATTGTTATTTTCTAGCAATAAACAATAAAAGTTCATTTCAGGAAGAGTAATAGGGTTGAAAATAACTAAAATACTTATAAAATACATTAGGGTTGTTTGGTAGCACTTTATTTTACGGATAGGTAATAGCTGGGTAATGACTGTAAAAAAATTGCTGTAATTATGCAGCTGGTTGCCAGTAACTTACTGTAGAAGATAAAAACTTAAAATGTTTTATGTTCATTTAACTTTGAACAAACTGTTGCCAGTAAATAACATAAATATAAAATCTAAAGTAAGTTACTGGCAGCTAGTTGCCAGTAATACCCAGTAATACTGTAATTTCTACAGACATTTTTTTTACAGTGTATGGTAATATATACATTATTTCATGATAATGTTATTTTTAAAAACCTGAAAAACCTGAACGTTTATCATTACAGTAAGTACATACTTACTACAGGTTTTACTATATTATTAAACCTTTAAATCAACACAATTTACATTGTTATTGTCTGGAAACTGCACAGCAATATGTGGTTTAAAAATAGGGCTTATTCGATCTACGTCATCAATGTTCGCGGCGGCCATATTGTTGACATAAAACTGTCAGTCTGTCAATTGACAAGCGAGGCAGCGTGGGTATTATGCATGGTATTATCGGTGTAATTTTTTTTAAACCGCGCGATGGTGCGTGGTGTAATACACGGATGTCTAACAACAGCAAAAAGAACCCCAGAATTAGTTTTTATGCGATACCGACTGTCAGAAAACATGCAAGGAAGGAGACAGAGGAGTCGAACCAGCGAAGGAGAGACTCCCAACAGCAAAGTCTGTCCCCATCATTTTTCCACAGGTAACGTAAGGGATATATGCTCACAGAAAAGTCTGTCCCCATAATTTGATCACATATGGTTAGCTGTAAGCAGTGGCTGAAAATGCTCTTTCAAATAAGCTGCCACATTGAGACAGTTACTAAATTAGTATTAATAACTATATGAACATAATAATAGGTCTGGCATTGATACTAGGTAGGGAATTAAGGGCCGTTCACATAGTTTTGAAAATCGTTTTATATTAAACAGAATAGCGGAGCTCACACCAAAACTATAACGGTACAGATACAATGAACGACATCATTGGGATCACTTTCTGAGCGATTTTTCCCAGCTGATGAAGGATAAACCATTGATAGCATTAAAATCTATTTGAACTTCAAGTGCACGGCCACTTAAAATGACAGTGAAGCTCATTGCTGAGGTCTATAACATTAGATTACCTCCAGTTGCTGTGAAAATTGACTACATAATGCTTTTTAATCTATTACATTAACTAACTGTTATGCCAAAAGGTAAGAGATTACACAAACTATTAGATTCACTGTTTAGAGTTACGCGAAACGCAGCGTGTTGAGGACATCGGCAAAAGTTTTTATTACAAGCAATATTAAAGGCAAGTGATTTGCGCGAGTGCCGTGAGCGAATTAGCATAAACGTATTGTTTGGTGATGTGGACGATGATATAGTTATCATTATAGTTATCGTTATAGTTATAATGTGAACGGCCCTTCAGTGCTTGTATGATGAATGGGGGATACTGTATGAATAAATATCCGGATAAGTTACGGCTGGCAATAAGGACGGATCTTTACTTAAAGCTATTGGGTCTATTTGATATTGTTCCAAAATAATCAAGCTCATCTTCTCTTAATACAGACGAGATTAAGCCATTAGGCTACTGCTCCCCTCGACTCAAATCTACGTGCGGCTATGAGTAGGACAGATGTCATGTCAACAAGATGGCCGCGGCTAGCGACTTCCGGTGTTTGCGAATAAGCCCTATAGTATTACCATGAAATTATATATTACCATAACATTACCCAGTTATTACGATTTTTTAAAGTGTTGTTAGTCGTTTAGTTAAAACTACTTGTGGTTAAATGTTGAATAGTTTTTAATAAACATTACAATTATTTTATATTTTTTATATATTCTATATATTTTTATATATTTTATATTATTATTATTATTATTTTTAGTTTGTTTAATATTTTTCTTACAATAACCTAGGTACAGTAACAGTGTTAAATGAATAAACTTTAAAAAAATAGTACTGCAATTTAACTTATAAACGGTGTACTTTAAAAGTGTTAACTGTTTTATAGATAAAAAATTAACATATTTGCAGTGAAAAAAACACTTATAAATAACTAAATAAAATAATGGTGCTGCAACTTACATCTAATTTTAGTCACTGTGATCTAATAGAATAGAAATATTGATTATTCAGTAATTCTTTTCCAACTTTTACCCATCAGTCCCTACTGTTAATACCCAAATCTACGCCCGTATCTCAGACGCATGCCTGATCTCTGCCTCTCCCTTTATTTTGGGTCTTTTTGCTGTCTCTCACCCAATTTTTTGACACATTTCTTTTTCTTTTTTTTCAGTTTCTTTGTTTTCTTTTATAACACTAACTTTCTTCATGGCTTTTTGATATTTGCGTTCCTCTTGCTTTCCTTCCTTGTTCCTCATTGCTTGTTTACTCAGTTCTGCCTGTTAGATAACGTACCCTACAGTATGTAGTATGAAAGAAAGACTGTGAGAAAAAGGTGTTTGAAGTTAATGGTAGAGCAATGTGACTTATTCTAATAAGTATTTGCATGCATTTGAATAGCTGAGACACCGAAGTAATGGCCCTCTCTGGAGGTCACATGTAAAGCTGCTTTGCTTGGAATGCTTTACAAGGTGTAAACACATGTATGCACATATGTCATATACTGCGTGTAGGTGTCAAATCAAACATGGCATTATAATTCTCAATTATAATGGGAAAAAGTGACCGAGTTTATTGTAAAATTCAACTTAGGTTCTTCTGAGTACAGAGATAAAAGGAGGATACCTGTAAGCTTATCAAATTACGTGAGGGTAAATGTTAAGAAGTGCAGAATTTTGGTATTCAATGTTTTTATAGCTGACATTCAACTGGCAGTTTAACAATGAACACTTGCAAACACTCCCTTATGATTGTGTGGTGACTTCACCCATATCTGTCATTGTGTACTTGATGGCTTCAGTCAAATTATGCCACATTTCAGCAATTAAGCAGTAATAAGGGGCGGAGGCCTCTTTTTTAAAGCAGTGCTGACGTAAAGAAATGTTCAATACAAGTTAAGTTGTATTATTGTGTGGCAGGTGGCCAGTTATCACAAAAAAATAATGATTTGATGTTTTAAATACAACAAAACTGTTTGCAATGAATGCACTTACAATAGACTGTTGGGCTAGGTATTGCAGATGGTAAAATACATTTCACTCAGGGTGTTTTCACATATAGTTCATTTTAAAAGAAACCAAACCCAGTTCACTTAAAGTGAACCAGAAAAGGAACTATGAATATGACCTCAGTGCTTTTGGTGTTCACAATATAGTTCTTTATTTATTCCTGTTTAGAACTTAAGTGATCTCTGACCCTTTCTTGTTCACATCACAACTTTACAAGAACTCAGACCCCAGCTTTTTGTGCATCAGTTGAGTTTGACCGGGATTCATTGCTTTCACATGTCAAAAAGAAATTTACCCACAAAAGAACCGACATGGCCTGAGTACGATTCGCTTTTGGGTCCTATTGGGGGGTCTGCGATAACTTGGTTTGTTCACATATAAACACTGAACTGCTCCAAGAGCATTTGGAGAGCTCAAGCGAACTAGGTGTGAAAACACCCTAAAAAAAAAGAAAGAAAACACCCTAACAACATTTTTATTAAAGCATGCACTTCCACTACCACATGCAGTGCAAATTGTAATTATTAGTAATATTTTAGTAATCACTAAAGATTTGTTTGCAGAATAAAAGTTTTTGTTTGCATCATATGGGTGATTCTCACGAAATCCAGACATAAAAGGTGTCCAGCATCAGATTTTTTTAAAAAGCCATTGAAGCCAATTTTTTGCACATATAAGATTAAGGTCTGAACTTTCTATAACCATTATTTTTAGAGGATTTAAATTATTTACATTTTTTAGATTATCATTATAAAAAATATCATTACCGTAACATGTTATTACATTAAATATATGCATTTACAAACTCATGTTTCGGTAATGAGAATTAAAAAGTTGTAGGTACTATAAAAAACAAAATTTTAACTTTTATCTGGAGAGAAAAATAAAAACTGCTTACCTGGCAGCCATCTTGAGTGTCACAGTCAATTATGTCTCTTCCAACAATTGTTTTTTGAATGTTAGTTCCTTGAGGGCTTAAACAATGATTGAACATTTTTGCGGAGGATGAGAATTTTTCTTTGACACATTTATATTCCTTATTATTGTCTCTACATTTACTAATGATAAATAAATACCACATGTTTCTTTACTGTAAATGTTTATAGTATAACATGCACTGAAGCTTTTTATTTTTTAGATTTTTTAATTATAAATATTTCCATGTCAAAGAACCCAAATTCAGTAATGGACACATTGCGGTAATGAACATTTTCCCCTTAAATGTGGAAAAAAAATGATTTGTATGATGTCATTTATAATCATGTGCAAAATAGTACGTGAAGAGATGTTTGTAACTGTATGCTTCTTATTTTGATACTCTTACTTTGCATTTACTTTCTTATCAAAATGTTTCATGGCACCTCATAAGTCTAATTACACAAGAATCACACATATGTGTATATATAAATACACACCACATGTATAATTTTAAGAAAATATACATTTATATATTAAGTATTTCCCTTGCTCACACAGCTCGAGCACGCTCACACGCTCTTACTACTGCACAGTGCACAGTACAGATAGGATCCCCTCGAGTCGTCATAGAGACATAAAGCGAAGCAGTATGCTTGTTACTTACCGTATTATTTTACAAGAATGACGTGAAGAGGGCATCACAGATTTTGTTTATATTGTTACGTTAGATGCAAGTAACGTTAGCTACAGCAGCTAAACTTCTACACACAGCATAAACAATGGTGCATGCATGTTTTCTCTCTTGCTGTTTGTGGGAAGAAAAGATTCACAGGCTTCAAGGTTTCTGGTCTTTATGTTATTTGACTAACCTGAAAACTATTCATACTGTGAATTAGCAACAGTTTTAATTAAAAATCGTTGCGTGCCATAAAAACACTGGTAAACAGGCTTATGATTTTCTAATCCTCTAAATTATCCTCTAAATTGCTGTTTTATTATTATTATTTAAATAATTTAAAAAAAAGATTAAATTCAAAACAGGATTAGAATAGAACTATATTTTAAATATGACAAAAAATAAAACTTAATAATATATTGCATTGTGACTGTAAATTATTATCACAAAACTGCATACTGTGTGGTCTCCAACATGGAGTTTCCCGCCAAAGCACATTCTATTAATGGCCTCATTCATTTATGACTTTTTTATATTAGCTTGGCTTCTTTTCTGTATGTTAACATTTTAAACAATAAAACATATCAACAAGTAAAATAAAATAAAATCAACAAGTAAGAAAAAAACGTTTGGAGTAGAATATATCAAAAAGTAGCCCTCCAGATTGTTTAATCTATTGTGGTAGCCCTTGCTTACAAAAAGCTTGGAGACCCTTGGTGTAGACACACACAACTCTGTCTATATAGATTTTCCTGTCTCACTTAATTTGCAAGGGAAAACAAAGAAAAATATTAGACTGAAAATGGTCTTTTTGCTTTATTATTTGCATTCAAAATGTGTGTGTCAGTAAGGAATGTTCCATGTGCCCTAACTTTGAGCACCTTCCCCTCCAAAGGTCTCTGCATGGCCCTGGTACACACACATATCATGAAACCAAAAACTTTTATTCTGCAAACGAAAAGTTGTGATAATTCATTATGCAGCCCTATACATTTGAAGAGTTTCTTTGCAAAACGAGATAAATCCATTTTTTTACATTTTTGTCAAAACATGTTTATTATTATGTTATCATGTTATTATTTTGTTTTATGGCGCTACTTAGCTGTATAGTTTAAGTTTAAATCAAAACAAATCAACTGCAGTTGAATTGATATTAATTGGAATGCACAACCAAAAAAACGAGATTTCTGAAAAAAAAACAACGAAACTCTTCATTTGTTGATGAGTGCTACAGTAATTGTATTTTAACATACCTATAGTGAATTGATCAACTGCTGTAAATATTAGGGATGCACCTAATGTTCGGCAACCGAAATGATTTATAGCAAAAACTTATTTTCGGTGTTCTGCCGAACAAGTGAAAAGGCCGAATAAATTTTACAGAACAATAAGGTCTTTGATGACTCGATCAGATAGTAACCAGCGCAGAGTGAGAGACACGCAGGTAAAAGCATTTTAAAGTGTCCACAGAAAACTCGAAAACATACAGCACTACAAGCTTCATTTATCATTTTAAATCAAAGCATCCTAAACAACATGCAGTGTATGAGAAAGACACGGCAGTGGCGATCCTGGGTATTTGTCTGCTGAATACACAAGCACAAAGAACGAGAGACTTTAGCTCTTCAGTTCGTGTCATAGAAGGACAAAGAACGTCAGCAGTATGTAATAAAAACTTCCTAATCAAGTAAAGTCCTACAATGACAAACATGCTTATATTAAAGCAACACTAAAGAGTTTTTTTTACCTTAAAATAACGTTTCCAAAAAAGTTGGGAACAGGGTGAATGGCACTTTCACATTCGCTTTGCAGCCCTCTAAACCGCACTAAAGAAGTTTCCAACCATCGAGTCGCGGTCCTGTAGTTCGAGTGAAAACTACAAAAACTTGCTTTATGGCAGACCTACAATCCAATCAGAGCCAGTTATGCTGCAGTATTTACGACAGTGGTAATGAACAATTACGCTTCTAACCTGTAGGGGGAGCAAAGAGCAAAAACTCTTTAGTGTTGCTTTAAACAAGAAATAAAATGTTTATTAACAACAAGCTTTTTGTTAGGCCGCTTTGTTGAGCGCTTTTTCCTCTGTCATCTCCTGTCAATCTTTCCGCCATCTCTCCCTCTCTACCTTTTGGTTGACCGTGCACGCAGGTGCGCATCCACTGCTCAGCGTACAGTACAGTACGTTGCTGCAAGTTTCTTAAGGCATAGAAATGAATAGGTTATTTGCATTTTGCACGGGAAAAGCAGATCGGCACATAAATGAGTCTTGGCTAAAGGATCGGCTTAATAGATATTAAGCTGATCCTTTAGCCAAGACTCATTTGTGTGGTCGAATGTAAATAGGACAGTTTTAACAAGTCTATCTATAACTATCTGACCAGGTGTAAAAAGGCCCTATTATGACTGCTCGAATGTTTAAAAAATTGCATTATTATGACATAGTTGTAAGGTTTTGTTCTGTGTTTTCTTGTATTCTGTGTATTTTTGTATTTCGGACTTTTATTTTGACATCCTGTTCTGTTCTGGCTTTTATTTTGAAATACATCCTGCCATGTTTCACTTCACACTTCCTGTCTGTTTGTATAAAGCCACTTCCTGTACTCCAGTTCAATGCTGATTATTACATCGCCAATACCAAGTCTGTTTATCTGCCTGTTTCTGTTAATCTGTATCTGCCTGTTTTTTGACCTGTGCCTGTTTTCTGGATTTTGATTGTTACTCTGCCTGCCCTGAACCTGAGCCTGTTATTTGGATTAAGATTGTTGGATTACCCTTACTGGATTTGTTTGCTGGCCCTTATTGGGATTTTACACAATAAATACCTTTTGCACATGGATTCATCTTCTCATCGCTTTCTTTAAAGCACCCGTTACAGAATAATCAGCCATAACCCGGAATCCAGCGAAGGTTTGTAATCTCCCACCAGCACCATGAAACCCATTTTTGCCCTGCTTGCACTACGCCAGAACCACCGTCCCATTGAGGAATATGTGAGTGATTTTTTGGACTTGAGTAATCAGGTACATTTTGACGAGGACACTTTAAAACCCATTTTTTATAATGCCCTTGATGAGTGGTTGCGTCTGTGTATGCCTCATGATATGTCTGCCTGGTCCCTGGAGAGTTATATTGACTTTGCCCTGTTGTTGTGTGGCTCTCCCTTCACGGTGGGTGTTGCGGATAGCAAACCAGAAGCTATTCCCAACACGCCACGCCATGTCCTGCCTGTTATGCCCACACCTGTACCAGTTATGCCTGCTCTGTCCATGCCTGTTCCCAAAATGGCCGCCACCATGCTTGCTCCCAAAATGGCCGCCATCCTGCCTGTCCCTAAAATGGCCGCCACCCTGCCTGTTCCCAAAATGGCCGCCATCCTCCCTGCACCTGTACCTGTTTTTGAGAAAACCACCACCATTCCTGCACCTGTACTTCAGAGAGCCATCATCACCACCACACCTGCATTAATGAGAGCTATTGTACACCCTGCACCTTCCGTCAAGATGGCCGCCCTGCCTGAACTGACAACCCCAAAGGTATGTCTCATTAACTCAGTTATTTCAGAATTTGCCATAGCCCTTTGGTGCGTCTGGTCTGCCTTCTGCTCTGTTGTTCCCGAGGTTCCTCAAGGCCCTGAATCTAAACCATCTGACTCATCTGATCTGCCCGTCTCATCTGATCTGCCCGTCTCATCTGATCTGCCCGTCTCATCTGATCTGCCCGTCTCATCTGATCTGCCCGTCTCATCTGATCTGCCCGTCTCATCTGATCTGCCCGTCTCATCTGATCTGCCCGTCTCATCTGATCTGCTCGTCTCATCTGATCTGCTCGACTCATCTGATCTGCTCGACTCACCTGACCTGCCTGATTCGCCTGATTCGCCTGATTCGCCTGATTCGCCTGACTCGCCTGATCTGCCCGATTCACCTGATCTGCCCGATTCACCTGATCTGCCCGATTCGCCTGATCTGCCCGATTCGCCTGATCTGCCCGATTCGCCTGATCTGCCCGATTCGCCTGATCTGCCCGATTCGCCTGATCTGCCCGATTCGCCTGATCTGCCCGATTCGCCTGATCTGCCCGATTCGCCTGATTCGCCCGATTCGCCCGATCTGCCCGATTCATCTGATCTGCCCGATTCACCTGATCCGCCCGACTCCTCTGATTCTTCTGATTCATCTAATCCATCTGATTCATCTGATTCGTCTGTCCTGCCCGACTCATCTGATTCGTCTGTCCTGCCCGACTCATCTGATTCGTCTGTCCTGCCCGACTCATCTGATTCGTCTGTCCTGCCCGACTCATCTGATTCGTCTGTCCTGCCCGACTCATCTGATTCGTCTGTCCTGCCCGACTCATCTGATTCGTCTGTCCTGCCCGACTCATCTGATTCGTCTGTCCTGCCCGACTCATCTGATTCGTCTGTCCTGCCCGACTCATCTGATTCGTCTGTCCTGCCCGACTCATCTGATTCGTCTGTCCTGCCCGACTCATCTGATTCGTCTGTCCTGCCTGATTCACCTGTCTTGTCTGATTCACCTGGGACATCGCCACCCTGGGCTTTGGGAGCTTTCCCAAGTTTTTTTTGGGGGGGGGTAGTACCCGGACACAGGGAGGAGGCAGAGGACACCAAGGCGGAGGCCGAAGTGTGCTCGGACCCTTCCTCTCCCTGTGTTCCAGGTCTATTTCTGCCCCATGATATAGCTCCAAGCCTGCCCCATGACCCAGGTCCAAGCCTGCCCCATGACCCAGGTCCAAGCCTGCCCCATGACCCAGGTCCAAGCCTGCCCCATGACCCAGGTCCAAGCCTGCCCCATGACCCAGGTCCAAGCCTGCCCCATGACCCAGGTCCAAGCCTGCCCCATGACCCAGGTCCAAGCCTGCCCCATGACCCAGGTCCAAGCCTGCCCCATGACCCAGGTCCAAGCCTGCCCCATGACCCAGGTCCAAGCCTGCCCCATGACCCAGGTCCTAGCCTGCCCCATGACCCAGGTCCATGCCTGCCCCATGACCCAGGTCCTAGCCTGCCCCATGACCCAGGTCCAAGCCTGCCCCATGACCCAGGCCCGCATCTGCCCCATGACCCAGGTCCTAGCCTGCCCCATGACCCAGGTCCTAGCCTGCCCCATGACCCAGGTCCTAGCCTGCCCCATGACCCAGGTCCTAGCCTGCCCCATGACCCAGGTCCTAGCCTGCCCCATGACCCAGGTCCTAGCCTGCCCCATGACCCAGGTCCTAGCCTGCCCCATGACCCAGGTCCTAGCCTGCCCCATGACCCAGGTCCTAGCCTGCCCCATGACCCAGGCCCGCATCTGCCCCATGTTCCTGGACCATCCTGGCCATATGACCCAGGACCTCTCCTGAACTGCCCTGCCTTCGCCAAGAGGTCCTGGCCCGCCCGCCCACCCTCTATTGGACTTTATTATGTGTATGTTGGGCTCCGGGAGTCGCCCTTTAGAGGGGGGGTTCTGTAAGGTTTTGTTCTGTGTTTTCTTGTGTTCTGTGTATTTTGGACTTTTATTTTGATACCCTGCTCTGTTCTGGCTTTTATTTTGAAATACATCCTGCCATGTTTCACTTCACACTTCCTGTCTGTTTGTATAAAGCCACTTCCTGTACTCCAGTTCAAGGCTGATTATTACATCGCCAATACCAAGTCTGTTTATCTGCCTGTTTCTGTTAATCTGTATCTGTATCTGTATCTGCCTGTTTTTTGACCTGTGCCTGTTTTCTGGATTTTGATTGTTACTCTGCCTGCCCTGAACCTGAGCCTGTTATTTGGATTAAGATTGTTGGATTACCCTTACTGGATTTGTTTGCTGGCCCTTATTGGGATTTTACACAATAAATACCTTTTGCACATGGATTCATCTTCTCATCGCTTTCTTTAAAGCACCCGTTACAATAGTGTGAAATGAATATAGTAAAATGGTACAATGGTGAGAAAATTGGCAAAATAATTCGGTTTTTCGGTATTCAGCCTTTGCACTTTAAAAATGACTGGATTATTTTTGACTCACAATGGGTAAATATTGGACAAAACACACCGCTGGGTTAAAGTTGACCCAATGCTGGGTTGTTTTAACCCAACTGTTGGGTTATTTTTACCCCATAGTTGCATAACTTTTGGCCCAGCATGTGTTCTGTCCAATGTTTACCCATTACCCATCAAAAATAACCCAGACATTTTTAGAGTGTGGTTGAGCTTTTCTTTTTTCTTTATATTCGGCTTTGGTGCATCCCTAGTAAATATTGTTACATACTTTGGTATTTACTATAGTGTTAAACTAAAAGAAAAATTACTGATAATAGTATTTTTGAACCTTACCATAGTAAATATTAAAGCATACCACAGTATTTTTAGAAGTATGTCCCAGTCAAAAATATGGACACACATGGCTGAGAGAATTCCCACAGTATGTTAAGCTGTAATCTACTGGCAAAGAGTCTCAAGAGTCTGGATAAATGTAACCATGTCTGTGAAAATCCACCTAATGTCAATTTTTTGTGGTTTACTTTTTTTTTTACAAAAAATCCTACATAATGTAAAGAATGTTTTGTGAAAATATAACCTTAATATATTTAATATTGACTTAGTAAGGTCATGGAGCCCAGTCTCCTAAAGATGCGTATAAATAGCACGAAGTGTAAAACTCGTGCAATACATACGCCAAATTCCAGTTTGACGTGCATATGATACGCAAGTCCTTCCCATTCACTTAAACGGTGCATCTTTTTTTGTCGTTTTATTTATTGGTTTCTAATTTTTTTTGCAATTTTTTTACCATTTTCACTTGGGTTTAGGGTTACAACAACTTTTTGTTATATAAAAATGACATCCTAACCCAAACCCCAACTCTAACCCCAACTCCAAGCGACCATGGCTTAAATATGGATAAAAACATGGAGAAGCCTGTATATTAAATAACCTCATTAAGCAAATCTAAAATCTAACCCTAAACCCAAGCGAAAATGGTTAAAATGAAAAAAATTGAGAAACCAATAAATAAAACGACAAAAAAAGATGCCCCGTTTAAGTGAATGGGAAGGACTTGCGTATCAGATGCACGCCAAAGTGGAATTTGGCGTATGTATTGCACGAGTTTTACACTTCGTGCTATTTATACGCATCCTCAGGAGACTGGGTAGGAGCATGCCAAAGATTGAAATTAAAGTAAGTAAAATCAAACTTTGATGCCATCTCATTATTAGATTATGAGTCTTTAGGCTGAATTTCACAGACAGGGTCACAAATAATAATATATTTATTTGGTCAATACAAGCGATTTCCATTAGTGCATTATTATATTTTTTATATCCATACTAATTATATAAAATTTGAAAATTTTTAACGCTACTGGGGGTAACAATAAATTGATATTGTTTGATGTAATTTTTTTTCACAATCTTTATATTTTCTATATCTTCTCCAAACTTTTGACCAATAGACTTTTGTGTTATTTAAACTATGAAGTCAACTAAACTGCCAGACCACAGATGAAGTCCACATAGTTTAACTTGTATTGAACGAGGAACATGTTTTTTAAAGCACAGATCTTTGAAATGTTAAAGACAAATGTAGAAATTTCTAATTTAATTATCAATTTCCATAAAAAGATGATATTCATAATGCCCATGTTCTGTATGGGTTCAAAGGATTGCTCATTCATCAATTATGGTGAAAGTTTAATAGCTTATGAACAAATGAAAAAATGGTAAACGTATACACACACAGAGAGAGAAAAAGAGAGAGAGCGCAAAAAATCCCAAGGTTAACCGCATAAATATGTGTTACATTTTATTATCATGAGCTAATGTGATGAAATTATCCAGTTCCAGTGAAGAGTGTCGAACACACAGGCCGTGCGGAGTGCTTAGGCGCTAGGGGGTTGTTGCCATGGCGACGGCTGTGCATTCCCGTTCTAGCGCTACTTAAGCGATTAGGGTACACACTCGTGCAGCAGAGATTACACGCTGGGACACAGCGGCGTTCTGCCACAAGCACTCATTCAAACACACAATCAAACTCGACGTTATATTATTGTAGCTATTTGAGCTGAATTACATTAGTGCAGGTCAAATACTCTCTATATTGTCTCGTTTACCCTGTATTTTAAGCAGTACTGCGATGATTTACAGTATGTTTTCAGCTTTTAAGATGTACACTTTCAGAAATAAAGGTACGAAAGCTGTCACTCGGACGGTACCCTTTAAAAAGATGTTAATAGCACTTACGTATACGTATACATATACTTTATATAAGTGACAGCTTTTGTACCTTTTTTCTGAGAGTGTAAAATCAAAGTGAATTTATCTTTTCATACAAGTGTGCGGTTAGATAGATCTTAAAAATGTGATATCTAATTTGGTTGTCAAATCATGTGTATCATGTCACTTTTTCCAGTCTTAAAATTATTGGCTGCTCATGCTTGTGTTTAAAGCAGTTAAACTCTTAAGAAAAAAAATCCTGAAGTCCATTATTTTTGTATAATACATGAATTTTAAAAGACAAAAAGTTAAGAAACTCTCAGACGTTTCAATATATGTTTTAAAATCTAATACTGTTTATTGTCACTATAATACAGTTTTTTAGTTTCCTTGTTGTCGTTTATTTGTCCTGAGATCTCAGTAATTTCACCTGCACCACAGTTTTCCATATCAATAGGATTTCAACTTTATTTTAATTTCTCCTAAAAAATATTCCAGTTCTCATTTCTCACGGAAGTTTGAGTGCTTTGGGAAATCTTAAAACACAAACCACACAAATATCCTTGATTTAACCTGATTAAACAGAAATGCTGAACTGTTAAAAATAGATTTCTGAATGTCCTAGTAGTTGGCAAGCAAACAGGAAGTGGTGTTATCCACTTCAGTCACACATGGCAAGGTTGTTTCTACTGTACCAGTGAGTTGTTACTACATTGCTTTTCCATTAATACGCAGCGTATTAACACTTTACCTTGAAGGGGTGTTCATAAGACTGACATGACACCTTCATAATCATAACATGACACGTGCCATAAACATGAAGGAGATTTTATGCACGTTGATTCATTAAGTGTCATTCGCTCAATTATGTCATTTTTAATGCAAAGATGACATTGTTTGAATTGTCTTTGTTATGACAACTTGACATAAACCAATACATCATAACTGATCATAAATCTGTCATAAACATGACATAGTAGAATATTTATCAAACTTAAGAAACTATCTAGCTTTATGGGATAACATTACATTAAAATGCCATTAAAATGTGTTAATACTCTGTCAAATTGTTTTATAACAGCATCATGAATATTTTTTTGCAGTGGTACAAATTGAACTTCTATTAACACTTATGTTAAATAATTTTGAATACCTTAACAAAATGCAACAGACACATCAAAAGATTATACTTAACTTTATGTATGTGCACAATACATAAAAACTGACAACTAACACAACTTGTTCTTAAATTTAATTAATTAATTTAATGTAATTAATTGTTTTTGCAGCGATAATGCAATACAATATAATTTATCATTTTTAATTATTATTATTTTTATTTTTGGATGATTGATTTTATTTCTCTAACAACTAGAGGAAACTTAAAATAACATTATGAACTGAAGAATATTCATGACACTGTTATAAAACTATTTGACAGAGTATTAACACTTTATGACATTTTAATGACAAATTGTATTTGTACCACTTTAGTTGAGGTCAAGAAAAATATTAATGATGCGGTTATAAAACAGAGTATTAATACTTAATGACATTTAAATGACAGTTTAATGTAATGTTAACCCATAAAGCTAGGTAGTTTCTTAAGTTTGATAATTTATCTTCTATGTCATGTTTATGACAGATTTATGACAAGTTATGATGTATTGGTTAATGTCAAGTTGTCATGACAAAGACAATTCAAACAATGTCATCTTTGCATTACAAATGACATAACTGAACAAATAAAAATTAACGACAGCTGTCATAAACGTGCATAAAATCTCCTTCATGTTCGTGGGATGTCTCATGTCATGATTGTGGAGGTGTCATGTCAGTCTTATGAACACCCCTTCAAGTAAAGTGTTACCCCGTTTTTGTTCCCGTTCTTTTCTTGAATAATTGGTTTGATTACATGGGGAAAAGAAGCCTTTAAATCTGGCCCCGCTGTTTACAGAGGAGTTGTTGGAAGATATGCAAATCAACTTTTGCATAATGAATATTTGCATAGAGACTCCCTCGTGCGAAGAAACAGGGAACGCAAAATGGGTGATGTGTTTCTTTGAGTTGGTTTAAATTTTGCATTAATTTCTTTGATCAGAACAAATGCGTGCAGGCGAAAGAAGCATAAGAAAAGTGGCTGAATGGATTTTAAGGAAAGTAACTTTAAAACCATGCCAGTGTTTACCATGGTAGCGTATTTCTTGTTAAATACACTATTATGTACAGTTATTCAGGGTAAAATAACAAATCTTAACATCTAATTTGTTTCTCCTAGATTTTCCAATGAACTAAAGTCATGATTCTTAATACCTTAAATAGACCAATTCAATTAAATGATCCCATCTATGCTATCCACATTTATTTTATAGCTCTATGATTTTACAGAAAATATTTTTTTTCCTAAATACCATAAAGAAACACCTCAGATACTTGATACTTCAATAAAAAAATCTTCTGGGCAAAAAATAAAATCAATAAAAAATTGACATTTAAACACATGAAAACATAAGCGATAATGTATGCCTGTCATTATTTTATTGCTATCTTAAACAATTAGCTAGTTTAGGCATTATGATAAAAAGGAAAACATGTCTTGTGTAAATGTGACACCAACAGAGAACTACTAAGTGACTAAGTTTATAAATGCGTGATTGTCCATTTAAAATGGATCTGTAAAAATAGTTGGTCTATTTGTGTCTTTATTTCTGACACGTGAGAATAATAGAAGAGAGATGCAGTTTCATTTACTAAATAAAGAAACGATGATGCAGGTTAGATATATATATATATATATATATTAAAAGTTTATTTGTGTGGGGCAAGGGGCATAGCCACAGTTTTGAACATTTGAAATGACCCCACATGTCTTTCTAAATTTGTATTCAAGAATGGTAATGTGGGTCATATAATACAATGACAGTTTGAAAATAATCCTTTCCAGATTAAACATCAAAACATTTTAAAATAGGCCTGCACGATATTCAGGAAAAACTGGCATTCCGATATTTTGTGTGGTGTTTTTTTTCTGTATATTGCAAAATGAGAAATACTGGATGACTTGAAAAGCTCTGCCTTGAATTTAGGGCTTAAATTTAATCTAGATTTTTTTTTCAGAACATTTGACGGGGATTCACGATTCGATTGCTTTTACTAGTCAACTTAAAACATAACTAGAACAGTACTGCAGTAATGTTCTCTTTCAAATAACATTGTTTTTATGAAATTGCAAGAACATCTGGGTAAAGAAATTAAAGTTCTAATCCAAATGCACTAAGGAATAGTTATCAACATGGTATAAATATAAAATCAATTCCCTTTTTAATATCTATGCAGAAAAAAGGCATTGTTTAGAAATATAATGGTAGCCTAAATGTGAAAATGAGACCCAGAACCTACAATATGTTCAGGCATTTTTATAATGTTTTGTTGAATTTGATTGTAGTTTAAGTACACAGTCATAATCTTACATCACATGTTAAACCAAACAATTCAACTAGTATTTTCCTATGATTTGTTTAAAATTTTATTCGATTTTTCATGAATAATTTTGTCAATAATTTGGACAATGAATGCTATGATTGACTTCATTTTACCATTCTTTAAAGGAACACGCCCACATTTTGGGAATTTAGCTTATTCACCATATCCCCCAGAGTTAGATAAGTCCATACATACCTTTCTCATCTCCGTGCGTGCTGTAACTCTGGCTGACGCAGCCCCCGCTAGCTTAGCTTAGCACAAAGACTGGAAGTGAATGGCTCCAGCTAGCATAATGCTCCCAATAAGTGACAAAATAACGCAAACATTTTCCTATTTATGTGTTGTGATTTGTATAGTCACACCATGTAAAACAAGGTCATATGAGACACAGCCATCCTTCAACAGTATACACACTGGGAACTATATTCTCAGAAGGCGAAGCACTGCTACTTGGGCGGAGTGTTATAGTTCTCAGTATGTATACTGTTAAAAGATGGCTGTGTCTCATATGACCTTGTTATTTGTACACAGTGTGACTATACAAATCACAACACATAAATCACTTGTTGGGAGCAGTATGCTAGCTGGAGCCACTCATTTCCAGTCTTTGTGCTAAGCTAAGCTAGCGGGGGCTACGTCAGACAGAGTTACAGCACGCACAGAGATGAGAAAGGTATGTATGGACTTATCTAACTCTGGGGGATACGGTGAATAAGCTAAAATCCCAAAATGTGGGCATGTTCCTTTAAAATGAATCTGTTCAAATAAATCATTACTAGTTTGCGAATTATACATTTCTAGTCACGCTGTATACCTTGCCAACAGGGACATCGCAAACTTTTTGTATAGGCTATTTACTGTATTGTTTGCTCGGACCATTGCATTTAATTAAGAAGAGCACTCACTGTGCAGACACAGCGCATCATCTGCACTGAGATATATGCAGTCAGCACAGACATGTTTCATATAACTATAATTCAAAGGGTAAAACTGCCACATATGGTTTAGGTCATGACTTTTGTTTGTTGCTTTTGATGAAATTGCTCAGTTATGTCACTCGCCAATCGTTCTGTGCAGTGCCGCATAAAATTAAGGTGACCCCCTTTCTCTTATTGGGGTTCGGGGAGCACTGCATATGTATATTGTAAGAATGCTTAAAATTAAAATCCTGTTTTGTCATTAAGGGAAATCATCTTGTCTCAATTACAAACTTGTCTGGTAAATGATAAAGAATGATTCGCCCTCGTATTTATTGCATTGCAACAGATTGATAAGCATACATGCTATTTATTACTGGATGATAAATGGCATTCCAGGCATGTTTTTGAGTCTGTAAATCACAACTTCAAACCATGACTCACGACTTTGTAGCGTTCCAGGCAAGTCACCCAAACTACCTGAGCGCAAGGAATTTACGTCACCTTAACATTTCAACCTGGTCTCATTGTTAATACGTAGTATTTACATGGCACACGTAACCGTAACAGTAACGTGACGTAACATATAACGTAACAGTTCAAATTTCAAACGTTCACCAATGGAAATGACGCAAATATGTCACGTAGCACACAAACAAGCCAATGAGCGTTTGATATCACTTCCGTAAAGCAATGTGTCGTAAAGCTTCTTGAGGCGCGATATTTGAATTCAAATTTATAATGAAAGCGGGATTTGACTTTACGGTTGCTAATAAGAACTCAGACAAAAGATCGCTGGATAAAGGGCTGAATTTGGATCTGTTCCTCGCAATCGTATGAATTTTAAAGATGTGGATTACAGCAAATTAATAAAAGTTCATTTTTTTGTGAATTTATGTTGTATTTTGGTGTAATTGTTGCTTAGTAATAATAATGATGCATTGCATAGAAGACAGCACAGGAGAAAACGTGTTTTTGTGTGTCATGGCAAACAAACTTAATATTAAAAAAATAGTTAAACAATTACATAAATGTTATTCATTTTAAAATAAAAAAATGTAACAGTCTTGTTTAATATTGCGTAATTCTCTGAATATCATAATCATTTCATTAGGTAAAATAGAGGTAGAAAATATGACTGAAAACATGTCATTAATATGAGTGAGAAACACCAATGATTTTAATATTTACGATAGGAATAAAATTTGTACGTCTGTAAAGCTGTAAATACGTAAATAATTGACGTATTAGTCCTGTCAAAACGTTGATATTATACGTTTCAGTGTGTTTTAAACGTAAGTAAATGTACGTAAAAATGTAATTAAATTTTACTGAAATGTAAAAATACACACGTATTCTCATGAGATCACGTTGAACATTTTAATGCGGCAATATACTTTCACCACATTCTTATCGTTTCAGACACATAACATTGTAATACAAAATCGTGTGTGTATTATTTATTATTATATTATTATTATTAGTTTGACTGCAACGTTATATGGTCCTAAAGTGTATTCTCACCGTGTACCACTTGCAGAAACACTGCATCCGTAAGGGCTGCCATTGTTGTTTTGTATGGTTTCGGAGGATATGTGACGTCAGAGCTCGGAAATTGGAATACATGGATCTAGTACGAGTTGACGGGTGTTAAGTGACGCGTTTAATTGCCATTCCAGTGCACTTTCACAGGTAGAAAGTTGGAAAACACAGGTTACAGGTTGCCTGGAACGCGGCATATCTTTTTATACTTTGCTGTAAAGGCGGCTCTCCTATTGACTCTGACCTATTAGTGTGTCTCTCATGATAAAAATAGTGAAGACCACTGCACTAACAGCACAGGAGTTTACAACATGATGATGACTATGACAATATTTTCCTTTTTTGGTCATCATCTTGATCATTTTGGCACATTGTAGTAACATGCTGAAAATTTGGTGTCTTATTTTCCTCTGGAAAAAGTAAAATCCAATAATCTACCCTGCCCCCCAGTCTCTCTCTCTCTCTTTCTCTCTCTGTGTCTTTGTTTACCAGAATCTTCAGTCAGGGCAGAGATCACACCCTCGTGAGTGGTGTCATGTGTTATTGAGTGAAACACTTGTGACGTAACAGGGCAGAGACAAAGTATTTGGCTCTCACATTCAAGCTAACAGTCAACAACTGCAGAGACTGTAGAGAAAGACTTCTAACCTGAATTCTGCTGATGCAAATACACAGTTTGTGCTAGCAATGCACAACCTGTCATGATTTATATGCTGGGCTGCTCACCTAAACACAACGCTCGGTGAAGGTTTACAGTAATGCACTGCTATACCGAAAGCGTTATGCCTTTCATGTGGATAGCATAGCTGAGGTCATGTGGGGTTGTGGAGAAATGTTTTAAGTTCCTAAAGAAATGACTTTGCTTGCCGACTCTATTTGAGATGTACCGGGGATTTTTCTCAGAAGAAGAAATAGACATAATGCAGAGAAAGTCTCACCTTGTTCTTCATTTAATTTCATTACGCTCTAGCAGAAATAGTGGCGACATTAAATTTGTCATTTTTGTCTGGGTTACAACTTTATCCATTTAGACACTAAAATACAGAAAATTGTACTTGCAGACTTGCAGTTTTTAATATGTGACCCAGTCTGTGAAAATCCAGCTAAAGTCATTTTATGCAATTTATTATTGTTTTTACAAAAAATTCTGTGAAAATATAACCTTGATATCTTTATATTGACTTTTTATGCTTTACACTGAAAAAAATGATTCATTGAATTTACTCAAATTTTTTAAGGTAAGTGGTTGCAATCAATTTATTTAAGCTACATTTAAACAAAAGTTTTTTATTTTATTTTACTTTACTAATCTTTTTTGTTTGAATGTAGCTAAAATAAATTGATTGCAACCACTTACCTTAAAAAAATGGATTAAATTCAATTAATCTTTTTTTCAGTGTAGCTTGGATTTCAGGCAGGGTCACATATCCATACATAATGCACAAATTAATATTTGTAAGAGATTGGGATGAATGTTTGAGCAAAGATGTGTATTAAACAGCATATCCATACCATCTGGTGCCGACAGCATGTGTATTGTATGCATGGACATTTGTAAAGTCCATACAGTACAGTGGCAAAAAAAGTATGTGAATTTATTCGGCATGTATGTGTGTACCTGTGTGCATTTATTGGCCTGTGGGAAAACCCGTAAAACTGCATACAAAATGTTTCTCTGCCACACACACAGCATGCTAAAAATGACTCCAATGCATTTCAGTTTTAAAAGTGCCTGTATTTGAAATTTAATTGTACGAAATTCATTATATTTTCATTATCTCTCTCTCCCAGCTATAAAAGAGAAGTCTAATGATTGGGCAGAGTTTCTTATCAAGGAGCTCACAGGTTCACGGACAGCGCCAGCCAACCTGCTTGAAGGGGTAAGAGATGTGTTTGTGTGTCATGTTGTTACAAACTGTATTCAAAGCACATGATAACCATACATTAAAATGAACATTTATGCATTTGCCAGACACTTTTATCCAAAACGACTTAGGGGCCGATCACACCAAACGCGGTTATGGCAGTTGCAGGCGCCTTTTTTTAATGATTTTCTATGGGCAGTGAGCGTTATGCGCACCGAATGCGTTTTTTGCCGCCTGCCACAGCACGCATTTTTAAAGGGGCGCTAACAGTACATTCACATGGGGCGTAAGCATTTACGCTTGACGGAGGGCGGGTTTGAAGCCTGGCCAACAGCCAATCACAGTTGCCGCAACACATGCTCGTCTGTTCTCAAGACTTGCATTAACGTAATTGGCTGCCTCTGCCTAGTTTATTTGCATAAGGCGATCTGATGAAAAGTTGAGAAATGTTTAACTTCTGCCGCGAGCAGCGGCAGTGAAACGACGTAAACGAATCCACAATTCAGTTTGACTCAATGACGCCACCCATTAAACGTAAATGTGCTCTACCCTCCACCGCCACTTTCAGAGTGTGCTTGTAGCAGCTAGGAGGCTGCTCAGGTTGCAGCAACAGTACAATTTGTCCAGTTAAAAGTTGTTCTATCATTGAAATAATTTTAGAGACATTATTTAAAGGTAAAAAAAACTACATAGTGTTGCTTTAACGCAGGTTCCCACCCAAAAACGGCCCGAGCACCATGACACAATAAAACAATTAAAACATTAACAAGTAATGATTAATAGGGATTATTTTGAGAGTACATACTTCATTTTTGGAAAATCCTTCATATTTAAGTAGTGCTGAACTAATTGATTCCCCTTAATTGAGAGTCATTCATTTAATCTCTTTTTTGCTTTGTCATTCTCAGCCATTGCGAGGTAAAAACACGGTGGATCTGATCACTGTAGGCTCTATTTTGGAGTTGCGCGATGCCTTTGAACCCAGCGTGTACTGGGCAGCTCGAGTCCAGCGCAATGTGGGTGGACGCTTATGCCTCAGTTATGTTGGACTGGATGACCCCGTTCACTACATCTGGATGTTCTATCTTGACACCAGACTCCGCCCCCTAGGCTGGGCTAAAGAAAATAATCTGTCAATGGAGGCTCCCACAGGTGAGAGTATTAATCAATGATTACAAGTTTAAATCAAGGTGGTTTTGCCTTCTGCCAACTGAAGATAAAAAATAATCTAAATTATGCTCTAAATGGTTTACTTGAAATATTAAATTAAAATCTTGCATATTTGCATGTTTAACTTCAAACATCTTTCACATGTTTTAAAGTTTTTTATCAGTGGTATGATTTTATTACCTATGGTATTTTTACCTGTTATTGCACCTTCATCTGGTCATTTACTTTTATTGGTACATAAAAAGTATATTGTGCATTTCCTGTTAGCAGTTCTCAGTTATCTTATATATTAGCTGTGTCCGAATTCGAAGGCTGCGACCTTTGAAGGATGTATTTTAAAACTACTTAAAGCTAGTAAGGCTGTCCTAATTCGAATGATGCTTAAAATGAAGCCTCAAAATGCGTCCTTATTTCTCAGCGCTGCTAAGGATAGAACCAATGGATCCTTTACAGCCTAGGCTATCCCAAGATGCACTGGGGCCTGTAACAGCTGAATATAACGGCTGAATATTTTAAAATAAACATTTAAAACCTTTATAAATAAAAGTGTGTATTTAGCAGAAAAAAGTTTCTTGTCAATGTTTCAGTATTATAAGTTATGTTTTGTATTAATATTATTCAGTGTATGTTGCGTATATTTCTAGGGTTGATTATTTTAATATACTGTTGGTAAGTTTAATCTAAATTAACATATTAATCATATTTTCTAAAATAAAATATTTTTTTCTGGTTCCGTATTTATTTTAATAAGTCAGAAACGTTTCCGCTGTGACGCAAATTATGGGTCCACTATCATTTCATTTCAGTTCCCTTTGTGGACTTCGGAGGCTGCCACCTTCAATTGGGTGATTCTCACGAAATCCAGACTTAAAAGGTGTCCAGCATCAGATTTTTTTAATAAGCCCTTGAACCCATTTTTTTGCACATAAGATAAGGTTTGAACTTGCTATTACCATTATTTTTAGAGGATTTAAAAAATATTTCCTATAGAATTATTAACATTTTTTAGATTATCATTATCAAAAATTATCATTACCGCAATATGATATTACATTAAATATATGCATTTACAAACTCATGTTTCGGTAATGAGAACTAAATAGTTGTCTAGGTACAATGACAAACAAAACTTCAACTTTTATCTGGAGAGAAAAAATAAAAACCTGGTAGCCATCTTAAGTGTCACAGTCAATTATGTCCCTTTTTTTTTTGAAAATGTTAGTTTATTGAGTGCTTAAACAATGATTGAAAATTGTTGCGGAGGATGAGAACATTTTTCTTGGACACATTTATATTCCTTATTAATGTCTCTACATTTACCAACGATCACCAAATACCACATGTTTCTTTACTGTAAATGTTGATAGTATAACATGCACTGAAGCTTTTTATTTTTTTAGATTTTAAATTATAAATATTTCCATGTCAAAGAACCCAAATCCAATCATGGACACGTTGCGGTAATGAACATTTTTCCCCTTAAATGTGAAAAAACAACAAAATTGGTTTGTATGATGTCATTTGAAATCATGTGCAAAAGAATACTTGAAGAGATGTTTGTAACTGTATGCTTCTTATTTTGAAACTCTTACTTTGCATTTACTTTTTTATCAAAATGTTTCATAACACCTCATAAGTCTAATTTCGAGACAATCACCGGCTTGTGTCCTTAGAAGGTCGCAGTCTTTTAATTGGGACACAGCTATTGAAATGCAGATAAAATAAAATATATAATTTGGTTATTTTTTTATTTAGATTTTTATTTTTGAATTACGTATATTTCTTATAATTTAATTGTAATCTGTGATTTTTTTCATCAACTCATGAACCCCCTGCAATTCCTGCAAATCCCAGTGTGGGAAATCCTAGTGTAAATCTTTGGAATTTTTCTTGTCCAACATCCACACCCCATGAATGTCATGGTTCTGAATCCACATTTCCCTAAAAAAAAAAAAAAAAACGACAAAACATGCAAACGTGTTCTTGTAATCTTTCCATTCAGACATGCTTATGTAACGTGAAACATTAAGTGCATGGGAATTGTGTGACAAGACTGATAAGTTTACTTGAATTAGTAATGTCAGCAGTTTTCTTATCTTAAAGTACTGTACAAGTTCTGACATTACGTTTATCAAAACTATCCTCACAAGATTGAAGCTTCTGTATTAGCAAAATATTTTACTAAAGCCTGGCTTGCATTTTGCTGTGGTGGTCATCGGTATGCGTGTATGCAAATGTGCGTGCTAATGTGCTTGCTGAGTGTGTGTGCGCGCGTGGTCATTCTGTACGTCTTTCCAATTGGTTTTGTTTAAAGAAATGTAAGTCTAATCACAAAATCAGATGCAACAGTTGACATAAAGGAAATATTCTGTAAGAACATGAAAATAACATGTTTAGATGTAATATATACATTTGAAAGAAGTATATGAATTGAAACGTGTAACCTGTCAGCTGTCTTAACAAATGCATGAATGGATGGGTGGCTGGAAAGGTATTTGAATAAATAGGTGGGTGGTTGAAAGTGTAGGTGGTTGGAAAAAGTACACGGATAGATGGATGAATGAAAAGATGAATATATGAATGAACAAATAGGTGGACAGATGTGCTGATGAATGTCTCTCATATTATCTTTTTAGATTTGTGTGGATTAAGGAGCAGGGCAGAATGGACAGAAGCTTTAGAAGAAGCCACAGCCGAAGCCATAAAGAGTCCACTTCCACTGGAGGTATTCAAGGTTTGTGTGTGTGTGTGTTTCAATTTTAGCCGATCCTTGTGTGATTTCACAATTACAATGGGGTAATAAACATACTAATGTAAAATGCCAAAAGGTTTGTATCTTAAATATGAAAAACAATGAAATGTCTTGCCAGCATGTGTGTATCCGTGTGTGTTGGAAAGGCTGGTAAAGAGAAGTAGCGGAGATAAAACTCATCTGTGTGTTTCAGGATCACGCTGACTTGCGCACACACTCCTTCAAGATGGGAATGAAACTTGAAATGGTGTCACCAGCCGAACCCTTTTACATCTGCCCTGTGTCTTTAACTAAAGTAAGCACTGAGACATACTCCTCACACACTAAATGAAGGGTTACTACGCTTAAAGTTATAATTACTAGCCACCTACCCTCAGATCAAGCTTTCTTTGAGTTTCATATTGTTTCTCTCTATCATGCAGGTTTACAATGAATACTACTTTCAAATCACAGTGGATGACCTTACTGCTGAAGCCACGCCCACTTCTGTGGTGTGCCATGCTGATTCACCAGGCATCCTGCCAGTTCAGTGGTGTCTAAAGAATGGTGTTAGCCTGGAGAGGCCACGTGGTGGGTTTTGCTTTGATTGCAATATGGTGTTTATTGGATCTTATAGCTCTGTTTAATTTCTATTTAAATTATTTTATTCATTTTATTGCGTCTAAGTGCTATACTGGTATGACAAACTAATTGTATCTGTGTTGGTATCACTGGTAAAGGATAGGCAAAGTTCATGAGTTTGATGCATAGGGAACCAATTTTATACCCCCTCAGGTTAGATTACACCATAAAAATATGAAGTGTGACAACATTTTTTGACAAAAGACAATATTGTTTTATGGTATTTATTGGGAAAAATGCAAACCATAGCATATTGGAAAATCTGGGTTTTATTAAAATAAAATTATCATTTGGCTCCACTTGTGATGTCAGAAGGGGATCATAATAATACCGCCTCTTAATCTGCACTACCACGGCACTGCCATTTAGTGCAGAGATCAACACATTTGCATTTAAAAGGACACACCCAAAAACGGCACATTTTTGCTCACACCTACAAAGTGGCAGTTTTAACATGATATAATAAATTACCTACAAGTTTTGTGAAATGCCCCTTTTAATAAAATATTTGAAGAAAGAGAAGATGGACATCACTTTTGGTCACTACTGTGTGTGTGTGTGTGTGTGTGTGTGTGTGTGTGTGTGTGTGTGTGTGTGTGTGTGTGTGTGTGTGTGTGTGTGTGTGTGTCTTTTTTTATTTATTCATCTTATCATCTTTATTACTTTCAGGTTTTGAGTCACAGGACTTTGACTGGGCCGACTACCTCAAACACACAGGCACTGAAGCAGCTCCAGATGCTTGTTTCCCAAACGTAAGACATTTTCTGACGCATCGCCCCCGGTTCAAATAATTACGGGTGTGGTTTCGTGTTTTCTGAAGACGGGATTTCCCTTTATTTTAATATAGTTTTGTCAACAGCTTTCTAATTATGTCTTTCTATTCAGATCACAATTAAGCTCACAATGACACATGCAGAAGGTGTAAAAAGAGGCTTCTGCTTTTGAAAGAAATACCCTTCCTATTTTGTTTTAGTTGTTTCTTATGAATCTGACTATTTTAGCAATCTGACATACAGCCTAAACTGGAAAATCATTGGGCAACTTCTTTTTAAAATAATGAATAGTAGTTTTATAAATAAGTTTTATAAATTCGAATTTATTTGGCTCAATCCATAAATATTTTTTCCAGCCCAAAAACAAAACAAAACTGTAAATCAATAATTTAAAGGATTACTCCACTTTCTTAAAAAAAATCAAGATAATTTACTCACCCCCATGTCATGCAAAATGCTGATGTCTTTCTTTGTTCAGTTCAGAAGAAATTATGTTTTTTAAGAAAAACATTCCAGGATTTTTTTCATTTTAATATTGGACTCCAACCGTTTACAGTTTAAATGCAGTTTAAAATTTAAACGCAACTTTAAATGGCTCTAAACGATCCCAAACGAGGCATAAGGGTCTTTTCAAGCAAATCGATTGTCATTTTCAGTAAGAAATATAAAAAATATGCACTTTTTAACCACAACTTCTTGTCCTGCACTAGCCGTGTGATGCGCCAGCGCGACCTCGCGTAATTGAAAAGCACATTTGCAAACCTTTTCAAACAATTAACTGACACAAAGACATTTATTAGTATCAATCCACATACAACAACGTTGGAACGGTCCTCTTTCTTTACACTTGTAAACATTTGTAATTTCGCATACGTCATGCGTGACCTTTCAACGTGATTTCGCAATACGCGAGGTCACGCTGGACGTCACATGGCTGGTGCATAATGAGAAGTTGTGGTTTAAAAGTGCATATTTTTTATTTTTTTGCCGAAAATGATAATGGTTTTGCTAGATAAGACCCTTATGCCTCGGTTGGGATCATTTAGAGCCCTTTGAAACTGCGTTGAAACTGCAATTTTAAACTGCATTTAAAGGACAAGTTCAGTATTTTACACTTAAAGCCCTGTTTTCAGATTGTTTATGATGAAAAAGAACGGTTTTGAATGAAATTTGGACATATGATGCTGGCCCGAGAAGTTTCTGTTGTATCACCCACTACCTCTACAATGGGTGTATAGGTGCACTGAAACAATCCTTCCTAAAATGTGTTCGTTTACAAAGACGTGAAACTCACCGAGTGGTCAGGGGTGTTCACTGAACACAAAAAAGATGCTTTCCAACACGTGTTTTAGCATTCGTTGTAAACTTGTGGACCTATTTTTTCAAACGCCTCACACTCGTATATTCTTACGCTGAGAGCTTGAATAATAGACACTCCAGCCCAGTTGGTGGCGATAATCCGCCATTGCCAATTGCAAGAATACAAACAACGTTCCCGGCGCTAAGTAATACCATACCTCACAGCACATCTAATACAAGTCAATGGAGTTGGACAAAACTACGATAAAACCTGTTGGAAAGCATCTTTTGCAGGGATTTTTGTGTGAGCATATCAGTAAACACCCCTGACAACTCGGTGAGTTTCACGTCTTTGTAAATGAAAGTTTAATGCATTTTAGGAAGGATTGTTCCAGTGCACCTATACACCCATTGTAGAGGTGGGGGCTGATACAACAGAAACCAAAAATTCTCGGGCCAGCATCATATGTCCAAATTTCGGTCCGTTCTATTTTATCATAAATAATCTGAAAACAGGGCTTTACGTGTAAAATACCGAACTTGTCAGTGAACTGTTGGAGGTCCAATAAAGTCTATTAAATTAAGAAAAATCCTGGAATGTTTTTCTCATAAAACTTAATTTCTTCTCGACTGAACAAAGAAAGACATCTTTTTTTTTTAAGAAAGTGGAGTAATCCTTTAACTTAACTATGTTAACAATGCTACATAGTGGTCAGCCTCTCACTTGCCTACCTCAGCACCGACCCACACGTGATTTTTTTCTATAGCAACAAAATCATTTAGTTCAATTAGAAAGCAGACACTACAATTAAATTTCATGTATCAATGAGTATGAGACAATGCCAGCTGATTGTCAAGACAATGTCAGAAACCGCATGCTTATTCATTTTGTTAATAAAGTTTTATTTTTAAATGGATAGGTCACCCAAAAATGAAAATTCTGTCATCATTTACTCACCCTCATGTTCTTACAAACCTGTCTACATTTCTTTGTTCTGATGAACACAAAGGAAGATATTTTGAGAAATGTTTGGAACCAAATCATTATTGGACCCTATTTACTTCCATAGTATTCCTTTTTCTTACTATGGAAGTGAATGGGGAACACAAACAGTTTGGTTACAAACATTTCTCAAAATATTTTTATTTGCGTTCATCAGAATGACAGAATTTTCATTTTTGTGTGAACTATCCCTTTAATCCCTTTATTTTCAAGCAGCGCTTGAAATAAAGAAAAGTGCCAGTTGTCCCGGTGCTCAGTCCAAAACATGCTCCTAAAGCTTTGGACGGCCTGGCGGGTGGGCCGGCTTTCATTCGGACAGCATAGTACCAGCACGCACAGGCTCACCTCAAGCACTTTATTCAAACAAGTGCATTGTTGCTTATTCAAAAGTGAAAGTAAAAAGCTCACAGCTGCAGGGCATTCATAAGCAATTTAACCCCACTACCCAGGAATACCGGTTTTGTCACACGTTGATTAACCGGTGGAAAAATTTTCTCACAATCACATTCCTAGTAACAAGACATGTAAGATAAACAAGGGTTTCCCATCATAGCTATGTTTTGTATATTAAAATGCTATTGCTTCAGCTGTTTTTAAGTCCTGTTTTACATTCTGCAAATATTTCCCTGAAAAGTGTATGTATTTGTTTTGGTAAGTATTAGCGTAGGCGCTGCAGGCATTGTGTTTTTCAACAATAATTGAATCTAAATGCGTTTATTTTTACAACATTGTTTGCATATTCATTAAAACTTTCATAAATTTTCTTGGTCTGTGTATCTCGCATAATCTTGTGTGTTTGCATTGACTGTGCCATCTATTGTTTTGCGTAATTATACATTTCAACTGACCTATTTTCTGTGTCTGTTATCAGGCATCTCAGAGCAAGGGCTTTTGTAAGGATATGTGGCTTGAAGCGGTGAATCCACTCCAGCGTACAGAAATCTGCGTTGCTCGTATCACTCAGGTCAAAGGTCGACTTCTCTGGCTCAGACTGGAAGGTAGGAATGAATAGAGCATGTGTGTTGCTGTCCTACTCATCTTGGTTTATGTCATAGTAAACTTTACAACGCATGACCTTACAGCTCATCTTATTTATCTCATCATCTTCACCCGGTCTCTTGTCTATCTATAGGTCTGACCAAGCCCATACCAGACTGTATTGTGGATGTTGAGAGTATGGACATCTTTCCTGTAGGCTGGTGTGAAGCTAACAGCTACCCGCTAATCCCTTTACTAAAGCCAGTCTGTGAGTGTAATGCCGTTATTTCTGTCATTAATTACAACATGCGCTATCATTCTGAAAGGTACATTGGTACCAAATCGGTTTGTTTTGATTAAATCAGCTTGTACGTTAAATGATTTATATACAGTAGAGAGAGTTTTTGCTTTAGTTTTTATATCTGAATAACACAATCACAAGGCACTGGATGGATAGCTGGTCAATCAGAGCACATTGCGCTTTCAGAACGATGAGCTTGGTAAAAAAAAACGCCACGTTTCAAAGGCGCAGGGCATAGATAAGCAACAAAAACATACAGTATGTGAAAAATAATGTGTTTTTTTTTACCATGAACTGTGTAAACACATTGCATTACAAAATTTTTTTTTTTAGCAAAAGTAATGTGATCACCTTAAAGGAATAGTCTACTCATTTTCAATATTAAAATATGTTATTACCTTATCTAAGAATTGTTGATACATCCCTCTATCATCTGTGTGCGTGCACGTAAGCGCTGGAGCGCGCTGCGACGCTTCGATAGCATTTAGCTTAGCCCCATTCATTCAATGGTACCATTTAGAGATAAAGTTGGAAGTGACCAAACACATCAACGTTTTTCCTATTTAAGACGAGTAATTATACGTGCAAGTTTGTTGGTACAAAATAAAATGTAGCGCTTTTCTAAGCGGATTTAAAAGAGGAACTATATTTTATGGCGTAATAGCACTTTTGGGAGTACTTTGACTCGGCGCAGTAACACCCTCCCTCTCCCATTATGAGAGTGAGAAGGGGAGCGGACTTTTCAGGCGAGTCGAAGTACTCCCAAAAGTGCTATTACGCCATAAAATATAGTTCCTCTTTTAAATCCGCTTAGAAAAGCGCTACGTTTTATTTTGTACCACCAAACTTGCTCGTATAACTACTCGTCTTAAATAGGAAAAACGTTGATGTGTTTGGTCACTTCTAACTTTATCTCTAAATGGTACCATTGAATGAATGGGGCTAAGCTAAATGCTATCGAAGCGTCGCAGCGCCCTCCAGCGCTTACGTGCACGCACACAGATGATAGAGGGATGTATCAACAATTCTTAGTTAAGGTAATAACATATTTTAATATTGAAAATGAGTAGACTATTCCTTTAAAAGCAAAATAAAGAAATATTTAAACGCAATCTCAAGGCAAGTGAGTACAGTATTTTACATGGTGGCTAATTTATATTAATTTGTACGACCACATTTGCTCCTGTGATGTTGGGGTTTCATTTATTGTTTTTTATGGTAATCGTACGTTTTTATACGATTTACTTTATATCAATTCATACGACCAACTTGTAAAATGTGTACGAATTTCCGTGAGATCATGCTGAATATTTATATATATTTTATAGACGGTTTCAGCAGTAACACATAAACAAACAGCTTTCGTGGAACGCACGTACCTTCCGGTAAACTCAGCTACGAATCAAAAACAACAGAGTAGTGATTGGCCGATTTTTGCGAGTTTTATGTGTATCGGTATCAGCCGATACGTGGCTGCTGTGCTCGCCAAATTTTTTTCGGCATTATTTACAGACAGAGTGCTGGAAGCCGCAAGCGATTGCAGGTCATGTGACTTAAAACAACCAACCTTTCCAGAACAACATTGAAAGCTCGGCCTAACAGCTGATGACAGCTGGACAAAGCAGGGTTTTATTTCTCATCTCTATATATATATTTGTAGTAGTAAAGTGTTAGAAATCAATATCCTTTGCTGATAGTTCCTCGTCATTGTGGAGAGTGCAGTTCATGGTTCCATAGCACCCTCACCTGTTTTTACTATATGTTAAATATAGTTTTTTAAACTTCAATAAATGTTACTTTTTTGAATTGAGACTTGTAACATTTGGCATAATTTTTATGATGTAAATTGAGTGAGCAATAGCAGTATCGGCTCCAAATATCGGCTCAAGAAAATCGTCAGCCTGTATCGGTCATTGGCTAAGGCTGATAAAACAAAAATCGGTATCGGCACTAAAAAAAAATCCATATCGGTCGTCTATTTAAAAAAAAAAAGCTAAATAAACACCAAGTAGATTACTGTCGTTCATATTTTATAGTTAAAGCGTATAAAAAAACACACTGAGGTAATGTTACTGCATTAAATGTGTACTATGTATACGATGTTAACTACAAACCGACTGCCAAACCTCCCTTCACATAGCAGTGATCCACAATCGCCGTCTCCCCTTGTCTTTAGGAAACAAAAACATTTGTTATGTTAAATGTATTTGTTCCAGAGTTCAGTTTAGCCACTAGTCTCACCATTAAACAAACAGGACCGCAAGTAAAGTTCCGACCACACATAACCAAGACAAAAATTTGCGTCCGTTGAAACCGTCTATACTCAGCTCAGTGTTTTTGTGTCCAGTTTCTGTACAATTCCTTATTCAGCAGTCACAAATGACTTATACATTCGTGAAAATTCATTGGTATGGTGTAAGAACCTTGATATTTGTTGTTTAGTGTACTTGTGTAAAGCAGGATTTTAGGTGAATGAGAATTCATGGCTGATTGTACATCAAACAAAAGCTAGGTTTCCTTTGTACCACTGCTTTGGTTTCTGATAAATTGGTTTTTTGGAGCATAAAGAACAGTCTTTGTTTTATTTGTTGTTGTTGCTTTAACCTCTGGAATTTTTGTTTTGTTTTTTGCGCAAGTCATGGTTTTGTATTGTGTTTTTAAGGTCAACCTCAAAAGAAGATTGCCGTCGTCCAACCTGAGAAACAGTAAGTAAATGTTTTTTTTCTGTTGAGGCTTATGTGCTTAGAAAAGTGTGCCACTGCTAAATTTTACCTATAAACATGTCTCTGTTCCCATCATGATCCTGTTTCATTATACCTCTCACATGGGCAATGCTAATCCATCACAAATAAATGACAAATGGCAACAGTCATTAGTCCCTTTCACACATACAGTCTTTACTGGTAAATTGCAGTTAACATGTCATGTGTGAACAGAACCTTTCTGGTAAATCAGTGCTGCCAATTTACCAGTAAGAGAGGTTGTAAGATTACAAGTAATTAACCGTTAAGCGCTATGTGTGAACAAAAAATATACATTACGGCATTTAGAACGGACGACATCAGACCGCGCTGACAGCTTCGGGCCAATCATAACGTTTTGATACAGATGACACGTTTACCCCCACACTGTTTACGGACGTTTCCACACACAGGCTGCTTAAAAGTCGAGCACACCTGATGTTAATATCCACATTTCTTCACCAAAGTTGTTTAAAACAGCTTACCATCTATTTACCGAATTGCCGACGTAACAGTCCTGTTGTTTAAGACACAGCTTTAGTTTGAAGTCGCCAATGCAATGTTGTTTGGTTATGAGCAACTTCGCGACCGTCAGCTTTTTCCACAACTGTGAAAACAACAACATACGGACCATGAATATGAAGTCATAACCCGCCATTGTTTACAAATACAACACTGAACTCGCCGTGCACCACAGGTAACTTCCGCTTTCTCACCGAGTTTACCGGTATTTTGATACTGATGTGAATGATGTCTTACTGGCAAAAAGAGGGAACGTCACTGCATGTGTAAACAGTACATGGGTGATTCTCACGAAAACTTGGTTTTAAACATGTCAAGCATGAAAATGTTTTTCCCAGCAAACATTGAAAAACAAAGTCTGGAGTAAATGGGAACATTAATTTAAAAAAATTTACTTATCATTTAACACTTTTTGTAACAATTAAAAAAATTAGTCCTAAAAAATCTCATTACCGCAACAGTCAGAAAACATCAGCACTGACATATGACATGACAAACCTGAAAGAACATAATTTGGAGATTCTGCACATGCATTTAAAATCGAAGTATTATGCTTCTATTAATTAAATTAACATTTAATAAGCATCTGTTGCAGTAATGATAATCAAAATGTCGTGTAAGCATTCTGACAAGACAATATTTCAAATTAAGTGTAAAAAAATGATATTACCTGGTAGCCATCTTGAAATAACTGGTACATGTGCTTGGTCACTCAAAATCAAACTTTATTAAAATTATGTACGTGTGCTTAAACTGTTCTCAAAAAGTGTTGCGGAGGATGAGAACATCAGGCATGGACACATCATTTTCCTAATTTTTCTTCATTATCATTATTATACATGAATATTCAGTAAATATTTTTTCTGTCATCTAAAGTAGTCTAGCAAAACATCCATTTATTTTTTTTCTTAATATTTTTGTGTTAATTTGATTAAATTACAACATAATGCATGTTCAAACACAGCCGGACACATTGCGGTAATGAGAATTTCAGCAGAAAATGAGATAAAATTTCCAATTATAAATTCTTATGTTGAAATCACACATTGTGCAAGGTAGAACACAGTATTGTGTTAATTCTGATGCTTTTTAATGTTACTATATTACACATTTTAAAGCTAAAATCATTAGTTCCATGGTGTTTCAATGGTTTGTGAGAATCACCCACATATTTGTATTTACTGGTAAATTCATGTTGGTAAATTCCCAAAATTACTGTGTGAAAGAGGCTAGTGAAACATTACAAGCTTTGCATTTCCAGAGTTATGCAAAGTTTCTCTAAATTGTATTTATTTATCTCTGTTTATTTGTTGTCCTAAATTTGACATTTGTATTTTTTGTCATTTTTGCAGCATTGAATGTGTTATATTCGTATACTGCCATTAAAGCCAATGCTATTATTTTAACAAGCAGACATGTACAGTATGCTACTGTAGTTAATGGATAGATAAGATTAATATTTTTTATTTTAGGTTGGCCCCTTCTCATACTGCTGATGCCCATTTTAACATGTGCCCATCCATGGATACAGGTATTATATAATTACTTCTACTATATTTAAATAAATTTTCAATGTAAGCGTAATGTTTTATAATAAAGTTTTAGCTGATATGTTTGTGCGATTGTTTTCTGCAGGTTTGGTGAATGGGAAGTACTGCTGTTCTCAGCTGTTTGTTAATCATCGCTGTTTTTCGGGTCCATATCTTAACAAGGGACGAATTGCTGAGTTACCACAAGCCGTGGGTCCTGGAAAGTGTGCTGTAGTCCTTAAAGAGGTACTGTCTGAGTTTACTCATACAGTATGTGTGTGTATATTTGGGCCATCGCTAGACATCTATATTTTAGAGTACTTACGTAAATGGATAGTTCACCCAAAAATAAAATTCTGTCATCATTTATTCTTTTTTCTACTATGGAAGTAAATGGGGCTCATGATTGGTTACAAGCATTCCTCTTGTGTTCATTGGAATAAAGAAATATGTCCAGATTTGTAACAACCTGAGTATGAGTAAATGATGACATAATTTTCATTTTTGGGTGAACTATCCCTTTAAGTGTGCCCCCTCATGACAGGCAGTGTCTAGCCGACCCCATTGTCAATATATGCATATTTTGTGTTTGTTATTTTGAAGGCTTTTATAAACATTATGCATATAAAAAAGGTATCAGGACTGGTTAAATGACACGGTCATACTATGTTTTATTCATAATGATGTCATTTTCTTGCAGGTTCTAACAATGTTAATAAATTCGGCGTATAAGCCTGGCCGTGTGCTCAGAGAACTGCAGGTGGTGGAAGACCCAAAGTGGAACTGTCAGGAAGAAACTCTCAAAGCAAAATATGAACACACACATTTTCTCCTTCTGCGAGTTTTTTTGCACTCACTTTGGTTGCACAAGCCCTGTAATCTTTCTGCTTTTATGTGGGGAATAATTGGTGTATCATTTGGGAATTTCTTTTGGGGAAAAAACACGAGTTAGGCGACAGACATATATTACATTTTTTTGTAAACAGCACATGACTTCTCACTCTCATGTTCATTTATAATAAAAGAACTACTCTGATGCAATGAACACAGACATCAGGTTAATGCTAGAAGTCCTGTTTTTACGCATCCGTGCACCACAGGATTTTTATAACCCTCATTCTTTGTATGCATAGGTCGCACATGCGCTTACAGGAGAATGTATGTAGTATGTAGTCCAGGGGATGCATTGCATTTTGTTGCAATCTCCATGCGTCAAACGTCTGTGCACACGTACATAGCAAATAAACAAGGTTTATTTATAACCCAACATGTGTTCTGTCCAATATTTACCCAGCATTCAGTTAAAAATAACCCAGCAGAATTTAGAGTGTAAACTATGTTTTGCAAGGCTGTGCGTTCAACCAAACGTCCGCGTACACGTAAAAAAACAGACAGAGTACAACACACGTAAAAAAATTACTCTGCAAATAGCTGCAATTTTATGTTTTAGGCAGAGATGGCGATGGAGAGGAAAAAGGATTGCAGATGTATAATAAATATTAAAGTGTTTAAATTATTATTTACATTTTTATTTACATTATTATCTATTTACTAGGGCTGGGCATAAAAAAAATATTTTTCGATTAAAGGTGCAGTGTGTAAATTTTAGCAGCATCTAGTGGTGAGGTTGCGGATTGCTTACCCCTCGCTTATGAAATGCATAGGAAAGCTACGGTAGCCGCCACCGGACAAACATGTCAAGGTCGGAGACAACTTAGTAAAAAAAGTTTGTCCGTTAATGGATACTATAGAAACATGGCTGCACAAAATGGCGACTTCCATGTAAGGGTACCCTCAGTATGTATATAAATACGTCTCATTCTAAGGTAATAAAAACATAACGGTTCATTATGAAAGATTTTTATACATCCCTGATAATATAGTTTTGTATATTATTTTGCATTTCTGTCAAGAGATCCTTATAAAAATTACACACTGTACCTTTAATAGTTTTTTTAATGTGGACGATTCAAAATCGATCCTCAAAGGCCACGAATTGATTTTTTTTTTATATTTCCGCAAACATTGAACGTAACATTAACACTAACGGTTAACCTAATTAATAGTCTTCTTATGTCACTAAGGAGCGAGAGGCGAGCCTGTCATTCATTCATTCATTCAGTGCTTAAAATGGTGGTTTCAGGTGCTTTGTTGACAATGATGCCATCTGCACGTAAAAAGTCAGAGGTATGGAAGCATTTTAGATTTTGCAAGCAAGACGACGACGATAGTGTTGTGAACAAGAACAAAGCTATATGCGTGATTTGTAATGGAGAGGTGAAATGCTGTAGTAATATTAAATCTATATTCATTGAGTTGAATCTAAAATCGAGTATAAAAATCGACCAAAGAATCGGAATCGTAAATCGAACCGAGAATTGAACCGATAGCTTGTGAATTGAAATCGAATCGATCTGGAACATCTGAATCGATACCCACCCCTACTATTTACAATTATTATTGACATTTATTCATTTAGCAGACACTTTTTTTGCAGTGTGACTAGGGGTGGATGATAAACCGGTAGATATGATAAACTGGGAAAAATGTGTCTACCGGTAGAGATTTTGGACTATATCGTCTCTATCGAGGTTACGTGTGCGCGTGGTCACAAAAACATAACATTTGTACACGTAAGCCATTAAAACACAAACAACAGTGGTATATGCGCGCTCTTGTACTGCTCTTGACTAAATCACTTTTCTAACTTTTATAAGATATACATTATTATTTATTATCATTCTTTCATCACTGACTTGAAGATAAGATAAGATGAGCTTGAATTGTTTCCTTTATCTTCTTTTATGCATGTATAAGGTTTTTGTGAGAATTATGAAAATTCTATGGCATTAAATATTTTAATAACATTAAAACCTTATTAAAAGATAAAAGTGATACATCGTTATGATATAAAATGAATCCTATCGTGAAATACCATTTTGGTCATATCGCCCACCTCTAAGTGTGACTTACAAATAAGGGAGAATTTAACATATTGCCTTAATTAAAAGTATTTTTCCAATATGTTGTTAACAATATAGAAATGTTTGTTTACCACAACAACAACAACAAAAAAACGTTAAAATAATGAACCACACAATTCACAGCACCTAATTTTGTGGATGTCACAGAACGTTCTAAAACTAAAATCGCAGAAAAAAATTTATTAAACCACATCAAGACAGCTTGTCTCTGAAGGCCATTTATCACGTCAGTAAGGAATGATGTTTGACAGTGATCTAAGTTTTACAGACTATTTTAGCAATGTTTGTATTATCACCTCTGCAATGTCTGCAATGCAAAGTCCAAGATGTTCTCTCCCCTGCTGATAGTGATAAACTCATCCAGTCTTTATTATACTGCAGTAGTGTTTTGGCTGGCTGGTTTTAAGCGCTGTATCACGTTAGATCATTTTAGACTGTGGAATCACATTATCCAGCACTTACAACCCATCACTGGCTACCTATGTCTTAAAATAGACGATTTTAATATACTCTCACCAATTTTTAAATATCTACATACATAACTCAGCTATACCATTTGTTCAGCAGGGCTTTCCATTAGGTGACATAAAGGATTAGTCCATTTTCTTAAAAAAAATCCACGCAATTTACTCACCACCATGTCATCCAAAATGTTGACGTCTGTCTTTGTTAAGTCGAGAAGAAATTATGTTTTTTGAAGATACATTCCAGGATTTTTTCATTTTAATGGACTTTAATGGACCCCAACATGTAACAGTTTTAATGCAGTTTAAAATTGCAGTTTCAAAGGTCTCTAAACGATCTCAAACGAGGCATAAGGGTCTTATCTAGCCAAACGATTGTCATTTTTGACAAGAAAAATAAAAAATATGCACTTTTAAACCACAACTTCTCGTCTATCTCCGGTCCTGTGACGTGCCAGCGCGACCTCACATAATTGCATAATGCCGTAGAAAGGTCACGTGTTACATATATGAATATATATATGTATATATACGCACATTTGCGGAAAATTTTAAACAATAAACTGACACAAAGACATCAATTAGTATCATTCCACATACAACTACGTCGGAACGATCCTCTTTCTCCACACTTGTAAACACTGGGGCGTAGTTTCGATATGTCATCCGTGACCTCCTCACGTGATGACGTATTACGTGAGGTCGCACTGGCGCGTCACAGGACCGGAGGAAGAAGAGAAGTTGTGGTTTAAAAGTGCATATTTTTTATTTGCAATTTTAAACTGCATTAAAACTGTTAAGTGTTGGGGTCCATTAAAGTCCATTAAAATGAGAAAACCCTGGAATGTTTTCCTCAAAAAACATAATTTCTTCTCGACTGAACAAAGACAGACATCAACATTTTGGATGACATAGTGGTGAGTAAATTATCTGGATTTTTTTAAGAAAATAGACTAATCCTTTAATTCTCTTCCCCTCTTAGTATTTGTTATACAATTTTTCACTTTCTTTAATATACATATGCATATGAATCATATCTTAAGAAGTTATTTGACTTTGTTAAAGTAACTTTCTAAATGCTGTTTTAAAATGCTATGGCTTACAATGTAAAAATTTAACCTACAATAGAAAAGCAGAGAGACAAAGAGCAGTTTCTCATTTTTCGTACGTTAATCGTTTTTCAAACAGTTCCTTAAAATGAACAATTCAAACAAAACAGTTTATTAAAATGAATCAGACTTCCCAAAGCTATTGTGTGTGTATAATTATGAAAGTGTATAATTACAAAAAAATGTAGGCACATTTATTTAAAGGGATAGTTCACCCAAAAATTATGGAAGTATTCTGATAAATGATTATGAAGATGGATGATGGTAAGCACACAGTTGATGGTACCCATTGAGTTCCGTTGTATTTGTTTTTCTTACTATGGAAGTTAATGGGAACAATCAGCTGTGTGCTTAACATCATTTATCAAAATATCTATATATTTGTGTTCATCAAATAAAAGAAATTAAGGTACAGGTAGAGGTTTAAAACAACATGATGATTAGAAAATTATGACAGAATTTTCATTTTTGGGTGAACTATCCCTTTAATATGCAATCAGATTTCTATCCCATTTCATTTTCCTAATATTGACTGGACAATACATAAAACAGTGATTTGCTTTGTGGTTTCTAGATATAAAGGTAAAAGCTATCGGTCCACCATGAAGATCGTTCGTACAGTGGAGCAAGTGCCTGAGTTTTGCCGTCGAGTATGCGAGAGACTGCAGTGCTGTCCGAACCTTTTCGGCCCAACTCTCGTTTCCAACAAGTGCCCTGAAAACTGCTCGAGTCAAACAAAAACCAAATACAGTGAGTCTGTTTTACTCTGTGCTGATCCAATATAATTCTTTTAGCATGGAATTACAATGATACGTTTCACAAGACTAAGGTGTAATTTGCACTAGCAAAACAGGCGAAAACCAAATTGACATTCATCTCTTGTTAGCTGTCAATCTGATCTGTCACTTTTTTCTGATGTAGCGTATTACAAGAAAAGGAAAGTCGGCCGGCCAAGTTTAGGTGAAACTGCACAGGATGGTGACATGACCAAACCTGCACGCCGCCGAAAGAAACGGAAAGCCATCTTTGTTCAGAAGAAACGGCGCACTTCTATTGTAGGATACCAGACCACAGAGTCACCTCAGGTCTGCCAAACCACATAAATCCAGACACAAACACATAAACATACTCAAAAACAATCATAAACACCTCCACTTTACTTATTTTGACTTCATTTACAATATCTAGAGCTGTATTTGAAGATGCAATTTTTAAATGTTTATTTCAATTTGTTTACATATTTGTGGACTGCAACATGTTTGGACCAAAAAGTGCTTTATCAATTTTTTATCTGGTATTTTTATAGGATTTTTTTATTTTCTTTATAGGATAGTGATTATTACTATGATGACGAGGAAGATTTTGATGAGTCTGGTAGTGAGGAAAGCTCCAATTCACCCCGCGAGGAGACCTCTGCCCACACCTTTAAGGAGGCCCCAAGGAGAGGGAGACCCCCACGGCGTGTTGTTCTTCAGCGTAGGGCGACCCATCCGGGGCCAGAATCCTCAGATAAGTCTGTTCCTCGGAGAACCACACGTTCCGTTTCCTACATCCAGAACCAGACGACCAAACACGCACAAACAAAGGTAAAACGCACATCCACAAAGTCATATACAGTCAAACTTCAATCAGTTCCTTCATGAAAATTACAGCATTTATAGTCTTACTGTTCGTTTTTTTTTGTCTTCCAAATGCATGAATAACTAGAACCAAATCGATTTTCATTTTGCCCACTTTATCGGCCGATATGAGCCTGTCGCAGATATATTTGTATCGTTGTATACATGCCGCAGATATGATAGTTTCCATTTCAAGAATATTATTATTTTTTAAATATTTTTGTGTTTAAAGAGGACATTTCACAAAACATTTTTTAAAGATGTAAAATAAATCTTTGGTGTCCCCAGAGTAGGTATGTTACGTTCTAGCTCAAAATACCATATAGATCATTTATTATAGCATGTTAAAATTCCCACTTTGTAGGTGTGAGCAAAAATGTGCCGTTTTCGGTGTGTCCTTTTAAATGCAAATGTACTGATCTCTGCACTAAATGACAGTGCCATGGTTGGATAGTGCAGATTAAGGGTTGGTATTATCCCCTTACGACATCACAATGGGGACCAGATTTCAATGACCTATTTTTTCACATGCCTGCAGGAAAGGGTTTACCAAAACTAACACATTACACATTTTCTAGGTTGATAGAAGCACTGTGGACCCAATTATAGCACTTAAAAGGCGGGGTGCATGATCTCTGAAAGCCAATGTTGACATTTGAAATCACCTAAACAAACACACCCCTACCCCAATAGAATCTGGACTTTCTTTTGATAGACCCGCCCCACACATACACAACCCAGGCAACAATGTCGGTTAGTAGATCCGCCCATTTCTGCTGATTGGCTACAAGTCTGTTTTGGTACTCGGCCTGACTCCTTTTCCAAAGCGTTTCTCAAAAACCGTGCACCCCGCCTTTAAACAAACCTTGAAGAATTTTTTTTTTAGTTCTGCAACTACCGAAAACATTTCTGCCAAGTTCTTAATAAAAATAATGTTTTATTTGCATTAATTTACTGAAAATTTAAATAGGGAAAACATGGCCTAAATAACATAAAAGATACAGTGTTTTCCGATCTTGAATTCTGCAAAGAAATTCATTTTTAATAACAAAATGCTAATGTTTTTACACATATTTTAGGAAAATGTCTCTTTGTATCCATTTAGTCTTTTACATTGCTGTTGGCTGACTTTATGCCGCTCATGAGTATATGTGTAATATACACATAAAAACTCCCTAATATCTGTATCGAAAACCCATATCGGTCGGGTTCTATAAATAACCAACAAACCTGCAATACCGCCTTCCTTCAGTACATAAAGTGGAGGGCTTAATGCAATAAGAGTGAATCAGTGAGGTGCTTATAAGCTTTAAAAGGACATTATGAAATAGCCCATACGAATCGTGCACCACTGAAGTCTACAATAGGTTTGTTTGAGGAACAAACTGAAATTTTAACATTGCGCCAGATATGACATCAGTCATTCAATTGTGTTTATCATGCAATAAGAATTGAAAGCAAATTGTTTACATTATTGTTTCTCAAACTAAGTTATTGCATGGCTTTACATGACTTGAAATATAGTATACAAGTCATATGAGCTACTTTTGCCGTACTGTAATGCTTGAAATTTATGGGAGCATTTTTATCATAATTTACTGTACTGTATGGAAAGAATCAGAAATAAGTAAATTATACAGGTTGGAGGACAAGTTCGGTATTTTACACTTAAAGCCCTGTTTTCAGATTGTTTATGATGAAATAGAACGGTTTTGACTGAAATTTGGACATATGATGCTGCCCCGAGAATTTTCGGGTGTTCATTGTATCACCTCCGACCTCTATAATGGCTTTATAGGTGCACTGGAACAATCCTTCCTAAAATGCATTAAACTTTCATTTACAAAGACGTGAAACTCACCGAGTGGTCAGACAAAATGCTCAGACAAACATCGCTGCAAAAGATGCTTTCCAACAGGTTTTATCGTAGTTTTTGCCAACTCCATTGACTTGTATAAGTTGTGCTGTGAGGCCCGGTATTACTCCGCGCCGGGAACCTTGCTTGTATTCTTGCAAATGGCAAAGGTCGATTATCGCCACCAACTGGGCTGGAGTGTCTATTATTCAAGCTCTCAACGGAAGAATGTAGGGGTGTGAGGCGTTTGGAAAAATAGGTCCACAAGTTTACAACGAATGCTAAAACACCTGTTGGAAAGCATCTTTTGCAGCGATTTTTGTGTGAGGAAATCAGTGAACACCCCTGACCGCTCGGTGAGTTTCACGTCTTTGTAGACGAGGGTTTGATGCGATTTGGGAGGGATTGTTCCGGTGCACCAGTGGAGCCATTGTAGAGGTGGGGGTGATACAACAAACACCCGAAAATTCTCATATGTCCAAATTTCAGTCTCTATTTCATCATAAACAATCTGAAAACAGGGCTTTAAGTGTAAAATACCGAACTTGTCCTTTAAAGTGAACTGTAGGCTATCCTAAAGAAAAATATATTTAAAAAAAAGCTAAAAAGTATTGTTTGCGTGCATTTATAGACGGAGTCTGTTGAAGAGGAAGATCGTCTGGTGTTGGAGAGGAATCCTTTAGAATGGAGCGTATCTGACGTGGTTGATTTCATTGCGTCCACTGACTGTGCCTCCCTCGCTAAGATTTTCCAAGAGCAGGTACACAAACACATCATGTGCAAACAGACTTTGCACTTTTCTTAGGATTTCAGGGCCTCTGTGAACTTTAAATAGTGATCGAGTGACACAATGACCACCGAATTTCTCATTGCTTTAAAAAATGGCTTGCTTTGTCTACAACTTAAAACAAATGTAAACATTTTCATTTATTTGATTATTTATTAACGTATTGTTAATAATTATTTTTCATATTGAGTGGCTAATATGACATATACTAAAACACAAACATGTGGAATACATTTGCGAAACAGCACATTTGAATAATTTTAATAAAAAAAACTGTACAACTTCTGATTGTATTTTGCATAAGTCAAATTTCTTTTGACTCTTGCAGTCTTTCTCAAGCGCTTTGCTCGATTCACTTGCTTTTCACTTTTAAATTCACTTTGATGGGTGCAATTCGACAAACACATATTTTATGCAAAATGTTGCAAAATCAATATTTTAACATAGAACTATAGACAATTTAGCAAAGTATTACACACAAGCTAATACTCTGTAAGTTATGCCTGTCAATTACAAACAAACACAATTGATAACATGGCATCATGCACTCCTCAGGTTGTGTTTGATTTATCTGACTGATCAAGTTTTTCCATCCCAAGCAAACAAAACAAGCAAAACCGGTAAAAAAAACAAACATGCTAATGGCACACCTTCTCTTTATCCTTCTTAAGGACATCGATGGACAGGCTTTGCTGCTGTTGACACTTCCTACAGTTCAAGAATGTATGGACCTTAAGCTCGGACCCGCCATAAAACTCTGCCATCAGATTGAACGGGTCAAAGTGGCCTTCTACTCTCAGTACGCTAACTAAGCTAACCCTAATAACTCTACTAGCCTACCCTGAAGCCTTTGCCTCGATGGACTCAAAAAAAGAAACCTGTGTTTTGTTCTCAGGGGTTCAAAATGCTATTCCATCCATAAGGAAACCTCAGGTTGACTACATTTTACAGGATTTGTAAACTCCTCGACATTTTTTTATGTTATCTGCCTTTAAATGCCATACTGTAGGCTACTCTAGTACTTTCTGATTGTTAAGCTAGATTTACAGTAACCAAACAGGCATATTATATTGGTTGGAGTTCCAGAGGTTTCAAGAGAAAAAAACGAAGGCAATATCCTACAGCCAATGGGAAGTAGAATATGTCTGAATTGGAAAAAAAAACATTTCAACTGTGAAACACCTTCAGCTGCAGTTTTATCCCTATCTTTCAAGACCAAATTATATTTAAATACAAATGATATGTGAAGTATTGACCTAAGTATGCTAATATATTTGCAATATTTATTTTGCTCTGATAAACTATTTTTTATAACATTTGTCAGGTTAGAAGGCATTGCAACACCTGAGAAGTTAAGCATTGTGAATTCAATAGGTTGAATTATAGAATTTCATTATTATCAGGACTGAAATATTATATAGGCATGTTCTGTTGTATGTTGTGTGTATGCTGAGATTGTATATTATGTGCACGTGTTTGTGGGTGCATGCATCTGTACACACACATATATATGACTCATTGTATTAGACAATAGCTCTACACATACATCAGTTATTCCAAAAGTAGACGCCTGGCTGTTTTCTAATCAACACTTCATTTGTTTCTTCTTAAAATACAGGGCAATTGGATTTTTGAAGAGTGGCCTTTTGCAATGGTCTAATCTATATTTTATGTAAATAATCTATGCAAAATTGGATGTTTTATATACATATTTTGTTTGAAATGACTTTCATAGTGATATATTTTTTACTTCTCTCTGACTCTTCAACTTGACCAGTTCACAAGTAGATTGTATTAAAACTGTATGAACTGCAAATACAATATTGTCCAGAGTGCAATTATTTCAATGACACCATAATTCTTATTGTTCACAAATGATTATATGTACTCCCAACACTATCACTTTTATATGAACACCTGTTCAATTTCTCATTAATGCAATTATCTAATCAACCAATCACATGGCAGCTGCTTCAATGCATTTAGGGGTGTGGTCCTGGTCAAGACAATCTCCTGAACTCCAAACTAAATGTCAGAACGGAAAAGAAAGGTGATTTAAGCAATTTTGAGCGTGGCATGGTTGTTCTGCTCAGTAACTGGGATTTTCACGCACAACCATTTCTAGGGATTACAAAGAGTGAAAAAGGAAAACATCCAGTATGCGGCAGTCCTGTGGGCGAAAACGCCTTGTTGATGCTAGAGGTCAGAGGAGAATGGGCCGACTGATTTAAGCTGATAGAAGAGCAACTTTGACTGAAATAACCTATGCAGCAAAGCATTTGTGAAGCCACAACACGCACAACCTTGAGGCGGATGGGCTACAACAGCAGAAGACCCCACTGGGTATCACTCATCTCCACTACAAACAGGAAAAAGTGGCTACAATTTGCACGAGCTCACCAAAATTGGACTGTTGAAGACTGGAAAAATGTTGCCTGGTCTGATGAGTCTCGATTTCTTTTGAGACATTCAGACGGTAGAGTCAGAATTAGGCGTAAACAGAATGAGAACATGGATCCATCATGCCTTGTTACCACTCTGCAGGTCGGTGGTGGTGGTGTAATGGTGTGAGGGATGTTTTCTTGGCACACTTTAGGCCCCTTAGTGCCAACTGGGCATCGTTTAAATGCCACGGCCTACCTGAACATTGTTTCTGACCATGTCCATCCCTTTATGACCACCATCAAATCCTCTGATGGCTACTTCCAGCAGGATAATGCACCATGTCACAAAGCTCGAATCATTTCAAATTGGTTTCTTGAACATGACAATGAGTTCACTGTATTAAAATGGCCCCCACAGTCACCAGATCTCAACCCAATAGAGCATCTTTGGGATGTGGTGGAACGGGAGCTTCATGCCCTGTATGAGCATCCCACAAATCTCCATCAACTGCAAGATGCTATTCTATCAATATGGGCCAACATTTCTAAAGAATGCTTTCAGCACCTTGTTAAATCAATGCCACGTAGAATTAAGGTAGTTCTGAATGCGAAAGGGGGTCAAACACAGTATTAGTATGGTGTTCCTAATAATCCTTTAGGTGAGTGTATATTACATCATTATATGGTATAATAGACACATTGTAACTGATCCTGTGCTGTTTGTGCTACTGACATGGATGATACTTCAATTATTGATGACCAATATAATATTTACTATACACAAAAACAATTTTTTACGTCATTTAATTTTTGTATTTTTAGTTGAGTCAAAATGTAGTTTGTTTGGGTTCATTTAACTTTACCTCTTTTATTGACCCAGATTAAAAAACTAGCGTTCATTTGAATATAAAAAGTAAAGAGACAAGTAATGTGGGGTAAGACTGCAAATCGACTTGTATATAATACAATACAAATTAAAACGTCTTTAGGTATACAAGGATGGTAACTCTGCCTTGCCTTCTCATATAAAATGCAATTATGCGTTTGAAAGCTACAACCAAGGCACTATATATGAATTTCATTTTTAGTTTCTTGCGAGGATATAATATAAATTATTTTGTTCAACTTTAGAGGTAGAAAAAAATCTGTAATTTAGTTTTATCTATATTTAAAACCAGCTTAGTTAACACAGGCAAAACTGAACTGAATGCTGACTGTAGGACTTCTGAAGCTGATGAGGTGAAACAATAAATATCATCAGCATAAAGATGATACCTACACTGTTAAAAATATCTGTCGATATTACAGTATTACTTACTATCAGCAGTTTGGCAGTAACTTACTGTAGATTGGAAAGTATGTTATTTACATGGCAATAGTTTGTTTAAAGACTTTATCTGTACAGGAAAAAACTATAAAAAGTACAGCATTATGCAAAGCGTTTCTGGGAACAAAACAAAAAAAACTACACTGAAAAAGGTTAATGAGGATTTCTGGTTCCCAGAATGCTTTGCATGATGCTGTATTATCATTTTATTCTGTAAAGACAAAGACTTGATATTTAATATAAATTTTTCTTAGAACAAACTGTTGCCAATAAATCAGATAAATATAAATCTACAGTGAATTAGTGGCAAACTGCTGCATACTGTATAACATTGTCAAAAATTGTATGTATATATATGATGAAAATAAAATGAAAAATAAAACTAATTTTATTTTAATTTACATGTCAAATCAATTACTTACAGTTATTCTGCTTAATTTGTAAAAAATTCATACAGATTACAAAAAAACGCATGAATACGTTAAAATAATTTTTTTAAGCACACTGACCGGAATTAACAGAAGCAAAATTAATTTCTAACTAAATATCATTTGTACACAACGTTGGAGGTTCATATGGGGTTTTACCTCTAACACACAATGAACGTAATCACGTATCAAATAGCTTGTTATCAAGTCAATCCGATGTTATTAAATCAATGTTCATGTCTTGAAAAAACATAACGGAGAAAATACATGGGACCAACTCTTATGTTCTATACAAACTTGAGATGTATACTTAGTTGTTGTCATAAAATATTGCTGTGTTGCACTATATTGGTGTTTTAAAAGAAAAGTGAACATGCGTACAACATGAGAAATTAGCAATTAGCCAACAGGCTATTATCCAAAAAATTGCATATATTTTTATCTCAAATTTGGTCATATGTCCTTCTAATTTTAACAATCCATGGTTTCTGATGTTTTTTGTCCTGTGGAAATGTGTAAAACGATGCATTTTCTGTGTTTTGATGGCTGAATGACCAGCATCCTGATCCAAATATAGGTTTAAAGCGCACACCATGGACGCCTATACCTCACATCCTCGGTTTGGAATCAACATGGCGGCGGACTGAATAACGTCCCATTCAGACAGCCAACGACAAGCAGTAGCAGAGCGACGCGATCTCATTAATTTCAATGGAAACCTGGCGACTTCCGGCGACACGAGCGAAAGTGACCGTTGGCGACCGTATGGGCGTGTCCAGCGACGCGAGAAAGTTAAGAAAAGTTTAACTTTATGCAAATGTCGAGCGACTTTCGGGAGCGACTACCAATGAGAACAAAGCAGTGGAGTTCACGTCATCCTTCTCTCGTCAGTTACTGGCGTGGATGGTACTCATTTGTTTATGACAAGCAGATTTAGAAACGCCTATTTGAAAGAGACAAGCGACACACAGCGATAACGTCCCGAAAGTCGCTCGACATTTGCATAAAGTTAAACTTTTCTTACTAAGTCTAACTTTCTCACGTCGCTGGACACGCCCATACGGTCGCCAACGGTCACTTTCGCTCGTGTCGCCAGAAGTCGCCCGGTTTCCATTGAAATTAATGAGATCGCGTCGCTCTGCTACTGCTTGTCGTTGGCTGTCTGAATGGGGCGTAAGGTGTATGCCTTGTGATCAAAGCAACATTTAAGATCAAGGATTTAAAGATTGTTCTTAACCTAGACAAAATTTTCTGCACAATGGAAACTTCATAAAATCCAATGATGTAACAAAAAACTATGAAATACTACCAGAACAAAATACTGAACATTAACAAGTTAAAGATTAAACTTCATAAAATACCTATTTTAGACAATTACTCTCATCCAGTCCAATGCAATGCATGCTGAGAACTGGAAATCTTCACCAGTGTTGCTTTAAAAATCCCCTTGTGGTGAACATCAAGTTGTTTTTATATATGTGACCCTAAACCACAAACCAGTCATAAGGGTCTATCATAAGATGTATACACGATTTATGCACCATTTATGCATTTGATATTTACTGTAAATAAGCTTCCCATTGATGTATGGTATGATATGTTAGGATAGGAAAATATTTAGCTGGGATACAAGTACTGTATTTAAAAATCTGAAGGTGCAAAAAGTGAGATAATTTTGACCCATATAATGCATTTTTGGCTATTGCTACAAAAATACCCATGCTACTTATGACTGGTTTTGTGGTCCAGGGTCACATATGTCGATGTGATGTTTTTAATATGCTTTAAGGCTAACAATGTTCAAATTCATCATTCAACACCATTGCTGATGCAAACTGCAAGCTCATTTATGTATTGTGAAACCGGACTTAGCAGCTTGTGTGAAACTGCCAAATGTACCCTCTAAAAAATGGTGCTAAACAGCACTAAAAGTAGTTCACTGCCTCTTAGTCATACAGGAAACATCACCTATGTAGAACCTGTGTAGAACCATATTGTGCCCCAACCATTAAATAGACATAGTAGGCATTTGTGATGTAAATAAAAACAAGCTTTATTTCAGCCTAAAACAGCCATTAGATTACACCGCACTGTAAACTGGCAACAACATACGTGTATGAACCATAGAAACCAGCATGATCATATTAAAAACAGAAACATTTATAAAGAAGCATTTGTTCTGAGAACTGGTCCAAAACATCAGATTTAGCAGCTTGACCTTTACTTTTTTCTTCCCGCACCTTTTCTTCCACATTCACTTTAATTTCTCTGTTTGTTTTGTTGTTGCGGCTGGTGGTGGGTGCTTTTGTGCTGTGTGGCCAAAGGTTTGGGGACATCACGCAAGTTATGTTGCTTCATAGGCCTACATAAAGACCCCGTAAAACGCCTACGTCACTAGTGACGTCACCGCTCTAGCTAGAGGCAAAAAATAAGTAGGAACTCATAGCAGGCGTGCTAAAAGTTTGAGGTTTTGACTTAAAAATGTCATCATCTTGTGTTTTTGGCTGCCAGAATAGAAGGAACAGCACTTTTGGTTCACAGAAATCAAGAAGACAATTGTGGTTGAATGCAATACGGTGTACAAACTGGACGGAGACGATCATAAATAATGCTTGTGTTTGCAGTGCACACTTCATATTAGGTAAAATAATCTACAGTATGCATATGTACTGGTGTGTTGGTTTTATGGTAAAAATGGTAAATGGCATTTATACAGCGCTTTCATAGACCCATGACCATCCAAAGGGCTTTACAATCTGCCTCACATTTACCCATTCACTCACTCATTCATACACCAACGACGGTGTCAGCCATGCAAGGCGCCATCCAGCTCGACGGGAGCAGCTGGGTTAGGTGTCTTGCTCAAGGACACCTCGACACTTGGTCAGGTGGAGCCAGGGATTGAACCACCAACCTTCCGGTTTGTAGACAACCTACATAAACCACTGAGCCACTGCCACCCTTATCTAGTTCAAATCAGCAATTTTCTGTTTTATAGGTGAAAAGTCGCCAACTTTCAGCGCTATTGTTTAGCTTAAATGTTAAACAAACATACAGCGATAGATGTGTGTGCCATCCTTTGAATGGTCTAGGATTAAGTGCTAGGATTGGGTCCCCAGTGCTTCTATCAACTTAGAAAATGTGAAAAAGATCAACCCATTAACTTAATTTTGGTAAACCATTCTCTACAAGCACATGAAAAAAATAGGTTGTTGAAATTTGGCTCTCCTTATGATGTCACAAGGAGCTCTTATTATATTAATACCACCCCTTAATCTGCACTATCCAACCACAGCACTGCCATTTAGTGCAGAGAAAAGCACAATTGAGTTTTAATTGCAACAAACCGCCATCATTGTGATCAGTGTTTGAATTTCATCAGCTCATTTGCATTTTAAAGGACACACCCAAAACGGCACATTTTTGCACACACATACAAAGTGGCAATTTTAACATGCTATAATAAATTATTTATATGGTATTTTGAGCTAAAACTTCACAAATGTGCTCTGGGGACACCAAAGATTTATTTTACATCTTTAAAAAGTCTTGTGCCATGGCCCCTTTACTAAATCCCTCCTAAAATGTGCTTGCTTACGCTTGTCAACATTGCGTCCGCGGCTCTTTTTGCCTCCAGCTAAGCCCCGCCCACCCAGAGACGTTGCAATGTTTACAAACTTTTAAGGGATCTATTGTAACCTTATCAAGAACCAAAATAAAATATAATATATATATTTCCAAATATTTAATATAGGCTATAGGGAATTGCATACATCATACCAAATTTTAATGATGTATTCTGATGCTCAAATATGCATTTTAAGTGATAAAATGATGAAAGGGGGACTTTAACTAAACATTTTGAAGTTGCTTAACAAAAAACCTTTACTCTTACAAGCACAAATCTTTTTTTTTTAGTGTACTTTAATCAGACTTTTTTCCTAACAAAAACCTGGCAACCCCCCAGAACACTAGCAACCACATTTCAATGTGTTAAAATCCACTACGAACACCTTAGAAACCTCATAGAGAATTTGAAACAAATGTGAGCACAACATTATTCTTATGTTTACACTTCCTCCTACTTACACTCACTGTTGATCAGGATAAGAACATGACAATATTACATAATATTACAAGCTCAGATTTACACGCCTTTCAGTGTAAGTTTGTACGTTTTTGTGGAATCATTCTGTGAGATTTGCAACCATAAAACATTGCCTAACATTTGCACACCTTCCCTCTGCAATTTCCTAAACAGGTTTTGTTATGATCTAGGAACTGTGATTGATTGACACATTTAAAATCTTACTTTAATTATATATTTATGATATAATAATAACCCCTTAAACATGCAGCATGCACTGAAACATACTCTTAGCTTCTTGTAGGGGGCATTAGAGAGTTTTTCTCCCAATCATTAGTTATCACCAGTCATGCAGTAGTTGGGTCTGTTCTAAATATATCTGGGTCATATGACTTTCATATGTAGTTCAAGTTTTCTGTAATGGTTTAGTCAGCCTTATCTAAAACTAACAGGGGTCATGGTGCAGGATGTGCAAACTTTACAGTAACTTAGCCTGCCATATATTAATCTTACTTCTCTTTAGTAAAAAAAAATAACAAGAAATCAGCTTGTTTCGTTATTTCATGAAATGCTAAAAACGAAAATGAAGTCATATGTTGTTCATGCTGTTTTTTAGCAAATTGAGTTTCAACTGCTGTCATCGTGCAGCAACCGTTTGAAAAGAATCTTGCTAAGCGAGTCAGTAAAACTATTGACGTGTTAAAGCTAGCAACCTGAACGTGTTTTCATAAACAGTTATAACTTTTTACCCAATTAGAATTTTTAGGGTTAACATCACAAAGGCAGAAACACATTAGGTACGATTGGAATGCACACTTGTAGCATTCGTTGACAGCACCAAGCTTTCGTTTACATACTTGTATAAAATGTTTTAACCTTAAACTTAAACAGAATTCATACATAAAACTTAAATATCTTCTCAAATACACCTCAAAGTGTAAAAATCCCTAAAATCTAAAGAAAAGTATAAGAAAATACAGTATAGAAATAGTAAAAAATATTAGTATATATAATAAATACTAATAAATATTAATAAAGAACTAATATGTAGATAATAGTCTATCAAAACCAAGCTGATCTTTCAATCTAATTATGAGATTATGCGCATCAAAGTTTGATTTTAACCATTGATTTCAATCTTTGACATGATCACTCAGTCATTGTATAACATATCAACACTGTAAAAAAATTCAGTAGAAATTACAATGTTATTGCAGCTGGGTTGCCGGTAATTTACCGTAGATTTACATTTATGTTATTTACTGGCAAGAGTTTGTTCAAAGTTAAATACATTTTAAATATTAACAAAAAATCTTTATCTTTACAGAATAAAACTATACAATAACAGCCTCATGCAAAGCATTCTGTGAACCAGAAATCATCATCAACCTTTTTCTGTTTTTTGCTTCAGATTTTGTTTCCCAGAATGTTTTGCTTGATGCTGTTTTTAGTTTTACTCTGTAAAGACAAAGACTTGTAAATGTTTATTTAACTTTTAACAAAATGTTGCCAGTAAAAAACCTACAGTTAAATCTACTGTAAGTAGTAACCGGCAACCCAGCTGCAATTCTTACGGAATTTTTTTACAGTAAAGGTTATATGTTCTTTACATTAAGTTGCATGATTTTATGTAAAAAAAAAACAATCACAAAAAATTATTTCAGCTGAGTTTTTACAGACTGGGTCGCATATATTTTTTATTTCTCTTCTTAGCCATTTTTTCTTGTTCTTGACAGTTTTTACCTTGTTTCAATGGTCATGACAACCATGTACTTACAATTAAATGCTTCTGTACACACAATTGACTGATCCATTACGAATCATCATGGCTCATTACCTGGATTGTTTACACAGTATGTTAAACGTGTTATAAACACACCGCCCGTGCCGTATTCGACATCAGCGCAGACATCAGGAACACCGCGAGTGAGAACAACATAATTATTCATCATATCGATGATTAGGCAGTCATCGCATAAATATTTTTTGGGGAATTTCATGAAGCGTGACTTTATGACCATTAAGTGTTTTCTATTGAGTTTGACTGTGAACCAATCTGTACAACAGCCACTTCTCCTGGTTGCCAGGCAACATCATTTCATAGGTACTGTATGCTGCACACAGATTCACCAGCTTGACCATTATCAATTTATTATTCTGCAAACGCATACATTTTTGGGGCATTTATATTAACATTGCTAATATAGCATGCCTGTAGAAAAAAATCACAAATAAGATCTCTATTATTTCAAGATTGTTTCTCTTAGACAGTAATTACATTAAATCGAAGGAAAATTCAATTTGCTTTTGTCTCCAGTTATTTGTCCTGAGAAAACCCAATATTGCCTTAACAATGTCTCGAAATTTATGGGGAAGGTTCATGGACAAGGTTTAGGGTATTCCAGGTCCTTAGTTGCTTTAAACTTTACAAAAAAAAAAAAACATTACTGGTGTACATCTTGAGAAAAAACAGCACTAATATATGTTAAGATATGTATGGTGTTTTTAAATAAAGGCAGTTCAGAGATGCATTTTAGTCTGGGACTAGAATAAACCCTGTCTGGAATTTGTAGATTTGTAAAGTCCAATTGAATGCAAATTAAGCACTTTTCTTTCAAGATAAATTGATCTTATATATTAATTTTATTTTATAATTTCATAATCTAGGAATGTAAACTATTGCCTCATTTGAATAGCCTACTTTTAGGAGTAAGATCTCAAAAAAGACTGAAACTTTAATAAACACACCTGGGGACTTCAAGTGAACATATATTCATTAAAGTAACTATACATTAAAATGTATAGTTTTCAGAACATAATTAGGTACTTTAGGTTAAATTAGGTAGTTAAACTTTAGTAACACTGCTAGTCAGTTATTAAAGATGAGCTTGTGAGCATTTGAAGCATAAATACCTGTGGAAATATTATTGTGAAGAGTGGCAGATAGGACTACGCGCTGTCTCTTGGTGTAAAAAACTTCTTGCATGGGTTAACCACAAAGCTTACTCTCATACTAACACCTGAAACTGGGTCACATAGGACCTGCAGGGGGGTGAAAGGGGCCAGTGTTGAATGATAGGTGCTGGTTTGCTTTGAAATATGCTGCCTTTTTCATCTGCACATTTTGCATGCAATCGGAAATCAAGATACAGTTTCAAGGTCGACTTTTTCTTTAACCGCAGAGTAAAAATGTGCAACAATAAATACACTTGCTCGCTGCGCTACACACCTAGAAATCACAAGGGCTGTCATCATTCATTTGTCAAATTAATAATGTGCGATTGTTTACAGTCTTAAAATGGGCTGGTCTCATGCTAGTGAAGTAATTATTTTGTCACCGCAATAGGACTAACATGTGTAGTTTGTAGAGTTGTCCTGTAGGTTATACGGTTGATAGGGTTATAAATAAAACTATGCTCAGTTATTTCAACCTAAATGTTTAAACAAAAATGCTGCCAATAGTTGGATAACATCAACCCAGCAAAAGACATATAGGATGTTTTGGAAGCTTTCTAGGGCAGTTTTTTTAAACGTTATAATGGTAAGGACCCCCAAATATGATGAACTGTACGCGAGGGACCCCCATCCTAAAATATATATCCATTTATATATATTTTTGTATAAAAACATTAACCCTTATAAGTCCCTTGGGGTCAATCTTACCCCCAAGCCACTTTTATTTAGTTTAAAAACATGGTTCCCTTCATCTCAGTGGAATAAGATTTTGTGACTTTTCCAGATTATCTGTCAAGATTCATATAAAAAAAAACTGGGCTTGATTGGGTCGTTCTAAAGAGGTGTAAAAAAATTCACCAAAAGAGGCCTTTTGGGGGTAAAAATGACCCCAATTCAAATGAATGGGAAATGCAAAAAAAACTTTTTTTCTTGTTATTCATCAAATAAAATCAATGCATCCAGAATAAATCGGAAATTTTGACACAGAAAGGTAGGCCTGGTACTAGAGCACAAATGCAATATAGAAAAGACATGCTCAATCACACACACACAAACACACAATGGTATGACTGCCACACTAAGCATTTTTTACTGAATTTGGCAAAAACAGCCACAGATGCAAAACAAAGATGTAAAATGCTCACACAGGTATGTGCGTGCCCCACACACACACACACACACACACACACACACACACACACACAGACAGACAGACACACAGACAGACACACGGACACACAGACAGACACAGAGACACACAGACAGACACACAGACAGACACAGAGACACACAGACAGACAGACAGACACACAGACAGACACACAGACAGACAGACAGACACACAGACAGACACACAGACAGACAGACACACACACACACACGCGCGCGCACACACACACACATGCGCGCACACACGCGCGCACACACACACACACACACACACACACACACACACACACACACACACACACACACACACACACACACACACACACACACACACACACACAGACAGACACACATACAGACAGACACAAATACAGACACACACACACACACACACAGACAGACAGACAGACAGACAGACGGACACAAAGACACACAGACAGACACAGACAGACACAGAGACACACACACAGACAGACAGACAGACAGACAGACAGACGGACACAAAGACACACAGACAGACACAGAGACACAGACAGACACAGAGACACACAGACACACACACAGACAGACAGACAGACAGACACACGGACACACAGACACACAGACAGACAGACAGACAGACAGACAGACACAGAGACACAGACAGACACAGAGACACACAGACACACACACAGACAGACACAGACAGACACAGACAGACACACGGACAGACAGACAGACAGACAGACAGACAGACAGACACACAGACAGACACACAGACAGACAGACAGACAGACAGACACACAGACAGACAGACACACAGACAGACAGACACACAGACATACGGACACACAGACAGACAGACAGACACACAGACAGACAGACACACAGACAGACACACAGACAGACAGACACACACACAGACAGACACACACACAGACAGACAGACTACAAACATTTTACTATTTGAAATCATTTTAAGGACCTTTCTTATGTTTATATAAACATAAATTCACAAAATGTTTCATTAAAGTATTGATGTTGAGCAGTTGGCCACATCCAGTAAAATTAATGGGTCTCTTTGGGCATCTGCTGGTCAAAATGATTTATTTCCTAAACTGTAACCATAAAGCTGTTTTTTTTCTAAACACCAAATGGTAGAATTCAACACATATCATCTAGATAAATATCTAACAACTATTTAAATCAAATTTAGATCATAATTTATGTGAATTTTTCATAAAAATTTGATATTTTACAGGCAAGCTAATGGTGTGTAGTTGAGGAATTGAGTGGTAAACGGGTACAAAAGTTCATATCTCCCAAAACACAGCATTATTGTATAGATGGGAAGTAAACAAAAAAATGATATATTATTTGTATCATTAAAAATGTATATATTATACGCAACCCAAGCAACGATGTCGGTTAGTAGACATGCCCCTTACTGATGATTGGCTATAAGTGTTTTTTTTCCAAAGTGTTTTTCAAAAATCATACACCCCGCCTTTAAACTCTGTTAGATAAAGTTAGAGCAGTACCCTTTAAAATGTCCTCATATGTACCATTTACAAATATTTCCTCAATACGTATCTTTAAACTACCAATGTGTACCTTTGAAGTACTAATATGCAGGTTATTGTCCCAGTGACAGCTTTTGTTCCTTTATTTCTGGGAGTGAAAACTAATGCAAGTACGGGTAATAGTAATTTCAATGTTACCTTTAATAAACAGCTTTAAATACAAATACGATGAAATGATCATTCTTTTGAACAATAAAACTGAATTACTACTTTGAAGCCACTTCAAAATTATTATGCTTTCCATGGAAATGCACTCATATAATTTTGCCGTGGGAAAGAAAAGCAAACATTATCCCGTTTAATTTATGGCTGCTTGTGACATGAGTAAATAACTGGCAATGTATTATTGATTCAAAATATTTTATTACAGTAACTTGTAACAGATTTAAGCCTGGCATGAGAAACAAAAACAGCGGAGTGAAACAATAAACATATAAGTACCGGTCAAGATGACTCACATTACCCGGATAAGTGGTGTGTTATCAGTTTAATCAGTTGTTTTTGGGGGCTTAACAGACCTCGGAATGTCACAAATTACTGGAAATAAGATTACTTACTGTAATCTAAACAGGTTATTACTACTGCACTCTCAGAATAAAAGATACATAAAGATACAAAAGTTATCATTGGGCCAGAATCTTTTCAAAAAGTATACTTTTGTACCTAAAAAGTACATATTGCTTCCTCTAAGGTACATATCTGTATCTAAATGGTGCATATTAAGACCTTTTAAAAAATAATGTGCATTACATATTATTTTCTTTTACCTGAAGATTACGTTTTAGTATATTTATTAGTTATTTATACGTTTTTATTTTAGTTATTTTTAATGACCCTCAGCTTCATTATATGTTATACGTATATTAATAACAATCTCGGATTTATAAGGATATGGTCTTTGTTTGTCTTTGTTAAATGCAAAGGCATCATTAGGATTAGTCATACGGTGATGTGTGTTTGACACATTCGATGAAATGACTCATGGAAAAAGACCTCAAGCAAAGCTTCAGCTCTGCATGTTTGCCTGTAAGTGAAAATGCATTTCAAGTGTAACATATTTTAAAGACATTTTTTAAATCATACATGTATTCCCATCAAGCTATTGCTGATATCGATCTCAAGGTTGAGGGTAAAAATATGTGCAAATTTTAAAAGGTAAGTATCATTTATAAGGCATGCATTAGCTATAGGGCACAAAGACATAAATCATCTATAATAGCTATGAAATTGTATATATATAAATAGTTAAATATGTCAATCAAATGTAAGATACAACATGCCTGTACATTTTCATTAATAAAACATTAACGCTATTGTGTAATGTTAAAGCTGCTCTTCTGCATACAGTAATGTGAATGGCTGTTACGTAAATGCAATGTGACTGGAATACACTAGAATAAATTCTTCAGCTAACATTTAAAAAAATGATTTGAGTAATGTCAGACTGAGAAGATAATCTAAATTTTATTTAAAAAAAATTTTTTTAAATGAAGATTTGTATTTTCTCATTCATGTTAACAATATTGTACATTGCAAACTGTGATACTTAAAAAAAAAGAGTAAAAACTCATATTGAAATATTTAGTATTTTAGCAATAAACACTGTATTTTAACTCAAATCAATTCAAATGTTATACAAATGTATTTATTTGCAAGTTTTGCATGGAAAAGAATGTGGGTGGATATTGTATTGCACTTTGAATGGATGACGTGTCTGCATTGCATTACCCTGTGTGCTCTTTTCCACATAATGAATGTGAATTTAGAGCAAAAATAAATTGAAAAGTCATGCAGTGGCTTTGTCTGGAATGAAAACTAGAATTTAAGTTACTATTCATTATTTCAATCTAATCTCATGTGCACTTGACGTATACAAACAAATTTCAAATATATGGTTTGATCTCGTTTTTAGTTTTTTTTGTCTGCCTATCAATCATTATTTTATAAATGATCCAACACAAATGATTTCTCTCTTCTGTTTTGTTTTCTGTGTATTTCATAAGAACTGAACCCACTGGTTCTTTGAATAGCTGCTGTCATCATTTCCTCTCAGCTCCTGCTATGGAGGAGTGTTATGGAAAAGTGCCGTAACAGTGCAAACTAATTCATAGGCAGAGCACAAAATTCAGCATGACATTTACGATGCCAAAGAGGCACAGCTCAGGGCAGACTTTCCTCAAATGACTGGTAAAAATCAATTGCTATGACTTACTTTACAGGCAATTGTTGAGTAAACCGCTCTTATAGACCGCATGAAAAAAATACCAACTCAGTTAAGTTTTTTTTACTTTGACCGAAGCACTGATTTTCTGTCATCATTACACATAACTATTTGATAAACAATGGAAAATTAAAATGGAAGATTTGCTGTTGTATCACATTTTTCCAATCTAGAGAATATTTATTAAGTTTTTTTTTCAATATAATTTTCTGTAAAACTATATACACTACATATCTTAAAATATTGGTCACAAAAAGCAACTGAACGTCATTGTAAATCTGAAAAAAAAAACATAATTTCTTTAACACACATATTGTGTACTGTATGTTATAACAGTGGGGAATGTTGTCACACTGTACTGGCTGGCTATTGTAATGGAAAATGCCATTAAATAGCCTATGACAGGCTTCTCAGTAACATTTAAAAAGCAAAACAATTTGAACTATTGTTTTGGTCAACCATCAATTATGAATCAATTATAATAATCTGTTTTTTTAATATGAGACAAGAAAAAGAAATACCAGGTCAGATGTCATAATGATACTATTTAGAAGTGTGTGCTATCTAGAAAGATGTTGAATAGCATTTTCCAATACATTTTTTCACAATTTCTCTCAAAAGGCAGTCACACAGTTGGTTATTTCACTGTGCATGAGGCATTTCAATGATCTGTGTTTGTTTGTTTGTTTCTGTGGTGTACTGTCATTTGTATTCACTGTGAGTGACTCATTATTATCTCTGCATGCAAATTAGAACAGAAATGATTTCAAGGAAATAGTTTCATTATTTAACTATTGATGTTGTGTGATGCTACATCCACACCACTAGGTGTCAGTATAAAGCGCCATATTGTTTTTGGCAACACAGACAAAAATTAGTGCACGTAATAAGTGCACTTAAGGACTTGAATTATATAACTTGGGTAACACTTTACAATAAGGTTATTGAAGTAACAATAAACAATATCGTTTTTCATAATTTATTCATATTTGTTAAAGGGATAGTTCACTTTAAAATGAAAATTCTGTCATAATTTACTCATCCTCATGTTATTCATGATTTTTTTTTCTGATAAACACAAAAGAAGATATATTGAGAAATGATGGTAAACAAACAGCAGATAGTGACCATTGACTTTCATAGTAGGAAAAAAACATTTTGGAAGTATTGTGATAAATGATGAAGAAAATATTTTGATCAATGATGTTAAGCACACAGTTGATGGTACCCGTTAAATTCCATCATATTTTTTTATTCCTACTATGGAAGTCTACGGCCACTATCTACTTGGGGTTTACCATAATTTCTTAAAATATCTTCTTTTGTGTTCATCAGAAAAAAGACATCCATACAGGTTTAGAACATCATGAGGATGAATAAATTATGACAAAATTTTGTGAGTGAACTATCCCTTTAATGTTACTTATTGCCAATGCAGTTATTAATGCTAATTGGACATTAACATGTTATGAGATACAACTTTTGATTTTAAAAATGTATTAGTAAATGCTGAAATTAGCATGAACTAAGATTAATAAATGCTGTAGAAGTATTGTTTATTGTTAGTTCATGTTAGCTAATGCATTAACTAATGTTAACAAAAACAACCTTATATTGTAAATTATTATAGCTTTTTATATTTACTGTAAATAAGAAAATACGCAAACACACAATATCATTAACTAATATGTGGAACCATCACATATTACACATAATTTGTAATTTGTTCCCTTTCTGCATAACACCTAAGTCTTAGAATGCAATATAGATTTTAAATATTAACCATCTGATTGTCATGAAATGTGATCTACTGATATTTAGTAATTCATTATTACAACAATTTTCCCTAGAGCTTTAATTAATTAGCTACATACTAAGATTAAATGTTGCTTTTGGCAAATCCGCTGGATTTTATCATTAATCTAAATCACAGACAAAACAATTGCTTCATTTCAGAGCTTTGGATTCCATTCAAATAATTAAAATGAAATTTATTCAGACAGGATTTGTGTGTGTGTGTGTGTTTTGCTGGGGGTCTCCTAGTCATCTGCCAGCTCTCTCACTGGTTTCCATGGCAACAGAAATATAGAGTGAATGCACGTTTCCCTATGCAATGCAACATTTTGAATTCTCTTACTCTCTGTCCCATCCCCCCATATTTTCACCTCCACATTAGCCCACCCCATTCTTCCGTTATGTTTTAACAATTTTTTCCATTCAGACTTTTCACAAAACAAAGAGGAAAAGGAAAAAATAAGCTCACCGAGTAGGCTACCAGAATAGAACGGTCTAAAGAAGGGTAAAAAGAAAAGTTTTTGGAATTAGAGATTTATGTTAAAATGGGACTTGTTATTTGTCAGACACATGATTACTGTATGCTGTGCTGTCATAAAAAATACTTATAAAAACTATTGGCAAATCTGGAGAGGTTAAGGAATTGAAGGATGAACCATAATGTTTGCTCCCAAATGCACCTTTTACTACAGTTTGCACACGACTTTATAAAAAGACAAGACTCTTTAAATTTATTGTTGTGGCCAATGTGTGTGCATGTATAGTGTGTGTGTGGGTGGGCGTAAGGTTTGTGTGAATGGTTTGTCCGTTACGTCACCTGCGCACCTGTGTGTATGTGCTAATCAGCCAGGTTAGTAAGGGAATCACAGGGAAGCCAGAGGAGGAATTTAGCTGAGGAAGCCACACAGTTTTTCAACCCATGATGATGGTTTTTTAGTCTGTTTTCGTCTTTAAACGTTTAAGTCAGTCGTTTGTATGTTTTTTAAATTTACATAAAGAGTCAATTATACAACGATGGAGGACCTCATTTATTTGCAACAGCAAGAGTTGGAAAGGGCTTCAAAATACCTGTAGTGGCTTTTTTGTGGACAGATTGCCACTACATTTATGTTTATTGCTTTGAAACCTTTTAATATTTATACTATAGTGCATGCATTGCCTTATATAATTTTTATTATATGAATAGTAATATATAGGCTATTATTAAAGGATTAGTCCATTTTCTTAAAAGAAAAATCCAGATAATTTACTCACCACCATGTCATCCAAAATGTTGATGTCTTTCTTTGTTCAGTCGAGAAGAAATTATGTTTTTTGAAGAAAACATTGCAGAATTTTTCTAATTTTAATGGACTTTAATAGAGCCCAACATTTAATACTTAACTCAACACTTAACAGTTTTTTTCAACGGAGTTTCAATGGACTCTAAACAATCCCAAACGAGGCATAAGAGTCCCATCTAGCGAAACGATTGTCATTTTTGACAATAAAAATAACAAATATACACTTTTAAAGCACAACTTCTCGCCGTGTAGATCCGGTCGTGATGCGCCAGCTGACCCCACTACGTCACCGCAATACGTCGTGACGTCAAGAGGTCACAGAGGACGAACGCGAAACTCCGCCCCAGTGTTTACAAGCGTCTTGAAAGAGGACCGTTCCTACATTGTTTTATGTCAACTGATACTAATTAATGTCTTTGTGTCAGTTTATTGTTTAAAATGGTCCTCAAATGTGCGTTTTATTTATGTAACACGTGACCTCCCTACGTCACTACGCATTTACGTTAGGTCGCGCTGGACCGGACCTTGATGAAAAGTTGTGGTTTAAAAGTATATATTTTTTATTTTTCTTGTCAAAAATTACAATCGTTTCGCTAGATAAGACCTTATGCCTCGTTTGGGATCATTTATAGTCCTTTGAAACTCCGTTGAAAAAAACTGTTAAGTGTTGAGTTAAGTATTAAATGTTAGGTTCTATTAAAGTCCATTAAAATTATAAAAATTCTGCAATGTTTTCTTCAAAAAACACAATTTCTTCTGGACTGAACAAAGAAAGACATCAACATTTTGGATGACATGGTGGTGAGTAAATTATCTGGATTTTTCTTTTTAAAATGGACTATTCCTTTAAGTGTGTGGATATATATATCTGTAGTCATATCAGTCATACCTTTTGAAAGGACAGCTTACTGTATGGTAACAGTTTCAAATAGTGGGAAATGACGGATTCAATAACATTTCACCTATTTTTGGTTGCCAGAGCTATATAAGAAATGCAAGCCATCCAGTATTTATCATTATCATCACTAAAAACAAAATATATTTTCCCCAATATTATGCATACACACATTTGTACTGTGTGCATATTTATATATACAGAGTTGTAAAATTTATTTAAGTTTATTTAATATATTAAGTTTGTTACTCTTTTAATACATGGCTGACAGTGTAGTTAACCTGAACAGTAAAATCTAATAAGGAGTTTTTTCAATAAACCTCTTTTAACCAACAAGATTAATTAATGTTAATTTCATGTTTAAAGTCGCCAACGGAAGTATTGATTGCCTAATTTTCCCCGTGGTGACGTATATCCGAGTGAAACTGGCTTCTGAAATGAAATAAGGCAGGGCTGGATTTGAATTTGTCCATCGAGATCTGATTGGATTGTTTGAAGTTGGGTCATGTTGCTGATTGACCTTTCGCCGGCCCCTCCCCAAACTGCCATTGTCCAATCACACATCACAGCAATCGTTACTATGCGAGCATGTCCAACAAACATTAACGCCAGCGGCGTTTGTAAATCGGACACTGGATATGTTACCCAGAGAGATTGTATGGAGGAGTTGTGTTCTTTCCATTCCCAAAGCCGAAAACACAACGTGAGCGGTGCATACAATGGATAAAACAGTGTGGACGGCCACATCGATGCAATCTTCTCCCTGACCTCGCCCACCTGCCATACCATATGACCGGAAGTAAAGAGAGATCGTTTTGAGGAGGGGAGGAGATTTGCATTTTTGATAAAAGATTATGAGGGCACATGAATTTTAAAAAAACAATGAAGCTCACAGATAAGTAATTTGAAAAAAATACCACAATATTACAAAACAAATTACAGTTTTTAATTTTATTTTCATGCTGACTTTAAGACATTAAATTGAGTTATGAGTACATAAAATTGTTCATTTGTGTTCAGAACATTCTGGTGATCATCTTTGTAATGCTAATGTTATTATAAATTATAATAATAAATAAAATTTAATGTTAAAAAATATATATATATAAATAATATTTGAGCTTGGTAGTTGTCACAGGATTAGATATTTAACCCCTTCAGACCCTGTGTCCACTGGAATGGACATCACGTGTTTTGTGGTTCAAACAAATAAAAATGCTGATCAACCAATTAAACTAAGGCACATTAATTAAACACCAGAAAAATCTGGTCTGAAGGGGTTAAAAGGATTTTTACTAAATCAGTCTCTCTCTTTGTGATTTATCACCACCTGCTGGCTGAATCTACAATTCTCAGGTTTCTCTGAACTGTTTTGTTTGACTGAATCACTTCGTTCAATGTTTATTTCAAAGAATCGGTTGAAAAATAAACCACCTGGGCATTTTATGATATTACTACCTTAGTTTTTTTTAGATATTTATATAAGATGGGCAATTTGTAGTTGGATTTCTTGAAATGGGAATTTATTTATCCAACAGTAAAGCTATTATGAAAAAAGTTTAATGGGATAGTTCACCCAAAAATAAAAATTAATATTTGTAATCAAGCAGAAAACGGGAGCACCATTGACTTCTATAGTAGGAAAAAGTTAATGGTGCCCAAACGGTTTGGTTACAAACATTTCTCAAAGTATCTTCCTTTGTGTTCAACATAACAAAGCAATGTATACAGGTTTGTAATAACTTGAGAGTGAGTAAATGATGACAGAATTTAAATTTTTGGTGAACTATCACTTTAATATTTATATTGGCTATCACAATTGCATTTAAATAAAAACAACATGAACTATATTAATGCAGGTAGTAGGTCGCCAGATATTTTGCAATTTCGCAAACCACAGCAGTTGTTTCTGCTTCCTTTAGTGTGTGATGAGAGGTGTGAAACACACACAGGCGTACACCAACGCAGCGACACGTGACGTACGAGCACCCTGATTTTCTGAAGATGTAAAGAGAGAGAGAAATTCATAGTCCTCATTTGAAGAGCAGCGTTGATGTGAAGTGCTTTGGGTAAGTGCTATTCTTTACCTTCTATAGTGTTTACAGCACTTTATGTACTTTATAAGTTATAATTAAGCTTAGTTCAAAAGTAACAGGTTAAACAATCTATGCAGCATTACAGAGGTATTGAGTAAGGTAAGAAGTAGTGTCAGTTCTGCAAATGCAGCTCTCTAACAATTAACTAAGTGTTAAAACACTGAATACACGCTGCCTAATTTTCCAGTTGACTGCTTTAGCTGTTTGCGCTGCAGTCGCAGGAAACCACAAAATGAGGTAGAAAACAGTGTGGAAGTTCACTTTGAATTTGAGAACTTGATCTTCTGAAAACACAATGCGATCTTTTAGCGAATAGACTGCGTGGAGGATGTATCAAGAAGAGGTTTTGCAGAAAGCGAGTTAAGAAGCATTGCCCACACAAGTGTAACTGCTATGGATCATGAGCTTTTGTCACCTTTCAAAACATATGCCTGGATTTTCAGATGTCTGTAGTAGGATTTTGTGGTAGTCTTAGCATTTTATTTTTGTCACTTATGATAGCTTTTGAACTTAACCAAACAAAAATAATAGATGTAAGTACAGTTATACCCACAGAGGAATATACACAATAGTACTTTGTTCGATTTTTCTGGTAACCTAACATCTTTTTTCAAATTGTTGTTTACATTACGCTTTATTCATTTAATTTAGATACTATGCACTGCATTGATACTGTACATCAATAAGTTTTCAACGTGCTTTTTTGTTTATCTTTCTGGCAAACCACTACATTAGTATATCCAAAGAAGCTAGCAGTTAACTATTATGTATTTTTAAAAGCCATGACTAATTTTGCACAAGGTAAACTGTAGTTTTTTATCGTCTCCTTTAGTAATGTGTAAAAATAGAAGGACTTCTAAATGTCGGCCACTGGAACATATTACATCAGGTTACAGTTTCCAACCACACATTTTATCAAGAACTAAAAATGGTTTCAGTAGCAAAAAAGTGTAGCAAAGGTTAAGTGTGTCGTTTTAGATGTATCCATACCAGCTTAATATTCATAAATAGCTAAAAGTTTTTTATTTTTTTCAAAAATCTGTACTTTGTTTTGTTTGTTTGAGCAACTTAACACAGCAACACTCTTTTTTTATGGAACCATTCAACCAAAAAATGGTTCTTCTAAAGCACCTTTATTTTTAGGGGTGAAAACTGGCATTAGTTTAGGACGTAGTATATCAAACAGTCTGAGAAATGACAGATGGGCAGAGTGTTCGAAAATTTTAAACAACTATTGTGTTGGTGCTGCTAGTGTTAAAAAGCTTCTGTTAAAAACGCATGTACAGGTAGTGTTCATAATAACTTGTGTAGCTGTTGTGTAGACAGTACATTTATTTGATATATATAAACACAAGATGATGTACATCCAGACGGTTTACCACAAAATAACCAAGACATGATAATCAGGACTCCCAAGGGGTTTATGTTGTAATATGTACAACCACATTATCCTGCTTATTGCACGCTTACTTGCCACATGTGTAAATAATTGGATGTGAACTACTGATTTGCTCATTTTTAACTCATTAACCTGGCAGCAAAGTGATACATTTAACATAAGTAGTACCGGTCAACATGACTCATACTGTAGGACCCAGATGAGTGGTGTGTTATCAGCTTTAGCAGTTGTTATCGGGGGACCTCTGAATGTGGGGACTGACCAATCAGAATCAGTATATATATATATATATATATATATATATATATATATATAGGCTATGCATGGCTGTGATTCAACCATAGGCCAAAAATTTACAGCAATAACAGCAATATTACTTTTATACAACTGTTTAGCAAAAAGAAAGTAAAATCTGGATATAAGTATTCAAAAAAAGTCTTGTGTGTGTAAGGAAATACACAAAAGCACAAGCAACAAGCATGTGCCCGAGCATTTAGGCCTATCTCTAATGATGTCTGCTAGAAAAATTGCTTTGTTCACAATATCTTCATTTATCACGACTAATACAAAATAGTAAAGCACCTTAGCACTGTTAAAATCTTATAACACTCTTGGACAGCTTCCTATTTACATTTGCACAGTGCTTTCAAGTTGTACGTTTTATCAGTATTTATTACACGGCTCTCTGGAATGCTTGATTCTGATTGGTCAGTTGAGACATTTGCAGGTTCATTCTTTTCAAATAATAACTGCTCCAAAGTAATAACGCATAGCCGGTACTACTTGTACAATTAAAATCGCTCAACGCCAATAAAGACCAATAAAGATTACTGTTTGTCGCCATCTTGTGACAAACACTGGACAACCACAATTAAGAATGGAACATTTTGACATTAATTTTAACATGTACGGAAAAAACAAAACATTTAAACAGTGTATAGAAGAACGAACAACAACAAGACACAGAAAGCTTACTGAGATTGAACTTGACAAAACAGAGCATGACAGCTACGAAGCCAACACACAAAAAAATACAGAATGGGCATTAAAACTTCTCAAAGACTGGCTAAAAGAGAAAAAAATGGAGACAGACAAGTATGAAGCAGAGGATCTTAATAAGGTATTACGATCATTTTATGCATCTGTGCAAAGTTTCGCGGAAGGATAAAAATGTTAATTTAAAACAAATATGCCAATAAAATGTTTCAAATTCATATTCATGTCCGTTTTTTTTCTTATGTGACAAGTAGCCGTGTCCTGCGTCGGGTCCTGGTCACACTGTCGGGGCTTATTTCCCGATAACTACCGGCTGCCTCTACATTATCCCTTACGTGTGATCCAGAGATGGAGGACATGACCTTTGTATTACTAACACAGTGCTCTACCAAGTGAGCTTAAGGATCACCATCCAATCAAATCAATTGAACTAGCAGGGAATAACATCTGACTTTAAACCCAAATAAAAGTGCATTCATCCTTTACAGAGGTAATCCACACGGCTCCAATGGGTTAATAAAGGTCTTCTAAGGGTAATTGATGTGATTTTGTAAGAAAAATATCTAGATATTTTCTAGAAACTTTATAAAATATAATAACTAGCTTCCTATAACGGTGCGATTCAGAGTTTTAATGTAGTAAGCGTTCGTTGCCATGGGTAAACAGAGACTCGTGAATCGGGCCTTAGATGTCGTCGTTACTGGAAGCTAGTTATAATCCTAGTTTATAAAGTTTAAAATATGGTTGTTATTTTTTACAATAGCACACCACCTACCCACAAAAGACCTTTATTAACCCCTTGGAGCCTTGTGGTTTACCTCTGTGAAGGATGGATGAACTTTTTGGGCTTCAAGTCAAAAGTTGTTCCCTGGGTCCTGATTTATAAAATGCTGCGTAGAAACCATCCTACATTTGATCTTACGATCATTTATCAAAAATGCGTACGTGTGATTCATAAACCGAACTTACGCACAGAAAATGCGCTTACGCCTTTCTTTCAGATGTGAAATTTATAAATCGCAAATGATCTTGAACTTGTGCGCAGCTGAGCAGTTTTGCCTAATTAATGTCATATACACATAAAAGAGCGCTTGTCAATGTTTAAACTCAATTGCTTATATTGCCAAAAACCTGCAGCAATCAGACAAGCAAAAGTGCGTAGGTCTACTTAGACCCCGACGTGGCGCTAACCACTTTTCCACGTCAAAGACGTATATAAATATGGACTTTGCAGTGGATGTTTGCGTAAGCACACTTTACGTTCAAATCTGTGCGTACGCACGCTTTATAAATGAGGCCCCTCTTCTCCTATTATAATCTTGAAAAAGTAAGGACATTTACTAAAATAACTCCAAATGTGTTTGTCTGAAAGATGATGGACATATTTATCTCAGATTGCTTGATGGTGGGTAAATCATTGGGTAATTTTTTTTTCGCATTACGGCTAATATGACTTGTGCTTGTTTTATAAACTGGGGGATATGTCATTATGATTTTCTGTGGTAATGCTGTCCTGTTCGTAGAGTTCATCTTATGTTGACCTCAGCCCGTTCCCTTAACAAGCATCATGAGTCTGACCTCCTGAGAGGTTTGGTAAAGGTCACATTTATTTGTAGTTGAAGTCCAGTGTCCATGTGTATTAAAGTATTAAAGTTCAATGGTGGGCTTCGATGTTTGATCCCACACTAAACTCCACCCCTGTGGTTCTTACATGCTGAGACTGTTTAACTTCACACCCTGAAGTGCCTGTATTGACCCTTATACGCTGTTTGATGAAATGTTAAATATGGCTTTCAGAGGGCCAGTAAAGGCTTACCGTAAATTAAAGTGACCCGTGTTTGGGTTCTTTCTCTTTCTTTCGTTCTGCTACTGTTTTTCTACGCTTAGTACTAGCAGGTAACTAAGCTGACACTCTCTAGCTGCATTTCAGTCTTTCCATGCTACAGGAAGTGTGGTTTGAGCTGCCAGTCAAACGACAGGAAATACTTGGCAGTCACACAGACACTTACAAAGCAAAAAACGAGAGCGTACACGAAAACCATGCTTAGTTTTGAGCTATTTTATAAAAAAAAAACATACTCTTTAAAATAAAGGTGCTATATGGGTTCTTTGCAAGTAATGACAGAATTCTTTTTAGTTTGGTTTCCCAAAGAACCCTTTAACTATTTAGTAATAATCACTGGAGTGCCCAATGGGGGACAGGTGCCTTGCTCAAGGGCACCTCATTCGTCATCACCTGCTAGCCGTGAGCCTTGAACTTTCAACTTTCAGGTTACAAGCCCAGGGGTCTCAGTTACGCAGACCCGTTTTGTGCATATATGCCAGTTCCCACGCAAAGGTTGTGATCTATAAAAAACAAACTTGATGGGAGAATGGGCTTCCATGGTAGGATCTAAGAATAAATCATGTACGCACGCTTGCATATGATATGTTATTTAGAAAGGGAACATTGCTTTGTTTTATGAGTCTTAATCTTTTTGGTGTATGCCATTTTTGTCTTTTGTGCGTACATAGACTTTTAGTAAGGATCCTATGCAGTGTTTTATAAATGAGACCCCAGATCTCTAACCATTAGGCCACCACTGCCCTCATGGGATAAGTTTACATGTATATTCAGTTGAATATGTGGTGAAGTATCATTACAATAAAGTGTTAGTAGTACACTCAAAATAAAAGTACAAGAGGGCACTAAAGTTGTCACTGCGGCAGTACTTTTTCAAAAAGTACACTTTTGTACCTAAAAGGTGGATATTTGTACCTCAAAAGTACACATTGGTAACTTAGAGGTACATATACAGGTATCTCAAATGTACATATCTGAACCAAAATGGTAAATATTAGGACCTTTTTAAAAAATAGCATCCCAGTGACAACTTTGTTAGTTTTATTTTGAGAGTGTAGATATTAAGCAGACAGTCTACTAATACTCTAATGTACTGGAAGTTGTCAAGAAATTGTATTTATAGAGAAGTTACTGTTTGCACCTATTATTAAGACGCATCTTTGTTGATCAGATCACAACCTTGGCCCTAATGCAGGTGTAAATGGGGTGTGAAACATATCAAGGACTGTTGTTGTGGTGAAAGCTAAAGGTGTTGAATGTGTTTTGAACAGCCACAAAAGACCATCTAATCTCCGTCTATTGATCTAATGTGGTGTACCGAGCACAATGTTTTTACATCGGCCCTGACTTCTAGCGCAAACTTAATGTGTTATCATTTTTTTTCTAAAATGAACCATTTATGCAACTGAAAGATGTTATAAGAAACCATATAGGTATTTGGTCCGCATTTCATTAAAATACAGCATCAGGTCTTCTGTTCAGCCCTTTCACCATGAGCGGATCTACCGGCGTGGCAACTGCCACCCTAAGAAAAAGCTTTGCCACTCCATATGTTACCACAGAACTGATAGCCTGGCTATCCAAATAAAATATAACTGTATAAAGTATACATTTAATTAGTTGTTTATATAGCAGCGATGCTTTAATGTGATGAGATAAAAATACTCTGTAGCCTACCCGTAAATAATGACAAGAAACATGTTTTTCTAGTACTGTGTAGTACAAACAAGTGACTCTTATGAACTGCTTCATTTCAGTAAATCAAACACATTCAATGCAACCAGCCTAATCACACACACATGACTCTATCTGGCTCTTTACTGAATCGAAGCATTTGTATCAGCTTGGGTCTTCAGGATTGTTCAAACTTTTACCTGACATCACGTGCAGTGTAGGCCGCTGACTTCTTTTTTCAAGGGCGCTCGATGCGAAGTTGTCACAACATGTATGTAGCCCGTCACGTGTCTAAAGGGTTTATGATAAAAGAGACGCTCGCGTTTGCCAGATACTCGCATAATCTCATGCGTAATCAGAGTTTACTGTTAAGTGAGTGTCTTGCGCACTGTGTGAACGTGAGCGTCTCTTTTATCATAAACGGTTTTGACGCGTGTGCAGCAGGCACTTGTTTGGACAAAACACGTGATGCACATGATTCACATGACGCAACAAACACATATTTTGAAAACAAGAGCAACATACGACACACCGAACACATATTTTGCGACCCTTAGAACAGCAGTCACGAGCCGCCACTGATCATGTGACAAAAATGCATTTTGTGCTGTCCGTGTATCAAGTTATGCAACACATCAACAAATCAAAGTACTAAATTACTGTCATGTTTTACAGACAATTCGTGATAATTAGGATAAAAAATATGACTGTTAATCGGTCTTATTGCTTGAGGTGGTTGCTAGTTATATGAAAACTTACTGAAGAGCAACTTTCTAAAGTTAGGCAGTCATTTCTTGTTAGCTAGTTAGTGCGAATAAAAATTGTCTGAGAAACTGTCAATTTAACACTGGGGGTTTTGCTGTGTATGAAATCGTTCAGTGGTATAGCCTAATGTTTTAATTTGTATTCATTAAGGAGACAAAACTATTCAGTGTAGTGTATGTTTAGAAAGCTAGAAAGACAAACTTCTGTGCTTGTTGCATTTTCCAGGATACCATGAGAAAGGCTGACATCTGAAAAAGAACAGGAAAATCAGAGTCAGATAATATGGAAGTGGAAAGTGCAGATAAGACAGAAAAGGGTACAAAAGATGTTAAAGAGCACCTATCTTGGGATTCACAATTTTACATTTCCTTTGGTGTGTAGGTGTGTATTAGTACATGTTAATGATATGCAAAAGGTCCAAACCCCAAAGTAAACGATGACGCAAGTTATCGTCTCCAGCGTAAATCTCTTTTCTTGGACTGCAACAAACACACATTGTGGGGATTGTAGGGAACAGTTTACTTCCTGGGATTGGTGACATAGACAAGATGGACATTATCATTATTTTTCCTGCTTTGACTCACAGCCTGTAAATTAACTTCTGTTAGCATTATGTTGTGAGCGAATCTTTTAAACATGGTAAGGGGCGTCACATTTCTGGCTGATGTCAGGTATTCAGATGGATCACAACGTACAGATTGGCTGGCCAATCAGGGACACAGCGCTTTTCAGATTGATGAGTTTTGTTCAAAATCAATGCATTTCAGGAAGACAGGAATATCAGGAGTAGAGCTGCAACTAACAACTACTACTTCTGTCGATTAATCTAGCGATTATTTTTCCGATTAGTCGACTACTCTAACGATTATTTTTTATTATTAATATAGTGTTCTTTTTTTGATTAGCTATTTAATCTGTTTTTCTACTCTCTGTCTGATCTGACAGTAATTGTTTGTTTTATTGTATTTTAACATAACTGAATGCTATTTTCACATATTATCTGTTCTGTTGTCAGACATAAAGGGGCGGTTTCCCAGACAGGGATAAGACTAGTCCTAGACTAAAATAAATGTAAGAGCTGTCCAAACTCAATACAACTTGCACTGACATATCTTAAAATACATCAGTGCCCTCTGTTTTGCCTCAAAATGCACATAAGTAATGTTTTTAGTAAGGTATGTTTGTTAAAACTAGTTACATTTCCCAATTGAACTCAGGTCTAGTTCTAGCTTAAGCTAATCCATGTCCGGAACACTGCCCCAAAGACTATTAAAATAGTGACTAAACATGTGTTTAATCCAAGTTGTTACTTTAACTACAAAGTTACTAAAATCTTGATTTATAAACGCGACATCGCAGACAATTCGGCGCAAATTAAAAAATTGCCATTACACAGAGTTACTACAGAAGGCATGCGCGGGCATAGGAGAGAGAGAGAGCTTGCGCACAAGCACACAGAGAACCAGTGTGTGTGGGAAAACACTGCTAACCTTTCATGATAAACTCGAATCAGTCGTCTTCTCTGTCAGTAACATCTGACGTTTACGTGAAAATGCAAGTACACAGAGGAATCCGCATGGAAAACACAGCCAACTTTTAATACTTTCACTCGGTGTCATGTGTGAAAGGTGCTGTCTAGGGGCTTCACGCAGAGAGAGAGAGCGCACGTGCACAAGAGAGGCACCACCGAGCGATCACAACAATAAATGAAGCCGTTTTAAATTAAAATAAAAATGTACATTTAAAAAAAAAAAGTTGCGGCCATTGTTGATTTTGTGGCGCACACAAACAAATCAATGTATGTAATACACTACCAGGAGCAGAAGCCGCCATTACGCGAGATTAATGTAAACAGCGCGACGCGTCGACGCATTTTACGCATGTCGACGTATTTTCGTAGTCAACGTAATCGATGGCGTCGACGCGTCGTTGTAGCACTAATCAGGAGCTACAAAAAAATGTATGGTATGTGGAAAATAATGTGTTTTTCAAACTCGTTACGCATTTCTGAAGGAGGGACTTCAGAGAACAAGGAAGACATCAGCTCGTTTTAGTTAAGTGAAAACAGCGCTAAAGGGATAAGTAAATTGCGTGAAAAATACAGCAGATTTTTACACGTCAAACATGAACACATGTTATATTGCACACTGTAAACACAATCAAAGCTTCAAAAACACAGAAAGAACGGGACCTTTAAAGGGACTTTGGTCCTTTTAGTTGCACAAAAAAATTTTTGTTTGGTTTTGACTTTATTTATGTGTTTTTGAGTTAAATAGCCAGTACTTGATACATTGTGCCTTGGTATCAATAGGCCTAATCTGTTTTGTTGGTTAGTAAATTAAACTTGGCATGGAATAATATACCTTACCATCTAATTGAATTTATCTGCCTTTCCAATAATACAGCTATCAAGTTTAGATGAAGTCAATTACACCTTAGTCTTTATTTAATTGTTATAGAAGACAAAAATGTACGCCCCAGTGTATTCACCAAATATGTGTATAATTTCTTCAATCTACGAGAACAATGCAAGGATGCTCACCGGTGATGCATCCCTTATTGTTTTCATGCCACCCCATCAATAATTTTCATAAATACATTTCTGCCCCACCTTTCTGAGTAACATAAATTAAGAATAATACAGAAAACATACTGTATTAATGAAAGAAGATCCAAGGCGATCTGAGAATGTGGGAAATAAAAAATTCTCACATGAAAAACTATAAAAAGATACCACAGTATTTTAACTGTAGTAATATTTCACAAGAACCATTACACATCACCAATTTCAGAACATGAATCATAATGACTTCACAAATTGTCACATAATGCGTAAAGATTGGACTGTTTATTTTTCCACTTGTTTTTGCTGTTGGTTGAACAGTATTGTGTGCATCTTATACAGTATATTACTAATCCTCAACATAATTTACGTTACAGTCATAAATGATACCTGCGGCTTGTTAACCATTTTAAATATGATTTTTAACACAACTGACTTATAAATCCCATTGACTTATGATAAAAGGGGGTCATCATATTTAGGGACTAGAATATCACAAATATGTGATATAAACTTGACTTAGGATAGTAAGCAAGCAATTTCTTAACAACCACAGATAGCACCCTGGCAACAACAACTTAAAAAAACATGCTACTGTACCTTCTACATGGTACTATTTTTATTTCTCTTCTGTAACATATAAATGGGCGTTCACTAAAACAAGAGTTTCCAAACTATGCGTGACACACTGGGATAAGGTGGGTTGTGCACTTTGCTTTGCCCCTGTGGTTTTTGACATATAAAAAAGCCCCTGCACTAAACCAAGCACTCCAAAAAAGCAGGGTTGTATTGGTAAACTATGAGCAGTTAACCTAGAAAATGTCCATATTCGATCGAGCCAAGGGTTAAAACAACCAATGCGTAATATTGTACGAATATAGTATAACTGTAACGGTATATGAACCAAGTTTATATATGTGTGGCAATGGTATGTGCGTAGACAGTATGACTCAGGAGGGAAGTGAATCCTGGTCGGCTGTTCGTATGGGAGTTTTGAATTTCACTTCTATTAATAGCATCTCTATTCCGCTCTAGTCACCAGTTACCTCACGATTATCAGCTGGTAAGTACAGTCTATGTGGCTTTAATGTTGGGTAGTTGTTTTGTGCTCCAGCTGGTTAACAATTAAGTTTGATCAGTTGTCCTCTGGGTTTTGGCATGTGTTAAGTGATTTAGCTGTGAAATATTATTGGAAAATCTGAAGTTCATCTTTGAAAGAAGGTAACTCATGATGTCTTTTGTTGTTTCAATTTGGTTACACAGATTGCATGCCTTCCTTTACTCAGAAAGTTTAACATAGAGCTTTGATGGGCTGTTTAAATTTCTTCCTAATATATGTAGACTTGTTATACTTGACGTCGTCGCTTAGCATTTTTTAAAAATGTTTTGGTCTTGCTCAATTTTCTTTGACTAAGTAAAATAATGTAAAGTTTTGTAAAGATGCTGTCGGGAGAACAAGCACCCGAGTGCCTCTCGCAGAAATTATTAGATGTTGATGGCGTTTCTTTCCCGTCACAGAAAACCACCACAGGTTTATCAATGCCATTAAAGTATTATCTTGTTTTGTTTGTTGATCATGGAGTACAAAGTAGATGAGGAAAACTAGCCGCCATTGTTTGTTTACATTGCGTGGAATGGTGAGCTGTAATTTATGGAGAAGATTTATTGCATTCTATAAAAAAGGAGGAGTGGCGTTTATCGCATTTTGGGAAAAAAGGGAGAAAAGATAACAGAATAACAAGGCGGATATTGGATTTTGCGTAAAATTAAGAATTTACTTTTAAATACTGACCTGATATAATACTGATTTTGGCAGTAACTCATTTTTTCCAAAATGGCGTTTATCGCGTTTTGGAACCAAACTCTTCATATATTTATTTTAAGGACCTGTTAAGCATTGTAATAATTATTGAGTTATTGACTAAAGTTAATAGATGTAAAGTTATAAGTTTAAGTCATAAAGTGTTACAATACATTTTTCATTTTTTACTACTGATATTACTGAGGTTTTTATTAACTTCACAGACTTCATCTATCATGAAAAAACTAATGTAGGTGCCAATGGTTTAAAAATAAATATAAATAAAATATAAAAAATAAATCATGAAAAAAGGTATAAACCAATACTTAAATTGACATCCTAACGCAAACACCTAATCTAACTCTAAACCGAAGCATCAATGGTTTGAAAATAGGACAAAACAGTTGAGTAACAAATACATGACAGTGACACATAAACAGAAATACGTGACATTGTCACGCGAAAAGGTGGAAAAACGCGTCAGTGCCACAGAAAAGACCCACAAATTCACGTGACCACATGTACAAACTTTTGTGATACAGGGTTGAAATAACTGTTGCTATAGACTGTTTCTATCTAGATGATATATTCTAAACTGCAAATAGTGTTTTCATGATTAATTGGTCAACATCTTTGCCCCAAACATTTCTGCCTTTTTAACCCTCTTTTATCAGTAATTAAATTTAAAGGGGTCAATAAACGTATGACTGAAAATTGTAACTTTACAGGTTGTTAACTAGTAAATTAAAACAATTCAGCTACATATTGTACTGACTTATAAATTATACTTTTATTCTGTTTTGGTGTTATCCAAATCTGAGAAGTTTTCATCCTGTCATCACACCTTCTAAGACAACGGTTTTACAACACACAGAACCGCTGAAATACCATCCAAGGAGATACTTGTGGGCTGCAAAGAACAAAGCTTCAACACTAAACACCAACACAGAAACACACTGGGACTGTAAAATCGTGTCAAGAAGCTGCCTACATAGAGGACTTGTACAATGGGTGCTACAAATGTAAAAACAAGGATTGATTAATAGTCATTGGATTGATTACTGTATAGAGGAATTAAACTCTGTTTTAAAGGACACTGTGTATCAGAGGCTATTACAGTTAGATCTGAAGCTTTACAACCATGTCTCCATTCCTGAGGATTGGCTTTTCCAGCTTTGAGATGGACCCAGGACTTGCCTACCATGAGGAAGTTCTCAATCCATACTGTGCCGTCTACATGAAAGAGGCTGTAGAGACTGGTAAGATACTTTTGCGAAAGACACTGTACAGTATGTGGTAATATTCTCTCATTCAAGTTTAAATATATGCTAATGACACAGCAATGTTATATCCCAGGGGTTAAATTGTAATAACTTAACTCTTTTATATTGACCTAATGCAATAATTTTTAAGTGAAGACACTGAGATATTCTACCCTTACCTATTTTTTAAAATATTGTTTCTGTGTAGTTTTGATAGTTTTACCCTTACCTTACATAAAAGTCTAGTAAAAATATTACATTTTTAAAGCTATGATGATGTAAACAAGAAGTGAAATATGCATAATAATCTAGAATCTAGACCTTTTTTTGATAGACCCGCTCCATACGCAAACCAGGCAACAATGTTGTTTAGTAGGCATGCTCCTTACTTATTGGCTACAAGTGTGTTTTGGTACTTGGCCCGACTCCCTTTCCAAAGAGTTTTTCAAAAATCATGCAAAATCACTGCCTTTAAGTTGGCATTAAGATGGTGACACTTGCAAGTAATTAAACCATCACTTAAATGTCTGGGTTATTTTTAAGCCATGTTGGGTAAATATTGGATAGAACACACAGCTGGGTTAAAATTAGTTTTAACCCAACTGATGGGTTATTAATTATAACCCATGGTCGCATAACAACAACCCAACATTGGGTAATTTTTAACCCAGCATGTAATCTGTCCAATATGTACCCATTATGGGTTAAAATTAACCCAGACATTTTTAGAGTGATGTGAAAAGCTAACGCAAATACTTGCCTTAATTTTACTGAGTAAAACATGCATAATATTTTTACAGTGCATGCTTTCTGGAACACAATGGAAATTTAAGTTGAACATATTAACGTGTCATTGTCAGTAAAGAGGCGGTATCAGTTTGTCCATCAAACTCACCTTTCATTTTGTGATTCATAAAGCTCTATCACACACATCCTACAGTTTTAAAGAGAATATATTTTAGTCTATATTTGTTTGGTATTCAGCGAAAAATATGGATTTATGATATACAGCATACAGTAAATGCATTAAGTGCAATTAACAGAGATTGTTTAAAAGATTCTCATTCGCCAGCCAAATATGCAGTAACGCTTCTGTAAAAATCAACAAAGCTGCAGTACAAGTCAAAAAGTTGAGGTATAGACTTTTCTATATACAGTATTTGCTGTCTGCCAAAGCTGGTAAATGTGTTTATGAAACAGAAAAGCTGACCTGAACAGATGAAATGATAAGCAATGCACGCACTCATAGTAAATGAGCTGTATTGCTGACACGAGGATTTACCAGCAACCCTTTAGTTTCATTTTCTAGAACAGACCACAACCACACAAAAATCGAAAAAGCCAAGTCATACTCAAAAGTCTACCATATATGCCTTACCGTTAAGCAAAAAGTCATCAAAAAGACAAGTTTCAAAAAGACTTATGTTAGATGTTATATTGGACATGGAAGGCAATGCGACGCAGCTATCGCAACCTTTAACTTTAGTAATGTGACACTTCCATCAATTTAATAAAGAATTATCAGAAAAAATTTAAGACTGAAGGAATGAAGAAGATAAGTCAATTTTTTTATGTTTAATAGGCTTTATGCCCAGCTGCACTACTTCCTGAACTTCAGCCAGCTCCTTGTTTCCTGTCTGCCATTATTGGACAAACTGATTAATCCAGGTGTGCCTGATCTCAGTAGTCACAACAACAATAATCAGACACACCTGAATTAATCAGTTTGTCCAATAATGGCAGACAGGAAACAAGGAGCTGGCCGAAGTTCAGGAAGCAGTGCAGCCGGGCACAAAGCCTAAGTTTTGAAAAAAAGATTAAGAACATGTTAAAAAAATGTGTCAACAACAAAAGTGTAAACTGTTGGCAAAAAATACCTCATTTTAAGTCTATTACTATACTATCAAACAGGAAGAGTGTTGTCATTCAAAAAGTATTCATTTCTGTGGCTGTTAACCCAGCTTGAATGTTGTAAAATACAAAATGAAACTAATTTGGTGTCATATCTTTATGCATTTGTGTTTATCTGTAGAAAAGGGTCAGGTGTACAAGCAGAAGCGGCCCACTATGTATCCCCCCTGGAACAGCACGTTTGATGCTCACGTCCACAAAGGACGAATGATGCACGTGGTGGTCAAAGACAAAACAGCTGAGTTAAAGACGGAGGCTACCGTCCAGCTAGACACCCTCGCCTCACGCTGCAAGAAAGAAAACGGCAAACTGGAGATCTGGGTGAGCACGAGTGTGTGACATTCATGCGGCTGACACGATTTAAAGTAAAATTATAAAACTAAATACATTACAGACAAATGTTCTCCTTTACATATCCTCTTGGTTCCAGATACATCCCTCAGTTGACCTTGATATACAAAATAGCATGTTGGCAATACAGGGTTTGAACTAAAGATATTACATAACACACGATTGACCATAGGGGGACAATGCATGCTCATTATGGCCACTCTGGCATAGTCCCGCCTTCTAGTTAAAATAACCAATAATCAATCAAAAAAAACCCAGTTTGTTTCTTTGGGAGAGGAGCTTTGTACAGTGGCATGAGGTGCTTGCCAACTTGTGTGCAAGCGCAGTCACGGAAATAATACTTTGAACAAATGTGTTTTTAGTGCAATTTGAGCCTAAGAAACAAAAGTTATGATACAGTTGATATCAAATTTAATTGTTGGTCAGAAATATGTTTCTCAATTTTAGAAATATCTGTCTTTCCCCATTCAAGTATAGGACTAAAATAACCTTGAGGCGTTGCAATGATGGCGGCCTGGTGGTGCAACCTCCCTAAGGGGATTTTGGTTTGAACCTCAACCCTTCGTAATATAGACGCTTTCAGCAGTAAAAACATAAACAAACGCTTTCCTGGAACAAACGTAATTTCCAGTAAACTCAAAAAATTAGTAAAATCCTTTTAGAGTAGTTTATTTCTGATAGCAAGCAAAATAAATAACAAGTAGATTACATTAGTTCAAATCAGCTAAAGCGTATAAACTACATTGGACTAACATTACTGTCCAAAATGAATGTATACAATTTTAACTACAGATCGGCTGCACTCTTTAAACGAATATGTTAAACACAACACAATCAGTTTTAGTTTAGGGACAACACACTGAATGCGTTGTCCCAGAATACACACATCTCTGTGTTATTATTGGAACCAAAGATTTTGTTACTTTTTAAACAACTTGTGTTTTATTTTAACAAAAAATCAACACAAAATGACACATAGGGCCCTATTTTAACGATCTGAAGCGCAAGTGCGAAGCGCAAAGCGCAAGTGACTTTGTGGGCGGATCTTGGGCGCTGTTGCTATTTTCCCGGCGGGAAAAATAACTTTTGTGCCAGGCGCAAATCAATAAGGGGTTGGTCGGACGTAGGTTCATTATTCATAGGTGTGGTTTGGGCGTAACGTCAAATAAACCAATCAGAACGCTATCCAACATTCCCTTTAAACGCAAGGGCACAAGTTCCATGGCGGGTTGCTATTATTATGACGGATTTACCAGGCGCACGCCAGGAGCGGTTCACAGCCGAGGAGACTGACGTTCTTGTAAGAGCAGTCAAAGACAGAGTTTTGTATGGGGATGGGAGAAACCCGCCCAAATCAGCGTCGGTTAAACAGGCGTGGAAGGAAATAGCCACAATTGTCTCATCAGCTGGCATCCCCATCGTTGCGCCAAGCGCTACAATGATGTCAGGAGACGGGGGAATCCCAAGCTTGCCAGCATAAATCGGGCACGCCGTGTAACAGGAGGTGGATCTGCCTCTACACATGACCTGACGCCAGCAGAGGACATCGCTGCGTCCTCCCTCACCGCTGAAAGGGGGCTTTGAAATCAGACCCAAGAAACGCAAGCAAGGTCCAACCCCAAAGTACACTTACAAATCAAGTTCATATACATTAAGGTTTCTTATGAAAACATTCATTATTATTTACATAAAATAGACATAATACAGTCACACAACAAACTTATGAAAATATTTTAATCGTTTTTGCATGAGATTTTTTTTAACGCAGCCACACAATAAATAAAAACTATCACCACAATGATTTCCCTTATTTCATGTGTTAATATTTTTTATTGTAACAATTTATGATTTGCAAAAATAACTGTTGCATCTGTGTAGATTAGATAAGCAAAGTGTGTGCGCGTTGTGCACGCTATACATTATGGTCAAGCATGCGCCCATAAAATAGCATAATGAACAACGCGCAACGCGCCACTGACTTTAGACTATTTTTTTTTGGTCAGTGGCGCAATTGTTTTTTGAAACTGCAAAGTAGCATCAGGGATGGTTTGCGCCAGAACACGCCTCCCTTTTTGAGCTGAACCGCCCAGGGAGCGCAAGTTCATTCCCTAGTTTGCCGACGTGCCTCTGTGGAGGGAAAAACCCGCTGTGCGCCGGTGCAAAATACGTATGATACATGCATCACTGACAAAGTCAATTGCGCTGGATGCAAGATAGGGCCAATAATGTGTTAAAACCATAACACAAAAAAATTATAAACTAGCCAAACCATTAAACAAACAGAGACCGAAACTGCGACAAAGTGTGCGTCTGATTAAACTTCCTATAAGCAAAAAGGTTACCGCTAGACAAACAGGTCAGGTCAAATATGGCACAGATATAGAGATAAGGTTATAAAAAAATAAAGTTCATTTGAGTACCCAAGTAATGTTTGAGCAAAAATCATTGTGCCCTTTATAATTTAGCTTTACACTGAAATATAGCCTACTTTGTAAAACTTTGTGTGTTAGCCTACTGTACTGTAGGCTACAAAATATAAATGAACAAATTATGTATACAAAATAAAGAAAATTGCTTGTTCTGAATAATTTGATAAGACTTTGTGTGCTACAGGTGGAACTGAAGCCACAGGGTCGCTTATTAATGGAAGCGCGATATTTTTTAGAGAGGAGTGGTGAGTGTTTTCTTAATTCAGACACGATTTGTTTATAAACTAATTCTGTCTATTTTAAATATGGCTCATTCTTCACACTTAATGGGTAATAAAATACAGACCGAAATCAAGTCATATTTCTGAAGCACATGCACCAGGCATCATAGGCTGCATAAATGGCTATTGATCTTTCTATGTGGGTGTCTGTTTGTTCTTAGATGCTATAGGTCATGGTGAAGGAGATGGAGATAGTGACCGGGATAAAGATGGGATGTTCGCCCTGCATCAAAGACGCGGTGCGATCAAACAAGCTAAAGTTCATGTGGTCAAATGTCACGAGTTTACCGCCACCTTCTTCCCTCAGCCGACCTTCTGCTCTGTCTGCAAGGAGTTTGTCTGGTACTGTCCACACACTCTAAAGCAAATTAGTTTGGATAATAGAAAATCTGCCTATTATATTACTGAATAATATGATTTTTTTTGCCTACAATGTTTAAAGCGTAAATTTAGTCAGAAAAGAAAATTCATTTCGATTCACAAAATACAAAAAGCATTTATTAAGACAGTACAAATGATCAATTCTTCATAATGTTTTTTTTTTACTATGACATGACTTTAATAACAAAGTTTTTTAGCCTATGGATCCCTACATTATAAATATTTTCTTCATATCTTATTCTCCGTTTCCAGGGGCCTGAATAAACAAGGATATCAGTGTCGACGTAAGTCATTTTTCCACATCCTCATTACCAAAAAAAGTTTCCAATGTATTTCCACTGAAGCAGTGTCAGGAGTAACTTCTCTTTATTTTTACAGAATGCAATGCTGCTATCCACAAAAAGTGTATTGACAAAGTCATCGCCAAATGCACAGGCTCAGCTATAAACAGTAAAGAAACCATGGTAACTACACTTACGTCACATCCTTTAACTGTTTTGCTTATTATTTTCACTTTGGAATCTTACTAAACCCAAAATCTGACAAGAAAATCCTTCCAATTTTTTATACCACTTAACCTATGCAGTCGGTGGAAGACCAACTTCTTGTCAAGAAACAAGAGTCAATTATGATGTTTTTGTCTTATTACTGTTTTATTACTTTAAGGACAACTAAGCTTTATATTGTGCTTACATTGGACTATACTTACACACCATGTAGGGCTGCACAAATAATTGAAAAACTAATCAGGATTACAAATTACGGGTAAAACAATTACGTATTCGCCAAAGGCCTCAATTAAAGCTGTCCATTTGTGCTCATGTATGTGCGTTTCGGCAGTACATTGTTGACGTGTGTTTTAGCCATTCATTACGGCGAATGAACGTCAATTATGATTTTTGTCATAATCGCGCAACAATAACATCATGGTAGTATTTGCTCAACTATAATTATACATTATAGTAATTTCAATGTAGTTTCACACTATAGACACGAACGAAAACCATTAAAAATCCTTTGAAATGAAAGAAAAGATGCACAACTATAGTGGGTTTCAGCAGTAACAACATAAACAAGCGGCTGTCGTGGTCCATAACTTCCGGTAAACTCCGTTAAGAATTAATAACAACAAAGTTCTTTAAACATAGTTTATTTATATAAAAAGCAAAAAAACAACACACAGATTACCTAGGAAACCAAAAAATTTTATTTTCGACGAGGCATTTGTTCAAGAGATCAGTTTAGCAACTAGTCAGACCATTAAAAAAACGAAACCGGAAGTAAAGTTCGGATCCAGACGTGAATCGCGTCAGCGCATGTGCGTCCAATGAAACCGTCTATAACAATAAATATAAAAAACAAAAATGATATCGTTTGGATCACTTTTGGAGCGATTCTCACTGGGGTTTTTTCGAATTGACAAACAATAAACCATTGACAGCCAAATAAATTTCAAATTTAAAGTGCGAATGTATTTAAAATGACAGATGACACTGTGGAGAAGCAAATTGCTGAGGCCCAAAATGTAAAATTACCTCAGGTATATAATGCCTTTGCAGGATTGATAATGTGTTTATTGTACTACACTGACTAAAAGATAAAATGTATAGATTACACAAACTAGATTAACTGTTTAGAGATACACAAAATTCAGCTTGTTGTAAATGCAAGAACAGCACATTTACACATTCACATGTAAACAAGTACAACTGCAAAAGTTTTTATTAAAGGAAATTTACTATTTTAGTTAATGCCATTAACTCATTGCCTGCCATTGACGACTTCTCATCAATTAGGAAAAACGTATTCCTATGAATTTGAAATGTATGAATTTGTATGGTAATCTGTAATACCGCGGTTATCCACTAAATGCGCTCTTAACTAATTTATAAAAAACTAAAGCCAAAAATTATTTATTAATTTTACACTCCGTGTATGTTTTGATAATCGTTCTGAATCTGATCTCAAAGATCTAACAAAAATTCCTTCACAAAAATGCAATTATTTCAGCCTTTGCTAAAAAAATATTTTTGAAGAAAAATACTTATATTTAAGAGTTTACAGAGAAAAATATAAAGATAGGATGAAAAAAATTCCCGTTTGGTTTGTTTGTTTATTGTTCCTTTGAAAGCAGAAGGTCTGTTCTTTCATTTGATATATTTGTATGTTTATATATTTTTAGAAGAAATTTTTCCTGGAAGGCATTTTGTGAAACTTTTGTGAAAATAACAAAAAATGTTGCTGGGCAACTTAAAAAAAAGGCTGGCGGGGAATGAGTTAAAGTTAAATTATTTGGGCTTGTACTGCTGCATATGCAAGAGAATTAACAAAGTTACTGTTATCGTCCAATGGTGTGGACGTTAATATAGTTATTGTTGGAGTTGACAATACATTTTTTGTTAAAGCATGAATGGCCCTTAATACAGTAAGAACGCTTCTGTAATGTTTCTAAATTTAATAAGAAACTTCATTGCAATAAAGAATAACTCAAAAATTAAACATGTATACAAAACTGGGGTGGGGTTTAAATGTGTGTACCTCAAATTTTCATATATCTACAGTATTTACCAAAACATTTATAGTGTAAAATAGAGTATCTGCCTTACTCAGTTTACTGTAGGGTCTTTGGTGGCCATGTTTCAAATAAAAGACCTTGTACTGTTTGTGTAACTGTATGCTATTTATGAATTCAACAAAGCTTAAGTAACTTTCTGATGAAAGTTTATTAAGAAATGCTAAAAAATGGTGAATCATACTTCTCGCTACTTCCTCTTTTAGCAATTCCTGTACTAGACAACGTGTGTGTGCGTTCCAGAATGATGTCTAGATTTAAATCTGTTTGTGTTTCAGATCCACAAGGAGCGCTTTAAGATTGACATGCCACATAGGTTTAAAGTTTACAACTACAAGAGTCCAACGTTCTGCGAGCACTGCGGCACCTTGTTGTGGGGTCTTGCTCGCCAGGGCCTTAAATGTGAAGGTGATTCATTACACAAACATGTGCTAGTTATGAATATTGAATTAACAATTCATAGGATGTGTTTATTATGATATGATGTAACATGTTCGACACGAAACCTGGACTTCTTTAATAATACAATGTCTACAAAATCTTACAACACACTTTAAAAAATGCCGGTTTGTCGAATATGGACAAACCCTATGGTTGAGTTCAAATTCAACTAGAATTTTGTAGGTTAATTTAACCCAGAGGTTGGGTTTGTCCATTTCCGACAAACAATACTAGGTTAAATAATCCAGCATTTTTTTTAAAGTGTATGTACTTTACAGAGAGAATAAAGACTTAATACCATCTGGAAATGGGTCAAAAGATGCCTATATAAAAGAGGCATCTATATTTTTAAATGTAGAAGTATGAACTGTTAACATCCCGTTTTTTAGTTCTGACTTGAGGTATGTTCTACTTGCAGAGTGTGGGATGAACGTTCACCATAAATGTAAGAAAAAAGTTGCTAACCTTTGTGGCGTCAACCAGAAGCTAATGGCAGAAGCTCTGGCTATGATTGAGAGCACTCAACAGGTCAGAGAAAGCACGCAAGCCACATCATTTTGCAAAGTGAGGCACGGGTTTATGTTCACTTACAAGTAGTCTTTGCTTATTGTGTGCACAACAACTCAGCATAATATGCTAATTATGTGACTGTCTGGCACAAATTATTATGTGGTACAAGCAGCATAATCGTATACAAATTCATAGTGTGTGTATGTGTTTTTCCTCCATCTCAGGCTCGTAGCTCCCAAAGTAGTGAAACTGTTGGTCGTGAAGGGCCGGTGACCATAGGTCAGGTAGGGGTCACCACAGAGCCTTCAGGCCAGTTACCAATATCTCCTCTTTCACCTGCGCCTGCCCTACCACGCAAAGGTATGCATACTACAACAGTACAAACACTTACATACACTAAGAAATGCTGGGTTCTGTCAAACCATGAGTAAAATTAAAGTTTTAGGAAGTCTCACCATTGGGGATAGGATAAACCTATCGCGAAATAAACCCCTTCAGTGTGATACAAGACTGTCCGCTTCGAGTCGGATACTAATCACACTTATTTCTGTGATAACAACCAGCTGCCAATACAATATGTCTTACATAACAGCTTATCATGGGGAGCAGCCCTATGGTGACTTTAAATTGTGATTTAAACCAGTGGTTAGGTTTGTCCATATTTTACTCAACCATGGTTTAAAACAACTCAACATTTTAGAGTAAGCATGTTGCTAAGCTTATGTTCTAACAGGGAATTACATCACACGCCAATACTCTGTGAAATATAGCATTTTTGTATTCTCTATACTTGCAGGCCAGTCTCACGAAATTTCGTTATATAGTCACGTAATTTTTGAATTCTTTTTTCGTGATATTATCCAGCGTTTTTTGTGATCGTATAACAAATTCCTGTTTTCGTGTGATTATCACATATTGGTTACTCAACTGTTTTGTCCTATTTTCTTACCATCGTCGCTTCGGTTTAGGGTTAGATTTACATAAAATGACATCCCTACCCAAACCCAATTCTAACCCTAATGCAAGGCGACATATAAAAAAATAAATCAGAAAAAATAGTATAAACCAATGTATAAAGTGACATTCTAATGCAAGCACAAAATCTAACGCTAAACCGAAGCGACAACGGTTTAAAAAAAGGAAAAAGCAGTTGAGTAACCAATACGTGATAACCACACAAAAACAGATCGTTATACGATCACAAAAAAAAATGCGGAAATTTGTGATAATATCACAAAAAAAGATTTTTAAAAATTATGTGACTATATCACGAAACCCTGTGAGACTGGGTAGATACTTGATGAGTAAAATTGAGTGTAACTTAATGAGTTTCTATGATACACCCACCATCTTTGATAAAAACAGTTAAGCCAGCCTGATCTCAGGAGAAAACGTACATATTTTACGAGTTGGCTAATTCGTATGAATTCATAGGAAGTGAATTGTGCAAAAACGTACGATTCTCATGAAAAAACAACAACAAAACCTAACCCCAACATCACAGGGGTCAAGGCAAATCGTACAAAAACTTACAAATGTGGTTGTATAAATTAATACAAATTAGCCAACACTTAAAATATGTACTCATAATAGCGTTGGTTTAGCATAGTCAGTATATTGTGAATCTTTTCTAGATTTTTACAGTACCAAAGTAGGCACTGAAAAATGCTGTGTTGTTTCAGCCTATAGTTGGGTCAAATATGGACAAATCCAAATGTTGGTTTCTAGGGATGTCCCGATCAGGTTTTTTTGCCCTCGAGTCCGAGTCATTTGATTTTGAGTATCTGCTGATACCGAGTCCCGATCCGATACTTCTATAATACATAAAAAAAGAATAAATAAGAGCGAAAAAAACAGAACCAGGATGTTCCTTATGTCATGCCGCACGCATTGCTGTTTCTGTGTGGAGTCAAAAGAGTCTAACTCTGTGCCAGCGCATAACTACAGATGTGTTAAAAAATAATGAGAATATATATAGTATATGTACAGGGGTTAAATTGGGATTTGTTTTGTGGGGATGCTCTGTTGGGAGGGAGAGTTCGAGGGGTAAAATGTTTAATCCTGATGACAGCAAAGCCACTGGTGTGTTTCAATGACATTTTGGACCTCTGATAGGATTTTATAAGTTTCAGTTTTAAAGCTGTGCAACATGTTGACCCAAACTTTAAAACCTGAACTTTAAATTATGCAAATCTATGACTCTGACACCCTATATGCATTTGTTGCACATGTCATTATGCACAACTGATCAAACTTTGAAGGAAGTTATAAGAATCAACCTCCTTGACTAATTCTAGGCATAAGATAGGCTACTCAAAAAGACTCAAATTAACAAGAAAAACAACATACTGATTCAGCAATATATCTTATAAATTAGCCATAGAGATTCCCTAAGCTGGTCAGCAGTTAGTTATAAAATACCTATAGTTAGGTCGTATTTAATCTGTATAATCAAAATACATTATTTTATTAAACTATACAATTAGTTGTATCCAGTTATCTAGTTAACATATTGTAATGAAATGAGTGACATGGCTAGACATACTTTAATACTTTGTTTCTAGACTTCTATTAAGTTTTCTCGACGTGGTCACCATTCTTACCTCTCTATCTCTCATCTCAGTATCCTGCGTGAATGCGCGTTCTTGAGGTTCTGAGTGAGACGCGGAGCTGCGTCTGAGCACATGGTGACAAAAACGATCAACTCATTGTTTAAATGAGCGGTAAAAGCCCGGTTTTGTCGTGGGTTCCTTGCACGCACGAGTGCGAAGCCTATGAATGAATTTGAAAGCACGTCAATAGGCTTGTTCGACTTCATGCGGCGCCGCAACAATCGACAGCCGGGTGACGTCAAACTACCGCGAGAGTGATCCGCGAAATCATACGGAGGAGTTTGCTTTTAAATCGCTCTCGCGGAACTTAGACGTCATCCGGCTGTTGATGTTGTTAATAAAAAAAATGCTGAATAGCAAAAAACACCTTTGAAGGTTGTCATGCTTTCTTATTATATTTGTTTTAGCTTAATTTGTGCCTCTCTTATTATGTTGGTCAGTTGAATGTTAATTAGATCCAATCCATGTTCAGTAAAAATAATTTGATGCAGAAATAAACTAGCTAATAGACCAACTGTATAGTATTGTATACAAGTGTTTAATATCGGTATCGGCCAGAAGTTGTCTGTTTAAATCGGCCCAAAAAAATCCTATCGGTGCATCCCTAATTTTTACTCAATGACAATTTCATATTAAAATCTTATAAGTTAACGGTTAATGTTCGGTTTAGAAGCTACGGTTGTCGGTCGGGAAAATTAACTGATATGAGCATCCCTATTTTAGACCTAACCATTGATTGATAAAAAACTGCATTTTGGACTGAAACAACCAAGCATAGGTTACTTTAAACCCATTGGATAGGTTTGTCCATATTTTACCCAACCGTGGGTTGAAACAACATACAGTATCATTTATTAGAGTAACGCATTATGGGGTGGTTTCCCAGACAGGGATTAGACCAGTCCTAGACTTAAACACTTTTAAGAGCTCTCCAAACTGAAAACAACTTGCACTTCCATATCTTAAAATACATCAGTGCCCTTTGTTTTACCTCAAAATGCACATAGGCAATGTTTTGAGTAAGGCATGCTTGTTAAAACTAGTTATATTTCCTAATTAAACTAAGGCCTAGTCCTGGATTAAGCTAATCCTGGTCCGGGAAACCGCCCCTAAATCTGTAAAGTAACTCAGCATAAGTTTGCTGCTCAGTGTTTAAAACAGCCATATCTACTGTCTGCCTGTGACATTTGAAAAGGTGGGCAGCTTGCTAGGTTTTCAAACAAAGCCCCTAAAGTAATGCTGTCCTATTATGCCTTGATTTACAACCCTTTTATGATCTCTCTATAGAGCAGCAGGGTATTACATGGGAAACCCCGACTGAGGGCCGCAAGCTAAGTCTTACCGAAGTGACTGAGCCATTGTACGCCACCCCACGCAAAGATCACCACAAGTTCACCTTTGACAGCTTCACTCTACATAAGATGCTGGGCAAGGGTAGCTTTGGAAAGGTAGGAAAAAACGAAACTGCTCTTGTGGTCCCAAGAATGAATACATCTGAACAGATATTGTATGCTTGTAGGTGTTTCTTGCGGAGTTGAAGGGTACTGGGCAGTTCTTTGCAGTGAAGGCTTTAAAAAAAGATGTGGTTCTGATGGATGATGATGTTGAATGCACTATGGTGGAGAGGAGAGTGTTATCTCTGGCCTGGGAACACCCTTTCCTTACACACCTCTACTGCACATTCCAGACCAAGGTAAAACACGTGGCCACACCTAATACATATCAAATGGTTCACTTTCACATACAATATAGAAGTCATGTTGTTTTGCTGGTTTGAATTGATCTATTTTGGTGTTGGTCTCTAAAGGAAAATCTTTTCTTTGTGATGGAGTACCTAAATGGGGGCGACCTAATGTTTCACATCCAGACCTGCCACCGATTTGACATCCCACGGTCCACGTGAGACTCATTTTAACAACCCCACACAGATGATTTTTTTTAAAAAGCAGAGGCTCAGTGCCCACTCTTCTTTCTTCAGTTTTTCCAATATCTTCCACCTCCTCTCTTCATGATAGGTTTTACGCTGCAGAGATCATCTGTGGGCTGCAGTTTCTACATTCTAAAGGCATTGTGTACAGGTATGCATTACAGTGGAAATGATACACTATAATATATTCAAATTCACAAACTATCGATCAAAAAAAAAAAAAAATTTAATTAAAATTTGTGTTATCCTCAAATCGTAGTAGGGCTGCAACCAACTAATATTTTCATAATCGGTTAATCGGGCGATTCTTTTTTTACTTTAATCAATTTTAGAACTTGCTGAAAATTCGTTATTAACAACAGAAATAAGCCAGTGATATACATGCTAGGGCTGTAATGATTTATCGTGCAAATGCACGTTTTCTCAATGAATGAATTTGAATGAATTACGGTGAAATGCCGCCACATCCAAAAGCGCTCTCGTGCAGAAACACCCTTTGTGCCACAGAAGAAGTAGTATTACAAACCCTATTCTAGGAAATATCTACAGGAATATGTATATCGCCGTTCTTCAGATTGTTTCAGGTATTTTTATGATAATAACGAAAATTTTGAATGATTTTGTTAAACGAGTGTTGCTTTTTTAAATGCACATTATAAACGACTCTGACTCATAATGACTTTAGATTGATAACGGACTTCTTACTGACCAAAACGCCATAGTACACGCACAAGCTGCGCATGAAACACAGAATCGCGATGCAGCGATGCCGTTTCGATTTTAGACAGGTCTTTTTAATGGGACATGCGACAGGACAGCCCTAATACATGCGTTGTTACAGTAATAAAAACCTGGATTTCACCTTTACTTTAAAACAGATGGATACTTACTTTTATTAAAGGAACAGTATGTAGAATTGTGGCCAAAACTGGTACTGCAATCACAAAACTTGTGGCTAAAACGGGTACTGCAATCACACAACTGGTGGCCAATACACAACATGATAACATAAACATCAGTTAAGGGCTGCAACTCAACTTTTTAAATGACAATATCCTGTCCGGAGCACTGTTGTCAGTGATATAAGTATTTGAAATGAAAATGATTTCTTAACTCTTTCACCGCCAGCGTTTTTAAAATAAGTTGTCAGCCAGCGCAAGCGTTTCTCATGATTTTCACAAAAGTTTTATGCCTTCCAGAAAATGTTATTCTTTAAATATATAAACAAACAATATACCAAATGAAAGAACATACCCTCTGCTTTCAAACAAAAAAACGTTTCATCCTACCTTCAGTAGTTCTTTTGTAATCAGCTTTTGAATATGGGTAGGTTTCTGCAAAAACACCACATTTTGAGCAAAAAGCTGAGATAATTACATTTTTGTGACGCACTTTTCATAGAGATCCCATTCAGAGCAATCTTTAAAACAGACACGGACACGCAGCCGCTTGCCATAGGGCAATACTTCCGGGTTTAAAAAGTTGCTGAAGGGTAAGGATAATAGCGGTATTGCGGAAAGACGGAAATACTCGTCATTGGCAGGGAAGCGTTTTCTCTTTATTGACGAGATATCTCGTCAATGGCGGCGAAAGAGTTAATGTCTAGTGACATATCAGGGACATTTTATGATTAATTGATATAAATTTCTTACATACTGTTCCTTTAAATTGACCTTAATTAACCAGCGTTCTTTTGTGCTTTAGCTTCTGTCATTGTCTTGTCAGGGTTGCCAGATTTGCGTAACAAAACTACCCCACTGGCCATTTAAAATGACTCCAAAAGCAAGACTATTCACAGCCCAAAAGCAACAACTAATTAACCAAATCCTTTTATCTCTAACCCGCAGAAAAACATACCCATATTGGGAAAAACATGCCCAATTCAGAACAACGAATTTTATAATCGTACCAGTATGGACTACTATTTTGCTGAAAAATCAACATTGATATGCAAATCCATGCACACTTTAAAGTGAATCGGGCATTTGTATTGTTTTATACTGTTGTATGAGGTCTACTTATGATGTTTGCATGGGTTTAGCTTCGTTTTAAGGCTGATTTAAGAAACGCTCTGCTTTGATGGGCGGGCCACATTGAAGACTTGGAAGTAAAACGGCCACTGCTATGATTGGATAACATTTTTTTGTACTAATCCAGCTTTTAATCCTAGTCATTCCTTCTGTTTTGAAAACTTCCGATGTGAATAAAGGGCAGCCGGAGAAAGTAACCCAGGAATGGGCAACTTAGCTCCAACCATAATTAAACACACCTGAAGCAGCCAATTAAGGTCTTACTAGGCTTTGGCCCTGTCCCAAATGGCACACTCCGAACTTGTGGTCCTCCTCAGAGTCCACACTATGATCACATCATGCAGGGAAAACTTTAGGGACCCTTGATGCGAGTCCACGTAGGTGCATCAAAGTCGTATTTTGGGACAGACTCGAGCGTCAGACCGGAAATAGGTCAGTGTGAACTCCTCTTGTACGTTGTCTGATTGCTCTTTCGCAAGGACTTCCGGGTTGGTAAAGTGCGCGAAGCTTGCTGCAGTGCGGGCTTCGCTGAAGACTGGATCAAGGGGGCAAAGGAGGCGCTGATGAGCACACTTCAAAGCGTAAAAATGAGAGATGGGACACCCTACAGACTTGTAGACTAAGCAAGCACACGCAATTTAAGGCCAAGAGACTGAAAGTCCACATGAAGTGCGCCATTTGGGACAGGGTCATACTAGAAACTTTAAGGCAGGTGTGCTGAGGCAAGTTGGAGCTAAACTCTGCAGGACACCGGCCCTCCAGGACCGAAAATACCCATATATGTTCGAGTCCCAAGACATGATACACATAAATGACAGTGCGAATGGGTGTAGCAAACAACAAATCTTCAAACGCGTCAGGCCTAGAAATTACCGTAAACAATACTGTAAGCGTGCTTTACAGTCTAAATCGCTTGACTGTGTTTCAAACCGCAGCTGGCATGACCACAGACACAATAATACCAAGGATGCTACAGTGTGTGACAGCCTGGTAAGTCCTTATCACTAACTCTGTGGTTAGACAAGGATGTTACACACAATCAGGACATATCAAGCGATCTGTAACAAAGCAATAGTGACACAAGTGTTTTACTAACATAAGATTGCTGCGCCATTCTGTCTGGATCCAATATTGATGGAACAGCATTGCTTTTGAATTGCAGTCTCTCTGCAAATCAAGCGGCGACTTGTGCCTTGTTCCCTTAATTTTTTACCCACATAAGCTGGAATTTCTTAAAAAATAAACTTCAACCACGCATTCCTAATATCAGATTTCAAGGGAAGGTTATGCAGCAACTGTGTTCTTCCAACCATGCACTGCACAATATTTTGCAGTCTTCAACGGCATGTTAGTTGCATGGACGCTATCCGGTTTGCGTGAACCAGTGAGCTTGGTGCATTTTTATACTTTTAGTGCATAGCATAAGTAGCCGTATTGGGAGGCATAATATAAGTTTGTTGAGGAACCTCATGGCTATATGTGTGCTTTCTGCAGAGATCTTAAGTTGGATAACGTCTTGCTGGACACTGAAGGTCACATTAAGATTGCAGATTTTGGCATGTGTAAAGAGAACATGTATGGAGAAGCTAGAACATGCACCTTTTGTGGAACACCAGACTACATTGCTCCCGAGGTCATCATCTCTATCAATAACACTTTCATTTCTAGTTCTTTAGCACTTAGAATGTATACCTTATCAAAACCATCACTTGTTATTCACAGATTTTGCTCGGGCAGAAATATGGGACCTCTGTAGATTGGTGGTCATTTGGTGTCCTTCTTTATGAGATGCTGATTGGTCAATCCCCCTTTCACGGACACGATGAAGAAGAGTTGTTTCAGTCGATTCGTACAGATGACCCTTGCTACCCACGCTGGCTAACCAAAGATGCACGGGACATTCTTGTTCAGGTAAACCTATTTAACGTAAACCTTACCTCACTGAATTGCAAATGCATGATTTACTGTAATTTGCTATTATTTTTATATTTCATGCTCCAAAACAATCTATTGTTATAACGAAAAGGTGATTTTTTTAAAAAAACATCTTAGGTGCTTACATAGGTAATTTACGCTTAGTACTTCAAATGTAACAAATGTGTTATGACCCGTTCACACTACAAGTGGCACAAGTGACAGCTACCATTGGTGACCGAAAGAGGTGTGTCCAGCGACGCAAGAAAGTTTATGCAAATAAACAGTGGTTTTCGGTAGCCAATAGGAGAAAAAACAGTGGGCTCATGTAATTCTCCTCCTTTCAACTTCTGCAGAGACAGATAGGTGGAGGAGAGAAGGATCCTTGCTGTAATTTATTCATGCAATATTTTCAAAAAGGTTTTGTGGACCTAGAAAGACTGACATTTGATACACAATGTAAAAAAAAATCACGCTTTGTAAATAACTTATTAATAGTAAACTTTTTAATGTATTGATTCCAGTGTTCGAAGTGAGGGGGGCTGGGTGGTCACTACAATCAAAAAATATATAAAGTAGGGGTTTCCCTGGTTTTGATCAAAACATGAATTAAAAATGTTCGTGCTGTGCTGTCACAAAGCAATACCGTCAATTATTTGTCCCAATTTCGCAATAAACTCATCCGAAAGATTTCTGTCTGAAATAAATGTAAACTCTCAAGTGCGCCTCACGCTGTTCTGGAGGACTTGACAGAAATATTTAGATTTAGGATTGGGTGGGGCTTTAAAAAAATGCTTATATTATTTCACACTTATTTGAGGGATAAAAATGGTTTGAGATAAGGGTAATATGGGGTTTCTTTGATTAAAACGTTGATCCATCATATCTATCTTTGTTAAATTATAGTGACCCTGTAATGATGAAGGGGCTGGCCAGGAGCTTAGCAAGGGGACCCCCATAATCTTTGAAAGGGCTTGCACGATCAATCGCATGCGATTGTCACTTCCCTTACGAAAATTAACCATGGTTTTATTGTGGTAAAAGTGTAGTTAAACCATAGTTAAACCAACCATGGTTTAACTATGGTTTTCCCTCCAAAATGTATTTAACGGCAATAAAAATTGATCCGCTTTTAGCCACAATTGAACGGCGTTAGGGAATGTCATTCATAAACTTTACTAAGCAACCAGTAGTGGAAACACCCACTAGCGACCTAACTGCGACAAAATTGTTGGTGATGTGAACACAGCATTATGTGGACCCCATTTATGTTTTTTTATTCTTATAACACCTATTGCTTTTGTGCCTGGTGCTAGTTATTCGTGAGGGAACCGGAGCGCAGGCTAGGTATCAAAGGAAACATACGGCAGCATGCTTTCTTCAGAGACACAGACTGGAATGCACTGGAGAATCGGCAGGTGGAGCCACCCTTCAAGCCCACTGTGGTAAAATCATAATCACTTTTTCTTAATCCCAGAATGCAGTGCAACAAGTTTGAAAAAATCCATCCACTGGGTAGACAACAGCAATGTTGATTTTAAAGTTACATAAATTATGCTAATAAGTTACAGCGGAAGTATTTTGGAAATATTGCGATTGCACTTTATCCCATGTAAACCCAATACTTCGATTAAAATAATGCAATTAAGCTCATAATCCCAGAAAGTATTAAAACATGGACTATGCCGATTTTAATTGCAATACACGGCTATGTTAACACTAAAATTGCATCTATACCGCATTCTGTCTTGCACCTTAAAGCTAAAAGTATACAGTCCCATTTTTACGCATATGCGAGGGCCCGCGTACAGTGCTCATGATGCAAATTTAGTCATCAGAATAGTATGCGTGCACTGTATGTGCACTGCCGGATTTTTTTAACCGTGCATACTTTGTATGCGTAAGCCACGCATGTGCGTTCAGGAGAATGCAGTATGTACCCCAGGGCTGCCGCCTACTTTCATACTATATAGTAGGCAAAACGCAGTAGGCGAGAAGTATGTCCGAATTGTTACTGTTTTCCAAAAACAGTAGGAGAAAAGTATCCGGATGACCTACTACTTCGGCAAGATCCCGAAGTGTTCATTCGATGGACACTTTGCTGTCCCGTGAGCCCACGTGGGAGGAGTTATCCAACGAAGAAGGCGAAGGGGCGTTGTTTTATTCAAAACGGTCCAAAAGCAGTAAGGCAGCTCTATTCAAATGCAAATACATAAATTAAACAGCTGTCCCTTGTTCTTAAATTGTGCTAGTTTAAAGTCATACCCGTTAACGACTAACTTTTTGTTATGACGACGTATGTCACATGGATGTATTAACATGGCGAATGTAGCACGTCTGAATCCATTCATACTATATAGTACCTACTTTTTTAACCGTCGATGAGTAGGTACTTCATCTAATTCAGTACCTTCTGTCACAGTATGTGATTTCAGACGCAGCCCAGGAGATGCATTGCATTTTGTCACAATTGCGCATGCGTCGAAGGTCTAGACGTACAAGTCAAATAAACTGCCATGTTAGATGTTCACGTACACGAAACTATACTGTGGGCTTAAACGTGAATTCGTAGTAATTAAACTTGACATTAGGAAGTTTTCCCGAACTCTGTCAACACAACTTGCTATCAGCAGTCTTGCCTTCATCCAGAAACAGCGCAAACAATGCGACTAGGGCTGTAACGATTAATCGTGTGTCCCATTAACAATGCCTGTCTGAAATTGTTTCTGAATCACAAGGCTGCGATTTTGTGTTTCATGCACAGCTTGTGCGTGTATACAGGTCTTTGATCAGTAGGAAGTCCTTATCAATCTAAAATCATTACGAGTCAGAGTCGTTTATAACGTGCATTTAAAAAAGCAACACTCGTTAAACAAAATCATGCAAATTATTCTTTATTATCATGAAAATACCTGAAACTATTTGAAGAACAGCGATATAAATATTCTTGTAGACAATTCCTGTGATAGTGTTTGTAATGCTACTACTTCTGTGGCACAAAGGGAGTTTCTGCACGAGAGCGCCCTCTGGCTTTTGGATGTGGTGGCATTTCACCGTAATTCATTCAAATTCATTCATTGAGAAAACGCGCATTTGCACGATTAATCGTTACACCCCTAAATGTGACAGCAGCGTATAAAACTGTTACAAGCATTGTCATAAAATTTTTGTCTTCATCACGGCACGGATAAGAAAGGTGTTTGTCATTTAATGTAAATAAATTAAAACAGTGGCCAGTAACATACTTACATATGAGTTCATTATTATCGCATTATCAGTGTACATGTAAACGTAATCATTGCCATCAATTGTGAATCAAGTATCCTTTGAACATTACTACAAATCACAGCCCAAGTACAGTATTTCACATCAGTCCCTTAATAACATGACTATTTTAGTGTGGTCTTTTGCAGTAGGCAGCTCACATACAGTAAGAGTTACTCACATTTCGCCTCTCTATTTACAGGCTTCACCCAGTGACTGCAGTAACTTTGACAAGGAGTTTATAAACGAGAAGCCCCGACTTTCCGCTGCAGACCGTACCCTTATCAACAGTGTGGACCAGAGCATGTTCAACAACTTCTCCTTCATCAACCCTGTTATGACCCGCCTCAAGAACCAATGACCCATACGTGTTGAACATTTGTGGACATATACTGTGAACAGCTTAAAAACGTGAAACACTCACATCTAGATCACAACTAATTAGTCTTCTTTAATCATGCTCATTTCGTGTCATGGACGATGGAGTTATGCACGTCCACTTATAATAACAGTCCAATGCTATCCTCACCTTTAAAGAGCATATGAGATGGTAGAAGTAACTTTTTGCAGTCCTGCTTTAACAAAAGGAAATTTTGCTGCACCATCTTAAGTCATGCTGATCATATTGTTATTAACATGGGTTTGAATCTGACTCGCAACATATCTCAAACCTGTAATTGCCATATTATTATGTCTTCAATCCAATGAAGAGGCGAATATGCTAAAAACATACACAAAATTCAGATGTTAAGCTAAAGATTGTGTATCATGTTAAATAACTGTATCAGATCATCTCATCAATGTGTTGGTAAATATTTGGGTTGAAAGTATTTAACTCTTTATCAAGATGTATTTGTTGGGTAGTGCATCATTTTATTTTGATCCGTTTGTTTTGTTTTTGTCATAATAAATGTGGTGGTGTCCATATCTTTCATAACTAGTTTTGTAATGTGTTTTAAAATATTGCATTGAAAAGATTTTTATAGAGACATGTTTAGTTTAAAGTGTCAAAAGTGTAATGTCACAAAATGTAGGTTGCTCCGAGTTATTGTATTTGTAAAAGGATATGAATTTCTAAAATTATGTGGTGTACATAAAAACTAAAGTAGGAGAACACAGTTTGTCATTTCAAATTCATTTTTCCTCTTTATTAAAAAACTGATAAGAGGGGTGCTATTCTATGTAAACATATTTGAAGTGATCACAATTTTGACATTGCTTATTAACAATTATAATAATAATATCTGACTTGACAATAACAGTTCATTTCCCTTCATTTGGCACAAGCTTTAAACGTTGCAGTTCGTTCCATCCGAAAGAAGGTTACTAATCAAGGAACCGGCTTTACTGATGAGATATGCACGAGAATTGCAGGCGATTTTTGCACAGCCCTACCCAGAATATGTTACTGTCCTGCTGAAGGAATTTTAATATTTCATTATTATTTTTATAGCTCTTTTTACAATTTGCATTGTTGCAAAGAGGCTTTACTGAAAACTCATTGCATCACAAAATATTATATTAAAATGTTATACTGTATGGTACATTCTTCAAACATCCCCAAACATCATTTTTTTCTGGTGCTGAGATGTAGATCGATAAACTGTCTCAACTGCAAACTGTAAACTTTCTATGCCTGCTTTTTTGTTGAGTCAGATTCCTCACAGCGCAGACAGCCGAAACAAAACTTTTTGCAGACATTTTGTATTTTTACATCTACGCATTTGGCAGACTCTTTCAAAGAGTAACAAAACCCTAAAACCACTTTTTTTAGTTAATGATCTGTAAGAATGATGCTTTATTAGTGCAGTTCATTGATTTTAGTAAGTTTTTTGACATTTGGATAAAGTGTTTCAATACTACAGTATATGGTGTAAAAACGTCTGAGTGCTGCCCTCTTCAGGTTGAACGGTGGCTACTGCAGTTGAATTTTCCTATTGGATTTTGGGTCCAAAAAATAACTCGTGACCTAAGCAGGTTCAAGCTTACCACGCCCTTGTTACGATCTCACCACACACTTGGTACAAGCTTAGTTCGTCCCCTATCTCCGTTGGGATCTGCCCACTTTCTTGCATTTTTCAAATATTGCCAGTGGGTGGAGTCAGGCTCTGACCAGGGGTTAGTTACGCTTGAAGGTGCACTTTGTAGATTTTAGCGACATCTAGGGGTAAGGTTGTGAACTGCAACCAAGGCTCAGTCCACTGCTGAACCCTCCCTTTCGAAACACAAAAAGAAGCTACATTAGCGGCCACTGAGCAGCTGTCTGAGACAACACACAAATGAAGCGAGTTAACTCAAAATGTTGAAGCATCCAACTAAGCAAGAACACCGCAATTTATTTGCTTCATTCGCGTCTGATATGAACGCATAGTTCGGCTTACAGTGTTTCATTATATTCGGCTTCAACAAAGAATTGTCCTTCCGGTGCATCCCTAATTCTAAGGTAATAAAAACATAGGGTGACCATAGGTGCCATTCTTCCCAGATGCGTCGTTTGGGTGCGTCTTCCGTAAGTCGTATTTGTCGACCGCATACATCATAGAGGATTATTATTATTATTACAGAAAAGCAACTGTTACATTTTAAGGTAAGAATGAAACTACGATTGTATGTCTTATGTTTTTAACTGAGTGGCGTATGCGGTCAGCAAATACAACTTCTGGAAGACGCACCGAAATCCTGGACAGGACGCGTCCGAGAAGAATGGCAAATATGGTCACCCTAAAAAACATAACGTTTGGTTGATTATGTAAGGTATTTATACAACTCTGAAAAAATAGTTATGTATATTGCATTTCTGTCAATAGATCCTCCTAAAATGTACACATTGCATCTTTAAGCGATGTTTAATCAGTATGCGTTTTCTGGGTTCGAACGCACAACCTCTATGCAATGCTTTACCATCAAGTTACAGGAAGTTACAGACAATTAAAAGACAATATTCACAAAACAGCATGTTAGGTTAATGCAGCGATGTATGCAGAACTGTGTCCATGGTAGAGGCCTACATTCTTATTGTATAATAGTTTACTGGTAGTTTCTATGAAAGGTTTTACTGATGGATGTGTGCATACAGATCATGGGTGCGCCACATTCAGCTCTGGTTTATGGATTATGGTTTAAAGATTTACTGTGTTTGTACCTGACATTCTGGCAGCTCCTTACTGCACAAATTAAGCCATTCTTTCTGGATTTAATAATAAACATTAACTAGCCAGTCAAAACTATCTTCAATCAATATCGATCAATAAAATCATGCAAAATCGAGAAACAAATGCACAACATACAGTATGACCACAACCTTATAATTCCTCCACATACAATATAACACAAGATTTCAGTCACGCGCCGCAGCGGCGAGGGGTATAACAAGTCTTACCTATTAAGATGCTAGAGTGATGAAGGGCCTCTTGTAAAGTAAAAAGTTTTTTTTAAACAGTTTTTATCACTAAAATATTGAAAAACTACGACTGAACCACCACAAACACTTCACAGACTGAGAAAGTCATAACGTCCTAATTGGTTAACACAGATGCCAATCAAATGGTTGTATTATTAGCCTATATTTAAAACATTAAAACAAAAATATTTTAATTATTAATCATGTTTGTAGTCATATTAAATAATCAAAAACAACAAACAATACTTTAATAAATACACTATGTATACATTAACTAAATATCATCATAGTGGGCGGGGCAATCGCGTCAGGCCCGTCTAATTGCTACGCGGCTGATTAACATACAGTATGCTGGTATAGAGATCTTCATACTTATAATAAATAACATGCATTAGAAATGTCTCTTTCTTAAATGAGAAACGAGGTTGTTCAGCTCAGGCTCCATGATGGTACGGTAAGCACAGACTAATGAAACATACAGGGAAAAAAACATATGGTATATTTGTTGTTATTTATGGTGGTGAAGAGAAAGAATCTCTCACAATGAATTCAGGACACTGCAGAGAAGATAAAGTAGTTATTCCAGAAACCAGGTCAATCTTTGTTTATGTTATAAATGAAAGTGATTACACAGTATTTTTAAGTAATAAATAAAAGTGCAGCATTTTTATGTGATAAATAACATTTTCACTGTATTTGTATGTTAAAAATAGGATATTTTACAGCATTTTTATATTACAAATAAAATATTTTACAGGTTTTTTATTATACATCATCAACTCATTACACAGTATAAAAATTGTGTTTTACTTAATGTAATAAAAATGAAATTTGTATTCATATTAGAGGACCCTTGTGTAAGCTGAGAGTCTGGGTGAGAAAAGTCACTTCAAAAAAGGTGTAAATATTCATTTTACAAGTGTTAATAAATTTGATTTATTATTTGAATAGGTAAAATCACACCAACTATGTTCATATGTTAACGAATTAATCTACTTTAAAGATGGGGCCCATTGACTTACCATAGTATTTTTTCCTACTATAAAAAGTCAATGGACCGCATCTTTAAAGTGGACTACTCCTTTAATTTATTTGGTCATACATGGTCATTTCCATGATTTTGTTGGTAGTAGGCGTGAATGTGACTCATTCTTGTCTTGCACAATCGCTGGATCTGTTGTTCCTAAAGCAGAGAGTTATATCCTCTGCCGAAGGGGGCCTATAACTCTTAATGTGGCATATGAATAATGTCCATGTGTTTTATATAAGATGATAATGCATTTTACTAGGAGTTGCTAGTTCTAAATCATTAAATAAACATGGGTGACCATCTATTTATTTGAATCATTTTATCTTCAGGTAAGTTCTACAAAATTATACGCTTATTTAATGCCGAGCTTAAAATACAGAATATAAGTTACACATGGACTTTATTAAAATTATGATTAAAGGTTAAATATAAAACCTGGAATTAAAAAAAAGTTTTATAATCTCCATTTCGTTCAAGTTTTTGACCATTTTCAGTAATTTCATTTTAAAGTCGTTTTTTATTGTCTTGCAGTGAAACAAGTGAATTTAGTAGTACAAATAAAACATTACAAATAGTAGGCTAGAAAAAAATGATTCATTCAATTTACTCAATTTTTTAAGGTAAGTGGTTGCAATCTATTTATTTAAGCTACATTTAAACAAAAAAGATTAGTAAAGTAAAATAAAATTAAAAAAACTTTTGTTTAAATGTAGCTTAAATCAATTGATTGCAACCACTTACCTTAAAAAAATGGAGTAAATTGAATGAATCATTGTTTTCTGCATACAGAAAACCAGTTTATTATTATGGGGTCAAAAATCTGCATGCATAATATTTAAGGAAGAACGTTTTAAATGTTTCAAATGAAACACAGCGGCACATATCAAATGTATTTCGCAAAAGTTACATATAGAAAAATGTTTCGGATTTCATTATCATCAAACGCTCACTGGAAATGTTTGATGATAATTAAAACCGAATCTCTTCTTGCTTTCAGACAATGGTGACAGTAAACCCTTTGATGGACCAGTTTGCATTTTAGTTGCAGTAAAGCATTTACATAGATACTTAGATTTTGTAAACTGCATATTGTGGCTAAAATAAGCACTACAAGTATCGTCCACTAGAGGTCAGTGTTTTCGTTATAATGAGAGATGGGACACGGGAGACAGAACAAAGAAGTAAGGCTCGTGACTGAGTGAGTCAGCAAGTTCAGCAGAATGACTCACTGAATTGTACCGTAACAATATGATATAACTACATTGTTCATCACCCACAACATCAGTTCAGGATTTTTTACAAAATATACAAAAAGTTTTACATTTCTACATATAGTATATTTGTACTTATTTTTTTCTTTCTTTTAGTGAGAGGATTTGTTCAGTATGACCACTGGCTTGGAGACAAATTATTGTCTAAACCGTATCATATAATGACTTGACCAGACAGACTACCTTATCTTTTACATTTATGAGCTCTTTTATTTCCCTGTGACTTTTCCTCTATACCCCCTACATGTGCACACACTGTCATCTTTATGATGCTGCATGAGCAAAGACCATATATGGTCATTCACCTGTAATTTTCCTATGCTTTCTGTCTGTGTTTACTTGTACTGTTTATCTTTTAGTCACCTGGCTAAGCAAGATGCAGATGCTTTTAAGCTAAGTTACAAATTTAGACATTAATGGTTTGCTTTCTTGCACACCTACTAGAAGTCGTCTTTAAATCTCTATTAAAATTATGTCTAAAGTTAAATATTTAGTCTAATTCTCTCATTTTACCTTAATATGTCTGCATACCTGAAGTAAATTGCAAGCTGAATAGCTCCATTTACATTTTTTCATTAAATATATGTATGTGTGTGTTTATTTGTGTATATGTGGGGACTCTCAGTAATGCTTAAAATGCTCTTAGTTTATGCTGTTTAACAGTGTTAGTTGTTGCTCATCCACAGCCAAAATCTTTGGATAAAAGTTAACATTATTCTCATTTACAACATTTTTGTCTCGCCCTGCAACTTAAGCCTGAATCTGGCATTGCATGCATAAAGCATATTTGACCCATTTTACTGTAAGCTTGTATATTTAAATACAGGAACGTTTATGCACACTTTGATCAAGGATAGATACAATAACCATGTCACCATTAATAAAGTACTTTGAACATTATGGCAAGTGATAATGTACAAATCAGTCAGCAATTTCTCATTCTGTATTAGCTTATGTCTTACTATGATATTTGTCTATCATTTCATCTCTGCTCCATTCTGTATCAGCATTTGTCTGTATAGTTATGGCGCATGTAGGTTAGTTGGCATCTCTTGGTGTCTAAGCGTCACGTACACAATTTGCATACCTGGACACAGGATTGAGTTTCTGTTCGAGTATGTGAGCAACGTGCTTGGCTGATGGTGCAGCGCTGAAAGAAGCTAATCTGGATGGGGTCAGGGTCGTAATGGGATCTAGGGTCAAGAACAAAGCCCAACCTTCTTGCAGAACATCCTCCGCAATCTTTGGTTAGCCTGCTCCTGATGACATTTGACTGACAGTCTTAATCTGCTAAATATGTCCTGCTGAAATATATGACATTCGCCATTTGGCTAGACTGTATTTGGTGGTTTCTAATTGCCTGTACAGCTGATGATCAATAGCATAACATGACAAGTACAGTATCGGAAGTGATCTATTCCTCTTTCTGAGTTGGTAACAAGATTAGGGTTAAGGTTAAATTGGCTGGGTACAAAGTTAGCAAGGCGATCAGTTGAACTAGAGAAACAGGCTGGCATAAAGCTTCAATTTCCCCAAATATACCCAAGAAATGGGCTATAATTTAGGGTTACTGTTTAAATTCATCGAAAGTGCAAAAGGCTGTGTGAGGTCAACGACTGTAAAAAGTACATGCCTGGTGAAAAGCGAGAAACAGGATGTTTCAGGCAGATAATTTGCACATACTGTAGTGTCCTCATCATGTTGTAGTTGAGGTGTATGAAAACCAAAATGTTTCAACATGTTGCAACTCCGGTAACTTGTAACAACAACAAGGAACAGATCTGCTCAAACATCACATCTAAGCTCATGACTGATACTGATTTCCTCAAACTGTTTGTTAATATTGCAAATGGTCCTGATGAACTCATTGTGACCTCTGGGTTTCATTTGGTTTTTTATTTGCTTTGTCTGGAAAGTACTGTCATGTGATTTGTTCACCTCACTGCAAAGCAAATTTACTTTGTTGTCTCTTTGCTGAGGCACAACTACATTAACCAATTTAACTCTGTGGACCCTGTACCTGGTCCAAAATTAATTAATAAAATATTCCTTTAATTTTTAATGGTCTGTCATGGACCCAGTACCACATATGAGATACTGTTTGAAAGCTTAGAATCTATATCTATCTACTTTCTGCAGATATGCACATATATGTTGATATATATATTACTGTAAGAAAGTTACTACTACTTAATTTACACTATCCCCCCCCATATTTTTTATATAATTAATTTAATTTAAATTCTGTATATTTCACACTATTTTTCAAGTATGACAAACATGGGCAAGTCTATATCAAATGAAAGCTCTAACTCTCAGGAATAAGGCTACATCATTATTATTTTCTATTATCATCACATATCCAACAATCGTCGAATGAATAATGAGGTAAAAAAATATTTTGTAAACGTATGTGAAACTTGTGTCTGAACTGCCTCCGACAGCACAGATAGCCACAAATGCTACACCATCTTTTAACTTAGTTCCTACTCTACAAAATGAGTCCATTCACAGCATTTTCTTTGGTTGTCAACATGCTAAAGAGATCATTCTTTTTTGGGTGTTTACTGTCTGCTGCTATAACAACCAGAACTGTCTGCAGTCTGCTAGAGCACCCAGAACCAGAGTTATCCACTTTCAAAGACAGTGTTTACAACATAAAAAAAAGAAAAATTGGTGTTTCATCAGATGAAAAACAACATAAATAACAATATTTGTCACAAACAGCAACTTTTTATGTAACTTCAAAGGGTTTTCTGTAAAATGATATAAAGATATTAGCATTTATTCCACTTTGGTTATAGGGACACTTCAAATGTTTTTAGGTGGAAATTGAATACAAAAAGGGTATTATTCCTCCCTTAAAGGAATAGTCTACTCATTTTCAATATTAAAATATGTTATTACCTTAACTAAGAATTGTTGATACATCCCTCTATCATCTGTGTGCGTGCACGTAAGCGCTGGAGCGCGCTGCGACGCTTCGATAGCATTTAGCTTAGCCCCATTCATTCAATTGTACCATTTAGAGATAAAGTTAGAAGTGACCAAACACATCAACGTTTTTCCTATTTAAGATGAGTAGTTATACAAGCAAGTTTGGTGGTACAAAATAAAACGTAGCGCTTTTCTAAGCGGATTTAAAAGAGGAACTATATTTTATGGCGTAATAGCACTTTTGAGAGTACTTCGACTCGCCTGAAAAGTCCGCTCCCCTTCTCACTCTCATAATGGGAGAGGGAGGGTGTTACCGCGCCGAGTCGAAGTACTCCCAAAAGTGCTATTACGCCATAAAATATAGTTCCTCTTTTAAATCCGCTTAGAAAAGCGCTACGTTTATTTTACTACTCGTCTTAAATAGGAAAAACGCCGATGTGTTTGGTCACTTCTAACTTTATCTCTAAATGGTACAATTGAATGAATGGGGCTAAGCTAAATGCTATCGAAGCGTCGCAGCGCGCTCCAGCGCTTACGTGCACGCACACAGATGATAGAGGGATGTATCAACAGTTCTTAGTTAAGGTAATAACATATTTTAATATTGAAAATGAGTAGACTATTCCTTTAAGTTGGAATAGAATAACTTTTGCAAAGATTATGGTAGATAAAAAATTCCTTTTTCCCCTGTAAGCTGACAAATGCTGGAATCAAACAAAACTTTCTGCAGGGTTCATTACCACTCAAGGCCAGAGTTATACACTTTTAAATACAGACTTTAGAAAAAAACATCAAAAGCGCCTATTTATTTTTGTGTTTATTACAGGATTTACGACACATACAACCATGTTTAGCACTTTCAACAGTGTTTTATGAAATTTCAAAGGGTTTCCTGTAAAATGATACCAAACTGTGTATGTACACCTCTGCATGTGGGTATGGGAATCATTTGAAAGTGGGTAGGCCAAATCCAGGCGGAAATCCCCAAAATAGCCTCAGAGCAACCCTAATTTTGGTTAACATCATTTCAGGGCAATTACCTATAAATCTGTATTTATAGTTTCTTTATTCGGTTAAACACAAAAAGATATTTGATAAATGACTTAAGCACAGTTGTTTTTCTTACTATGGAAATTGTGTGGTTAGCATTAGCAAAATATCTTCTTTTGTGTTCAACGGCAAAAAATAAATGCATACTGGTTTCAACCAACATGATGTAAATGATAAATTGAGTAAATTATGACAAAATTGTCATTTTTTGGTGAACTGTGCCTTTAAGCACTATGCAGAACACCTTAGAAACCATGTACAGTAGCAGTGCCCTAGCAACCACCTAGGCAACGAAAGTAAAATGTAATTATTATAAAGCCAGTTTATGCACATAATACATTATTGTGTTTCTTTTTTGTTTGTTTTCATCACAAACTGTTCAATTTGTTTCAAAATTTCTTAAATCAGAAACACTGGCACGCCATGTGTGGCACAATACAGCCGGTAATCTTGTGAGAGTGATGTAACCATTTGGCAAATGCGACACTTGTTTTTCCTCTTTGGTTTTCTGTCCATTTCAGTGACATCATCGCAAAGGAAATTTACTCTGAAAGACATGTAACAAACTGACACATTCACTTGTCTTGTCTTTACAAAATTATTTAAAATATAAGTCTTTAACGTGTATATGCATTTAAATTTGCCTTTTTGCAATGTTTGACATTACTTCCTGTTAATTGCAAAAGCACAATTAAACTTTTGTGTTTAGATGTCCAGTTCATACATGAGCACATTCACATTTTGCAAACATTGGTATTTCCGCTGTTTAAAAAAAATTTAACATCTACGTATTTATCGGCTTGTGTTCACTTCTGCATTTTTCTTGTGCACAGGTCAGCTTCACTTGGGTAACTGTGGTTACAACAACGTATTAAAATTGCAGTGGCATCAAATGTTCATTTGGATCTGTTAGCACGCTTAATAAACCTCACTTGATTCACTCACTCGGGACTCCAGGGATGGTTGTTGGATGACATTCAGGCACTGGTATAGGTTTACTGATGCACACACTTGCTCCTTGTGAAGCTGAATGTCTGTCAGATAGAAAAAAGTAGGAAATAAACCAAGCCCCATCCAGTGAATGTGAGAAGTTGCACGTCCACCTAAATGTTTGTCTTCCACTTCATCTCTAACTTGTCTCTCACTCCGCCCGGTTTCTTCTTTCTTCTTTGAACAAACCATAATAGCTTTATTCATACATTTTTGAGCTAATGTGACCCGAATGTTACCAAATATGTTCTGTGCACTGTAGATAAAGAAAAAACAGAACTGGAAATGTTTATTTACAAGCAAACAAAAAAGTTGCAAAATAGATGTAAAGCTTGAAATTTGAATTAATCTATGAGCATTGTGGTTGCTAAGAAGTGGTTAGTAAGCATCTTCTAGGCATTTGTTATTGCTGAGGTGTGGTTGCTAGGGTATTCAGTGTGGTTGCTAGGCAGTCGGTTGGGTGTTCTGGCTGACTGTTAAAATAGATACTGAAAGTTATTGATAGGATAAATGACAGACAAATGTACCCGTTATAGGTTTGGTTACTGTTAACGGTTTACCACGACTAACTCTGAAAGATGTCAACTTTATACAGTCACATTTGGATAATAGGGATGCTGAGTAAGCGCTGCTCTTGCATTTATCTGTTATCATTGGCAAATATAAGCATGGATGTGTGAATGTGGGTTAGAGAAAGGCAGCAAGTGAGTACGTGAGTCTGAACACAGCATACACTGGGATTAATTATTCAGCCGTGAACGAGGGATAAAGAGAAAAAAGGAGGAGGAGCAAAAGAAAAAGAGAACAGCATGCCACACCAGGACTGCTGTGCCAGCTTCCAATCACTGATGATACTGCAATAAACATTCATCTGTTTATCCTAAGAGACAGATGTTTATGGGTTGATTTTATACAAAATAACAGATTTGGAAACTTTATTTGATTTGATTATATTTTTGTTTCAGATGCATTTTGTGCATGGATATTTTTATTGGTTATCTTGATATTTTAATTTTAATATTTTCCCATATTTCTAATTTATCATAAAATAGGATTTATTAAATACATTTTGAAAACGATGATAATATAAATATAGACTGACACAAAAATATTATTTCAATATTAATTGTGGGAAATAATTTATATATAAATAATTTATATAAAAAGTGTCCCTCAGTTGCATTTTTACGACAACCAATCATCTGTCACTTAAGTTTCTTTCAAATAAGATGTAAACAATAAAATAACATTTATTTATATAAACAGTGGTGGCAAAAAACACCTGACAGATCTGAAAATCTCCTCCAAAACATAATTTTATTCTATAATGGTGGTTCTGATAAATATCAGATAAAGTGAGTCATACTGTTTTAATCTACTTTTAACTTTAATATAGGTATGATATCCCCCTTTATCAAAACGTCATTCCATGCAACTCAATACAAAGGCTTTCCTTTCAGTGTACAAGTTTATTGATTATAATGCTATAATATAAAGAATAGAGCCTCGCTGTCCCCATCATAGTTTCATAGTCCCCACTTGTTTCATGTGAGACTACAATCTCAACAACCATTTATGAGTGCTATATTCATATCACACATTAAAGCTAAGGTTTTATAAACTTACATTGTACACCACATCCCCCAGGCTCACGGCCTCCCACACCATTATTTTACAATTCATAAGAAATGAATCTGGCCAGCTGGAATTTTGGTTTGGGAATAAATATTTATTTTGCTTTATTGGTACTTTACTGGAAGCGATTGCCCATGACATCATACTCAACAACCGGATATACCTTTCATCTCTGATCAGGTTCTCATACATGCTGGGTAATTAAACTTAGATGTCCTTGTTTGGGCATAGCCGCCATAAAGTCATAAAATGTCAACTTTTTGCTGATAATGGAGTCACATGCGGATGATTCAGGTAGCTTACCCCAATAAATATGTGTCATATATCTGTGTAACCTGAACTTCATTTATTTCTAATTCCTGATCTGTGACAATAAAATTCTTTATTAAAGAAATGTTGCGGGTTCAAAACGTCTATAATCAGCATGCGTGATCAATGCTGTTGATTATTTGGACACTTGTGTAATGTACTTACATTGGAAGCCTATTAGGCAGGAATTGCACTGGACTAAACATAAAAAATACAAACATACAGTTGCAAAATAAACATTTATGAAGTTTAAACAAAAGATGTTCGGAATGTTTGTTTAATTCAGCCAATCACATTAGAGACACACACATGGTACTTAACTAGCTCCTGTTTATATGTTTATAAAAGTGTTTTTGTTTGATATTTTTACTGATATTTTTCTGATGTCTGATCATCAGGGGTTTAGGAAATATTGCAACATAAACATGTGGTTATTTCCCTGCATACATTTTTTAAATCAGATTGGAATTTTTATGCAAGACAACGCCCACTGTCACATTGCAAAATGGGTAAAGCTAAGAACATTAAATAAAATGAAATGTCCAGCCCAGAGTCCTGGGCCAAACTGAAAATCTCTGGAAAATCCTTGGCAACCTAGTTATGGCAAAGAAACTCCACAGTTACTAGCTTGAAGAGACTGTAGGAAAAAGTGTACTAAGATTTAAGTGATAAAGATTAACATAATTTTAGGGAAAAAAAGTTTTATAAATTCTCAAATGTGACCCGTGCTGTCTAAATGAGTCAGAATGGTCTAATTTTGAGCTACAGGCTTTATTTTATAAAAATAACCTAAATAACCTAAAAGGTTGTTGGGGATGTTTTTTTGGGGGGTGGGGGGTCTTAATTTGACCAGAACTTTAAACAAATGGAATGATTTTTGGTGACAAATCTTATATTGACACATATTTTGGGAAAATGCTTTGAATTTTTTTTAAAACTCAACAATACACCATGGGCAAATTTAATACACTTTCATGTTGTTCGTGGAAGAAAACATCCACTAAATTAAATCCACTAAATTGAAATTTTTTTTTCATTTTTTGCATAGATCTGTTAATAATACTCAGTACTGATCAGAACTACCAAATGTTAAGGTTTGTTTTTGCACACTTAAGGGTTAATGGTGCCACATGGTGATCAACAGTTAAAATGATACATTTTACCTCTTTGCAAAAGGAAAAACCACCAACAATTGAGAATGCATGATTATATGATGTCATGGCTTTGCAATCAAAAAATGGCGTTATAATGGAAGTCAATGGGGCAAAAATAGCCATGAACAGTAAATAAGGGAGAATTTTTTTTTATCTGATGCTGCACAAAAACTAACAATGCATCAAAGCCAATGTATTTACTAATCATTGACTTGCCCAAGACTGTGAAAAAAGGTTAAAAAAATCCAGTCTACAATTACTCTTTATATTGAAAATCAGTCATTTTGTGTTATTCCCCCCAAATCAGGGACATCACTTATGAACTTGGCAATTAAAGAGCTAAAATCATGGAACATTTAGTAGTTTTGATCAGTACTGAGGTTGATTAACAGATTTATGCAAAAAAGTGAAAAAAAAAATGTATCTGATATATTTTTACAACCGTTTAATTTACTGTATGTTTTCATCCATGAACAACAGGAAAGGGTGAATTTGAACAATGCACAAGGGATCCTATGGTCCAAAAGTGATTAAACATTTACATGATCTTAATTTGTACATTTTCTGAGAGGTATACCTTCCTAAATATTTCATAATACAAAGAATGCATGGCCATCTGAACCAAAGCAAAGATTTAATATTTAAAACATGCATGAATAAGAATGAGTTTAAAGAGTTTTATCGCTAAGAAACGAATGTGATCTTACTCTCTTTGACTGACTTTAACTTGATTTTTCTCCAAATTTACTTTGCTTGCTCTATTAACTTCAAACAATTGAAGCTCTGTAAATTTTTCAGTTTCCAAAAAATCATACATATTTTCTCATTTTAATTTTTGAAAATGTGCTTATTGCGACTCAATTTACCAGGAGGGGGTCACAAATTTTGATCTCCGCTGTAATTGTAGATAAGTCCATTATTATCTAGAGCATGTACCATTAAGTTATCAGACCCTGTGACGCAAGTAAACATCTTCATGGCTACACATTACCTGATCTAGGATTTCACAAAAACCTTTGACATCACATGGTCCTTGAACATATCCATTTACAAATACAGAGTCTCATGTCACTTCTTACGGCAAATAAGATTACCACAATTATTTCTGGCTCTAAATGCGTGCTATTTAATTGATGCTACCAGATTAACACCATTAATCAATGTACTGAATGGGAGACCGTGGGAACGTCTGCAGGTATTAAGCTCATCATCTCTTAGCCATGCTAAGTCACCTCAGTAAACTAATCTCTGGACAACTACAGTTCTATTTAAAGAAAAACGCTTAGCAGGACCGTGTCACATCAGCCAGTACAGCAGCTACGTTTATTTCAGCTGTGTCAGACAAAACACTTTCAAGAGCTTAGAGATAAATGTTAATAGCTGTGACATGTGTTGAAAGCTGTCATAAGTGCATAATAACATCCTACAAATGCTCAGCGAGTTGGTGTGCATGCAGTCAAGTTAATTTTTTTTTTGCTCATTTTGTTTTTATGACAGTTTAATACTTAGATCACAATGCAATCACGATATAGTCACATAAAATTAGTGCGTGTCAATTTAATCCAGTCATTTCTCTGGCTCGCGTTGTTCGATCGGCCATATTGGTATACCAAAAGCCCTTTTCAAACACAGATTATGGAAAATACACAGAAAATGTGTCTCTGGATTTCTCCGGGATTGTTTGATTTTGGTTTAGTCACTCTGTCAATGATTTTCCATAATCTGGATGCATGTAGTCCTGCAGTTGGTGGGTTTTTTCCACAGCGTCTAAAGTTTGCTTATTATTTCTTTCTTAAGAAACCATTAATGTGTTTTTTTTTGTTTATTATAAGACCATAAAGGAGCATATGACACGCTGTTCTGTTATGATCAAAGCTTCAGTCCGGATAATGAGCTCCCTGATCTGCTTTAGTCCAGTTTGCAAACATTTCTCGTCATGAATGCAAATCTGCATTTAAAATCCATGTGTCAAAGAGCTGAACGATAACTTCTTGCAATGACATGCGCGTCCACTAGGACACGCCCCTTTACGGCATTTGTTTCTGCCTTTTGTTCCCACAGGATGCGTTCCATAAATGTTATGGCTTGGTTACTAGATCCTCTTTATGGGAGCAATCCCAGACACAATTACGGGACGTGTTTGCGTTCACACAGAAGGTACACTGGCAATTTTATGGGACTTTTCCGAATGAGGTGCAAGTGACAGAGAGGGTGTCACTGACTTACATTCAAAATCCCCAGCAAGCAGTTTTGCTTTAAAAGACGTCTAATAGCGGTCCAAACACAGTCGGGACGTCTAGGCTAAAACAAGGCAAAATTTGGGCTCTCAGTGAAAATTTAATAGACGTCTGACCGCAGCTCAAAAATAAATAAATAAATGAAACCAAACACCATGTAATCACTGACATTGCTTGCATGATGGATTATCATATCTCACAAGTTATTTTGGCAAAAATGACATATATCAAAATTCAAGGGTATTTGGGTTACTCATAGCCTAGTCTCACATAACCAGACCTTCAGTAGGTCTTCATTTGGAATCTTTAAATGGCCAAGGATCGCCCAAAAGGCCATATGACGTACAGTAAAACAACCAATCACATTTGCTTGGTGCAGCATCATGTTTAGGGGTTTGGAGATGTCGCCACAATAACAGACCGGTGTGCAACAATCATTCACAATTACGTCTCTAAGGTTTATAACAACAATAACAAACGCGTTAAAATACCTTGCATATCTTATGTAGCGTTTATTCAATCTTGAAGTATATGTACACATGAAAGCTTTCTTTTTCGATCAGACGGATTTGTGTTGTTTCCCGGCAGACCATTAAAGATCACATTTCACGGAAATCCTGTTTTATTCAACCAGAGGACAACTTCGAAATGTGCTTAAGTGTTTCGAGAAAAGTCTTTCATATGCATCAGCCAGTCTGTGGGCGGCGTGACATCTAAGGCTGAGATTACTCATAGCCGCACTATATCCCGTCTACATAGTTAACCTAGACCAGTGTTACTCATTGTTTGGTAATGAGTAACACTGTTACAAGTTAATTTTGTGGCTTTGGATTGCAGTAAATAATACGGTGATATGATCATGCATTCATGCGCTTGCCACTTTTTCCATCTTTTCTGCTCTGGACAATAGCTTTGTTAGGAAACCATACTTATTATATCAAGATGCATGTCAATAAGCTTGTTTAACTGCATGCAGAGCATGACATGAAATTACTGCGAGATCAGACTGAGAGACACTATACTGCAAACAGCAACCCTACTGGAACTCAAATTTTACAGAGCATATTTGTAAAAAATGCCACACCTGGAACAGACATAGACAAGCACAAAATGTCAGAGTAATCATAACTGACTGTTCTCGATATAGACAGCTATTACACAAAGAACCCAGCTGCAAAAACAGCAGACAATGGCAAGCTCAAGTTGTCAGAGTAATCATTACTGGCTGTTATTGACACGTGTTACAGAAAGAACCAAGCTGCAAAAACAAAATACTTATATAATAAAAAAATACACTTAATAAAACTGGAAAAGGGCAAGACCAATGTCAGCTCCCATGCTCAACTTTATTTGCCAAGTGATAAGTGAAGAATCAGCTAATCCTGGTTGTAAGCTTAAACAAACAAACTTTAAAGGGACACTCCACTTTTTTTGAAAATATGCTCATTTTCCAGCTCCTGTAACATGGCTGCAGCAGGCACAATGATATTACGCAGCCTGAAAATAGTCCCCTGCAATTGAAAGTAACCAAGGGGACTATTTTCGGGCAGTGTGTAATATCACTACGCCTGCTGCAGCCATGTTAAAGCAGCACAGTCATTGAAAGAAAATCGCAACTTTTAATTTTCCATCGGTCTTAGTACGCGATGTGACTACGGAAGAGTCAAGTTTGAAATAGGAAAATATTGAAACTCTTTGGTTAGTTTTTAGCACGATGCTAATGGTCTAATCACAGGTAATGGATTATGCTAAGCTAAGCTAAAAGTGGTATAGACCGAAATCAACTGAATGGGGAGTGTCCTTTTAAACATATTTCTGAAATGAAATTTCTGATTGGTTTATTGAAATGCTGTCCCAGGGTCAACATAATGTTGCCCTATAAGGACATCAACCACTTTGCAAAAACAGGAGAGCCTCTACTACGCCATTCGGCAAAAAAATTAATAAATTCAAATAAAATGTTAAATATATTTCACGAGTTCGCATTAACATGTGATCGACAGGGAATTAAATAAAGCATATTTGCTGTGCTGTCCCAGAGGGAGGCTCCGAGCTCAAAATTTTAGCCCGAACCTAGAGTACCCCCCTCAACTGGGATAGATGTACTAGCTGTGAGTGAGGTGATGGGGTGGACGAGGGATGTTGCAAAAAACGGACAGAGGTAAGGGACGGCTATTTAAAGGCACCTCTTCACGCTGATTGGTTGGATCACATGACCATGCTCCTACCGAACTTAGTTAAATAAAATTAATTCAAAATATTCAAAAAATTACCAAAAATTATATGTACTAAAATATATTTTGAAATATGTTTACAAAAATTCATTTTTTACCAATATACATTTTGGCAATTTTTTGTATATTTTACAAATATTTTAAACCATTCATACGTATGTTACAACGTATGTTACAAACCTGTAAGCATAACAGGTTTGAAAAGATAAAAAAATTAAATATATTTCAAAACGGCAAAACTATAAATATAATTTTATACATCCTTATATATTATATACTTGCACTTTATACATTTTATACAAACGTTTTTGCTTTTTGTACGTTTATTTTGGCCAGGAATTTTTTTTTTTGTCATATGGGTTGTAAAATTAGAAATTTATTTGTTGCCCCTAAAATACATTGTGAAAAATATGTTGAAGGTTAAAACTAAATATATTTTCAAATTTAAAAAATATATTTAATTAAGCTTTACTTTCTACATAATGTATTTAGCATATATTTAAAACATATTTTTGGCCAAAGAACTGTATTTTTGCCATTTGGGACAGACTAGGAAAAACCCACAAGAAGGTAATAAACTAAGAGAAATAAATACAGGAAACCAAACACTAAAGACATGACAAGTCAGCAAAAAGTACAAGAAGTACAATCACAAGAGCATTAAAAAAGGAACTAAGGAGGGTAATCGGGAGAAACAGGGGACGACAAAAAATAATATATGCATAATTTAGACATTAAAGACTTTAAAGATTAAAGACTGAGAGCCAGGATACAGATTTCATAATCTGACACAAGGGACGGGTCCGTCTAGAGAAAAGGTATAGAAAAGGTACATACACGAATGTCAGGCCTATGTTAAGTACTAGGCCTATATAACCTGGGTATCTTGTCCATTTACAATAATGTCATTTCTAACTACTGGAAGCTGTGTAATTTCAATGTCTTTCATATTTATGAGGTAAATTAATTTCCTCATAGCTTAGAGTTAAAAAACAAATCTTGTGAAAGAAAGTACGTAACTTGCAAACTAGACAATTTCACAAAAAAATGCTGATTTTATGATGTTTTGATAAAAATGAAATAATGAGATCTAATGAAAGTATTGACCTTTAAAGCATGTGTATGCTAATGTACTCCTTAAAAGTTGACAAACGAAACCTTTAAGACACAAAATTTATGATATTTCTCTTTCAGGTAAACTAAAATATTTTACTATTATATAATTTTGTTACTATTTTACTATTATATAATTTTTTTTGCAGAAACCTATGCTTTTTCCAATAGGTTTTCATCTAATAAAATGCCATGTAGAATGACACACACCACTTTCCTTTTAAATGTGCTTCATATTTCACAGTCACACACTCTCTCTCCAGATGCTGTAGTAGACATTTCTAAAACATGAGGAAGCAGCTTGTGTGGCATTTTCATCCCGTATGCACTGCGGGTGATCAACCGGGAGCATTGGGTTCATCACAGTGATAATCTGTAATGCTGTTGACCTAATTGACTTTATACTGATCTGATTGCAGTGTGTTCTCTGCATCCCTTTAGCCTGGAGCTTAGAGTCAACACAGAGCTATAAATAAATACTTATTGAGACTCATGATGGCATCCATGATCACAGTCACATAAAGTACACTTCTAAAGTAGTGGTTCTCAAACTGGGGTCCGGGGCCCCCAGGGGGGACGCGAGATGGTGCCAGGGGGGCCCCAGTTTTATGACATTTTATAAAATACATTAATTTATCAGGAATTCTCTGTAATTAAACCTAAAAAAATAAGGCTACTAACCAACAGCACTACTTTGTATAACTTAATATGTTTTGTTTAATTAAAATGTTAAATTTTAGAACAGTTTTTGTCATAAATTTTCTTTGGGGAGGGGGGGCGCAAAGGAATGCACCGTACACAAGGGGGGCCGCACGCAGAAAAAGTTTGAGAACCACTGTTCTAAAGTACACCATCATGACAACCCCTGTTTTGTTCCACATATATATACCGATCAGCCATAAAATTATGATGACCAACTGCCTAATATTGTATAGGTCCCCCTTTTGCCACCAAAACAACCCTGACCCGTAGGGGCACAGAGTCCGCTAGACGTTTCTATCAGAACCAGCATTCACTTTATCAGCAATTTCAGCAACAGATGCTCGTCTGTTGGATTGGACAACATGGGCCAGCCTTCACTCCCAATGTGCATCAATGAGCTTTGGCTGTCTATGACCCGGTCGCCAGTTCACCGCTTTTTTAATAGGTACTGACCAATGCAGACCGGGAACATCAACTACATCAATTACACTTGTCCTCAAACTTGATGTGTTAGAAGCAGGAAAAATGGGCAAACGTATCTGAGCAACTTTGACAAGGGCTGAATTTTAATGGCTAGAAGACAACATCTCCAAAACTGCAGCTCGTGTGGTGTGTTACCGGTCTGCAGTGGTCAGTGCCTATCAAAAGTGGTCCAAAAAAAGGAAAACCAGCGACAGGGTCATGGGCGGCCAAGGCTCATTGTTGCACGTGGGAAGTGAAGGTTGGCTCATGTGGTCCGATCCAACAGACGGGCTACTGTGGCTGGGATTGCTGAGGAAGTGAATGCTGGTTCTGATAGAAATGTGTGTTTCTGTATGTGTTTTCTTCTTCTATTTTTTATGAGAGGGTTTTAGTGGCAACTACACAAACAAACGGCTTTTGTGTAGCAAACGTAACTTCCGGTAGACTTCGCATAAGTCATTAAAAATAGAGACCCTTTAGAGTAGATTGTTTTTGCTAACACGCAAAATAAATAAACAATAAATTACTTTAGTTCAAATCATAGCTAAAGTGTGTCAACCATTACACTAATCTAACGTTACAGTGTAACAATGTTAACGTTAGTAGCATATAAATTCTTGCCTGGCTGCCAAATCCAGCGGTGATTCATGCTCGTATCTCCTCCTGGTGCGTTGGAAACCGAAACGTTTTTATTTTACACATGGTAATTGTTTCAGATGTTATTTTAGTCACTAGCCAGACCAATAAACAAGCACAGACCGTATAAGTTAATTTAATTTAATTTCGGGGTAGACGGCGGGTAACCGCGGCAACGCGCGTGCGTCTGATGAACCGTCCATGTTGTTTTTATGTTGCTTCGTTTTTCCTACTAATCTTCTTCAGATAATGTTTTTGATTCACTGAAAATTATTATATACTGTAAATCTTTACTTTTATATTAGAAATTTATATTTTGTATATATTCATAAAGGTATATTTACTTTCAGTATTATTACTTTCACATTTACACTGTTTTTCCATTTCAAACTACGTTTGGCAATGTTTGATGAGTTTAATAATGAACTTTTAGTCATATTTTATACATAAGTTATATACAGGGCTGTACTTTTGGTAGTTTGAGAAACCATCATTATGAGGCTTCTTATGTTACAAGGCAAATGGTAATCCAACATTCTTTGTAGCAAATCTAACAATAGGATTCAGTTTTTTTAATTACAAAATCAGAGAGGTTACATAATTTTGTAAGAACCCATGCATGTCACAGCATGAACAGGTTAAAAATGCTAGTCAGCAGTCAGTGGTTGTTTTTTCTAATATTGCCCTGCTGTTGCACGGGGCATTTGGCATGTGACCGATGCCATGTGACCAGCATTGCATGCAAATTGCATCATTTTACATGTAAATTAAGGCTTGACTGGTTACACAACGAGTTTCTATTGAAAACATTTATTTGTTGCAATAAATGAGAAGAGAAATATAAAGGCGAGGCCTATAAAAGTAAAGACAGCACTTAACAGAAGACTGATGTGGTTATGGGTAGGATGAGACTAAATAAAGCCACGTAGCTGACAAAACATTGCAGGATGCTCATTTGGATGGGAAACTTTTCCCTTTATATGACTATTCATGGAAAATAAAAGTGAATGAAGCAAACACGCACATAAATCCTACTTTAGGCTGTTTATTGATCCAATATATGCAAAATAAACAGTTCACCTTCTTCAGAAAAATACATTAGGCTTGTTGATATGCCATGTAATCTCACTAATGAAGAAAGTGCTTGACACGCAAAGGAAAATACAGTCTAGTACAAATAAATAAATATTATTTCATATTATTCCAACAAAAAGGTATCACAAAATAAGGTTCAAGTATCAGAAGCAAACGAATTACATTGAGCCAATATATAACATTGCACCTACTCATGTAATGAATTGATTGCTGTCAATCAATAATAATAGTCTACATGTGTTCTTAAAGCTGGTATTTTAGTCTGCAGGGTTAAAGTGTCATTTGTTTAAGCATTAAGATTTAAAACAGTCAGTTTCAAACTGACTGACTGTAAACATTTGGCTTACAAAAGTCAATGCATCTGCATTTACAATATTAAATACTACTTCAGTCTCATAATCAGACTCAAACAAGACATGCTAACAAAAACTGAAATTATACTAAAATGAACTAAAAATCCCTCTTTTAAACCAAAATGTTTTCTTTTCATATTGAAATGTAAAAAAGCAGCTTAGGCCTGATAGCTCAAGCACTAGGCACTCTAGGGAATTATTATCAGAAGAGTATAAAAATGTGATATCTGACACGCCATTAAAGACATCCAGTAAAAACAACAAATATAAACACTGTTTCACTTAGACCCATAAAAACATACACAAAACACCCTGTTTTTACAACCTCGTACGTTGAATTCGTCCTCAGGTCTTAAAACACAAGATTATTACACAAATAACACACTCGCCATTCAAACTTTACAACCATGTGCATTACACAAATCAATTCAAAATGCATTACAACAACATGAGAACTTTCAAACAGGCTGTAAAACTGCCAGCAGCATTAAAAATAATAAGATTCATTATTGCCCTAAAATAGATGCAAATTGTCTAAATGTGCAATTTTAATGTGCTATTTATTTGCAGCATGGTTTTAAAAATGAGTGCAGAATAGACGTGAATCAGCTCGCAAGTATTTGCGAAGTGATCTTTGGTCTGTTTTAGCATCGTCCTCAAAAGTTAAGGGGCATCCTTACAGAGTCAGTGTTAAAAAAAAAACTCTCGAGACCAAAAATATACAATATAAAGTGTTTCTACCAGTGGTATCCTGTTATGTAAACAGGGAATAGTGTCCCAAAACGTGGGGGCAGTGGACAACATTATTAAGTTGAACGCTTAATCCCTGCTCCGATGTCCCTTCATACACACACACAAAAAAATACAGCTACGTACTAGTACAGACCACAGTACACGTACATTCATTACAAACTCATTAAGGATAAATAAGCAGGTATCACTCAGTGTTCAGTTTTTGGAGATGGACTCTCACTTTTCTAGGAGGGAAAATAGGAAACAGCTTGGCAGGAAATGCTTCCGTGTTGAGTCAAGCGACAGAGCCGAACCTTTTTACAAACAGAGCTGAGGAGTTTCGTGGCACTCTATGGGAAACTTCTTCAGGTTCTGTGAAGAAACAAAACATTCAGCGTTTGGTTAACAATGAAATAAACAAGAAACTACACTTCATGTTTAGGCTAATTTCATATGCTTTAACTACAAATAACGGCAAGGGCAGCACACCTATACTGCCCAACAATAACCCTTCCTGCAATACTTTCTGAAAATACCAGCTAAAACCACCCAAGATGGTTAGCTGGTCTCCCAGCCTGGTTTTAACTGGGTAAGCTGGTATTGCAGGCCGGTTTTAGAGGGGATATGGACACCTTGACCAGCTAAGAAATTGGCCAAAACCGATCTAATCCAGCCAACCATCTTAGGGTGGTTTAAGCTGGACTTTTCAGTAGGCATAGCCATCATTTCACCATCTAGGTTAACTATAGACCCAGTTTAGCCTGGCTATGACTAACCCACTTTTAACCAAAATAAACTTGCATGTCATTTTTGTTTGCCCAAATAACTTGTAAAATAATCTCGCAGTGAAAATGTATTTAATTAGATTTATTTTTGGATGCATCTATGGTTAGACGTCTATCAAATTTTGCCTTGTTTACATCATGGCTGTGTTTTGACCGCTATTAGACATCTTTTAAACACAAAATTGCTTGCTGGGTACAAAAACAGAATGGGACCAAAAATGTATGCAAGTTCCATGTGACCTGGGTATTGGTTTGGTTGACAGCAGGATTAGTTGTTAAAGGACATTGTTTATGATGAAATAGAACGGTTCTGACTGAAATTTGGACATATGATGCCGGCCCGAAAGTGCTCGGTTTCCGTTGCATCAGCCCCCACCTCCACAATGGCTGCATAGGTGCACTAGAACAATCCTTCCCAAAATGCACCAAACCCCCATCTACAAAGACGTGAAACCCACCAAGTGGTCAGGGGCGCTCACTGACATGCCCACACAAAAATCGCCGCAAAAGATGCCCTCCAACAGCTGTTCTAGCATTCGTTGTAAACTTGTGGACCTATTTTTCCAAACGCCTCACACCCGTACATTCTTCCGCTGGGAGCTTAAATAATAGACACTCCAGCCCAGGTGGTGGTATTAATCCGCCTTTGCCAATTGCAAGAATACAAACAAAGTCCCGGCGTGGAGTAATACCGTACCTCACAGCACAGCACATCTAATACAAGTCAATGGAGTTGGACAAAAACTAAAACCTGTTGGAAAGCATCTTTTGCAGCGATTTCCGTGTGAGCACACCAGTGAACACCCCCGAACACTCGGCGAGCCCCACGTCTCCGCAAACGAAAGTTCAATGCATTCCAGAAAGGATTATTCCAGTGCACCCATACAGCCACTGCAGAGGTCGGGCCGACACAACACCACCCGCAAATTCCCGGGCCAGCATCATATGTCCAAATTTCAGTCAAAACCGCTCCATTTCATCACAAACAATCCGAAAGCAGGGCCTTAAGTGCAAAATATCGAACTTGTCCTTTAAATAATATTTTAAAATAAATCTTGTAAACTATTACTATTTTTCTATGCTAGCTTTAACTACTAAACTAGATTTTTTACAATAGGGGTTTTGTGAGTTTTACCTCTGAAAGAACAGCACTGATACCGCTTGTAGGTAATGTAAAAAAGTGCGTCTTTAAGCATGCAAGAGATAAGTGAGAGACAGACAGTGATTTAAGATATTTAAATAAGTACTTGTGCATATCTTTATCACTATTGTGTCTACCGGGGCTGTAATTTTTTAGCAAAAAAAGTCTAATTTTCCATGACCATTATCCACCCCCAGAGCTCACTTTTACTACTCTACTTTTAAGATAATTTCATGGTAATGACTGCAGTTATTATTGGCTAACATAATTCCCACTTGCTGTTTATCAGGGCGAGTCCAGATGCTAAATAATGTTGCTATGATGTCATAATTCTTCCAGCTTAGTTTTAATAAATGGTCCGAATGGAATTGCACGTGAGCTTTGCGTTTTATTACGAATGTTTGAATTGTAAATATCAGAGGCGGTGCATGAGAAAGAGGTTGAAAAAAGGATGAAAGACGACATACTTACAGACAAGCTTCACTAAGCCAGTGCTGAAGTACATAGAGAATGACGGGGATATGTGGATAAAACCAGATGACAGGAGGAAAGAGGAAAGCAGGAAGCATGCAATGATTAAAGTGACCATTTATGGTTACGAGCATGAAGATGTGATACAGTAATAGAGGCTTACCTGCGTTGACAGGGTAAGAGTGGCGTGTGACGTCGAACACAGGGTTAAAGGGACAGGTGACAGCTCTCTGAACTCTTCATCCAGACTTTCAATACGAGGCTTCTTATTGGGCTCAGGACTGGTGAGAGGCGTCACGCTGTTTCTCCTGATCAATGTGCTCGGGCCTCTTTTCACTTCCTAGAAAGAATGATGCAAACTAAGATCAGACTAAAATTGTTTAGCTTGTGTTTGTTTATACAAATCAGTAGGTTTGTGCTTACTTCTGGTCTTTCTCTGTGTGTGTTCACTGCCTCTACATCCAGAGAGATAGATTCAACTTTGCACCCTATGAAATAAAAATGACATATCTCACAATTGCCTCATAGTTATTGACTCAGATCAGGTTTGTCTGTAAAATATTCAAGTCTTTACCATAAGCCACTGGGGTCAGCTTCAGTACTGAATGAAGTGGACATTTCAGGTATGGCATCTCATCTGTTTGTAGGACATACAAGGTTTGAAACGGTTATAATGCGTAAGTGAACAGTTTAAAGGTCACATATGGCATTTTTTTTAAAGATGTAATATTAGTCTCAAGTGTCCCCAGAATGTGTCTCTGAAGTTTCAGATCATTTATTTTAAGATGAAAAAAGCCTAAGTGCTGTTTTTGTGTCTTTAAATGCAAATGAGCTGCTGCTTCCCTGCCCGTTTACGGTCATTTATACCAAAAACATACAACCTTACTTTATTCTTCATAATAAACGCGCTGGTAATGAATTATGTAAAGAATAAAATAGAAATTATGACCAATTGTGGTTTGCATGGTTGTGGATGGGGCCTGTGCAAAGTGATGTAACTTTTGTAACTTGTTTTAGTGCCATTTCTGTTTGAAACATTTCAGGTAACTTATCACATGGGTTGAAGTCAATGACAAACTGAAATAAAATCGTAACCTGACAGCTCAACGTATAATTATTAGGTTAAGGTAAAGAAAAACATTTTTTTTATGTACTCAACAGATTTTTGCTAATTTTTAACAAAAAAAGTGTTTTAAAGTTTGGTTCAATGTTAATCTTACCTGCACTTTTGTCCAGGAAGTACGCGAGAAGACAGCGCATCACAGCTTGATGGCAGATGACAAGAACATTCTCTTGCCGTTCCAGTTCCATGATGACAGGTTCCACTCGCTGAACCAAGTCCTGATATGACTAGAAAAAGACAGAAGCATTTAATTATCGAAAAACTTGGTTGGTTACGGTCAGTCATTTTTGCAATTTTGCCTTAATTCTTACTTCTCCGGAAGGGTAGCGGTAATAATATTTGTCCTGATCCCTCAGAGCGAACTCTTCCGGAAACCGTTCCTTCACCTCATCGTAAGTCATCTCTTCACACACACCCTGCAGACAACAACAACATGCACGCATTAAGCGGGATGAAAAATTGAGTAGACGAAACAGAGATGCGTGCTGGAGAACTTACGGCATCAATCTCATTGAGAGCCTTCCACTGCTCGTACGGCACATGAAGAGCCTCGGCTGTCTGAATACTGCGCCGGAGCTGACTCGTCCAAACCTTCAGGTCATTTAAGTTCTGCTCCTCCATAAACTTAGCAAGAGCACCTGCAAACTACAGAGGAGGAAAGTTTGTTATTCTGGAGAGTTGGACAAAGTAAATACATTTGAGATTTAGTAGTCCTTGGCTAGAACACACTGTTTCGGAGGATACAAATGCGGCCTTTTATTCAAAACACGTCTGTTTGTGCAGGAATATGTCTTTTAAATGGCCATTAAAGGAAATTTAAAAAGCGCATCCCACCCTCACAGGTTAATCCGACTGCTTAATGAGATTCTTTGTACCTTTCGTCCACGTGTAGACAGGCCGGAGTCTCCACCGAGACGGCCCTGTTGGTTGTGCTGGCTCTCGCCATGGCGGCACAGATAGATAGATCGAGGTTGCACGTGGATGTTCATCAGGTAGTAGACAATCCGACTCTGGATATGGTCCTGAATCCGATTGACCAGGAACCTGCGACCAACGTCAATCACTTTGATGAAGGACAAATTCCTGTGGGAACAAAAAATGTGTTAATCTGAGATACGTTTTAGGGATGGAAAAGTGTGTGCGTGCACTTGGGTTTCTGTACCTGTCATATTGGTCTTGGTCAAGAGGCTGGTAGTTTAGTCTGTAACACTCAATCCTTTTCTTAAAGTCCTCCATGGCATCGGTCTTGTTGCAGTCTTGGTAGTCGGGGCATGACACCTTCACTTCCTGTTTATAGACGAATACAATCTTTAGACATCTACCATACTTCATCATCCAGTAATAATATTTATTTATTTATTTATTTATTTATTTATTTATTTATTTATTTATTTATTTATTTATTTATTTATTTATTTATTTATTTATTTATTTATAGTAGCCAAATATCCATAAAGAACTGCTAAAATGTAAAATTCACCCTTACCAAAATATTGCAGGCGATTACAGTTGGGTCATCACAAACTGACTCGATGAAGAAGACCTGCAATAGAGGCACATCTCTATAAGCACATCTTCATCACTGTGGTCTTCATACAGTAGGTACTGATCAACTAGATAACAAGACTGACCTTAAAGCCATTTTCGGCAGCAAAATCCAGAATCATATCCCGTCGGTCTCTGGTCGTGTTTGTTGCATCGAAGACCTGTGAAAAGAGAAGTCGATTACCATCTGCACTTCTTCGCTTGGCTTAACTCTCATGCGTTATGTTTGAATGTTTATAGCAGATACTTACAGCCACTTCACCTTCCTCCTCAGTAAGGTAAATCTTGACATCTCTCAGGGCGGCCAGAGCACACTGCCTGAGAAAAAACAAAATAATGTCTATGTAACTAACTGTAGATGGGTAGAAACATTTACTTATACACCTTGCAAATCGATTATATTATATTACTACGTTCAGCAACTTACTGTCTTATTTTGACGGCATCTTCATTGTCTGATTTGAAGAAATCAAAGGAGCTGTAATGCTTCACTGCCTCACGTCGATATTCGCCAACATTGAAGACTGGAAACACATGAATACAACGATTGTGAATTTGCATTCCCGTGAAAACCGAATACCAACCAAGCTAACAAAATGAATTATAATAAAGAAAAAACGGTTCCATCCTAGTATAATGTGCTGAATTAACTAGTCCGACTCCCCCCAAAGTGTAAACACTGCTGCTCTGTGGTGTTTTGTTTGTTTCCAACCAACCAGACACAGCAATATTGGTTCAACCCATGGCATGAGTTTGAGGCGGGACTATTTGTGGTGGCACTAGTGGTGCATTAATTTTTAAACATTATAATAATTTTTGGTAAAATTATTTTCATACCTTTTGTAGGAATACCAATCCAGTTAAGGTAACGTGTGAGTTTCCTGGATATATAGGTTTTTCCTCGAGCAGGAAGCCCAACCATCACAATGACTGTTGGGGGGTTCGCCAGGTGGGGGCTTCCAACTGCTGATATGCAAAGAGAAATACATAATCAAATCTTGTACTTTTCGAGCTTAAGTATGCAAAAAACAGCATCAGACTGGCATCTAACCTATATTTCATTCTATATTTACATGAAACTGATATCCTTCCAAACATACGACACTTTATATGTACAATTAGGTCACTGTCTGCTTGGAAAGCCTTTTAGAGACCCCTTCAATTGGTCAGTCAGGCATGAACCGGGTCATGCGCACAAATTAATTTAATACTACACATTTACTGCATTTTAATGCACATGCAGATTTCAAACCCTGCTTGCTTTGTCATGCACCTACAGACAGTTAAAATTGACAAAAATAAAGAAAAATTATAAAAATGTACATGCTGACATTTTATACAAGTTGAAACAAAATGTATTTGTCGTTTGTGCATTATGCAAGGATATACAAAATTAAAATTTAAAGTCACACCTTAATACAAATAGCCATTTATTACATATTGATTGTGTGTTGTTAATACATTGCATTATTAATCAGACAAAGTAATCCATATGAGAGACAGAGGGAGTAACAAAGCAGTTTTTCTCAATGAATTATCAACGTCTATTGGCAGGTGGCCATGGGAACTAGAATAGCCGGGTTTAATCTTCGAGAACATCCTTAAAGGACTTGAAGGAAACACGTAACCTCAAACTCTGCTCAGTCAGCAGACATTGATCTTATTAAACTTTTGTGCTGGATGTCCACGTACTGACCAGGCAGAATGTGAAGCACACATTAAATGCAAATTTAAGTAACTCCCCTCCCACTTTTTGTTATTATTCCTAATGATGATTATCAATTAATTTGTATTACTCTAATATGACATAATCCTGTCAGGATACAATTAATGTTAAGACGACCCAATTGAAGGCAGGTACAACTAATACTAGGTTAAAGTAAAACCTCATGCATTAAATAAAAAGTTACATACTAAATGGACATGAACATTTTATTCTTTACATATTTAGATTTGGTTAGCTGATATTTTGTCTAGACATACCTTTTTGTTTTACTAAACATGAACCAAAGAATATATTTAATAACCATTTCGATAAATACCTTCACTATTTATAGCTAACAACCTACATATCACTGATGCAGTTTTGATGAGTAATTCATCTGCACACACGCAAAAAAACAAATCATCTGCACGCACGCCATACGGGCGTAATTTCGACCAATCATCGCTAACTGTGAGTGGTCACGTAGGATTCCTACGCTCCTGCTGTATCGAAGCACGATTTAAAACCGATGTCGTCACCGGTGTCCTTAGGTGTTCGACTTCATGCGGCGCTGCGCAGACGGATCGGCGTATGACGTCAAAGTACCGCGAGAGCGATTCAAAAGCACATCTCCATCGCCAAACTGTCTGCACAGCCCCACACAGGTGTCGGTTGTCATGACAACCGTGCCATATAACACGTTCCTCATGCACGTTCACACAGAATCACCAGAGCGAATGTGGATTCGCCAAATTATTCGTCTGACTATCACTTTAAACTACAAGGGTAAGGAAGCTGAAGTCTCGTTTAGTTCTTTTGTTTCCCAAAACTAGGCATTCATTTTAAACAGGCCTACCGGTTTATGGCCAACATTCATTACAAAACGGTAAGGAAACGTGAATATTATTGCTTACGCAGCCACATACCTTTGCGGGGAATTGAAGGTTTGTCATCCTTAGAGGGAATCCAGATTTTTTGGATCCTGTTCTGGGTTAGTTCCCTTGGCATTCCTTAGTAGGTTAATCGGGAGAATTTCAGACAAAAAACTGCTGTACGGCTTCAAGAATTCCCAGACTTGAGCAAAGTAATAATAAAAACACCTCTTCTCGGTAAATGATCCTTTCGACTTGCTGTGCAAAGACTTGCGCAGGTCTTTGTTTAAAAAATTGTGAATCCTCTCTCTTGAACGTGTTCCGGTATTCTGTATCATCACGTCTGTAGTCACCAGCGGCTTAAATACTCAGCCGGCAATGTGACTGTGTGACGCAACATCAAAGGGGCGCGTCTTAAACGCAGACTGCGCACATGCGCCTCACTGTGGTCAAACACAAACCATTTGTCAATATTTAAAATACGCATAATAAAATTTATACGCAAAATGTTCATGCATGTGTTTAATAAAATTATATTTCTTTATATGACTTTGTAATTTAAATTCTTAGACGCTTTGAAACAAATGGATGTGGTTCTGACGTGATAAAATACAATGGACGGCAGTGCACAAAAGAGAATTTAAAATGCGTGTCACGCGTGGAGTGGGCATCCCCACATGCCTACGTGCGGGGAGTCACTTCAACAAGCCAGCATCTGTCATCCAACCGAAATTGCACTGAGCATCCTCGAACCATATTTTTTCTCTAGTTATAACGGTAGTAAGTCTTATATAGGCAGTCAATGCAGTAGTTTGGTCAATTATTAAGTAAAATAAAATAATTACAATATTATAATTAAAATAATATAAGAAGTTTTATAAATTTAGGCTACTAACTTTACATATCACAGTTAAATTAATAATGATATAAAACTTTATTTACTTAAGCTATAATTTCAAGAATTAAATTTTAGGAGAGATTTGTTAAATATTTAATGTAAATGACCAAATGGTTGCTGTATGTTATTAGCTATTTTTGTTTGTTTTACAAACATTTAAAGAAAAAAGATAAAGATAAATAAATGAATAAACAGAACTGTAAAAATGTTTAAACTTTATAAATAACCCAGTTTATTTAATAAATGCTGTATTCAGAGTTTAGAGTTATTTTTCATGCTGTGTTTTTAACATAAACGCCTTTGTGATATAGGCTAATAATATAATTTAGAAAAATCTGGAAAGATGTATTAAAACATACAAAGAGACAAATGGGACGCAAATGTGTTCACTAAAAAAAACCGTGGTGGCTTTGGGCTTCACTGGATGATGACTCTCACATCTGCACGTACAGGATGAAAACTGAGGGCGTGACATCAACCTAACAACCCTCTCAACATCACAGTTCTGCTTCCCTTCTAAGTAAATGTCTCATAGTGTGATGAAAAGAGAAGCTGTTTAGCACCTATTGACTGTTCACACCGATTCCTTCAAATATTTAAATAAAGGTTCATTAGCAACCGGAAAACAGTTCACTCTTTCTGCCTCTTAGCTCAATATGAAACGCGATGTTTTAACAAAAGAAAGTGATATGTGCATAGGTTTTCCCCGACCTTTACGTCATTCCCTTTTTTTAACTTTGGTTTTTGTTACTGCAATTTGAGGTGAACCTGTTTTGGCTGTTGTGCTAAACCACTTTCACTTTATTACTCATGTTTAACGCGCAAAGATTTGTAAATTAAATATTTTAATATTTATTTAATTTAAATATTGGCGCATTATTTGCCGCATAATTATATTTAAATGGCGCATAATTTGCCCGTGTTAAAGTGCAGCTGGGATGCACCTTAAATAACCTGTTTATGAGCGTTCAGATGACATCCAGACACCTCTAATGACCCTCCCAATGTAAATCTGTGAAAGTTTCCACACAGTAGTAGGTAAAAATCTTCCAAAGACTTGAAACAAGTGGGTGGTTTCATGGGAAGCTCGCGCGTTGTCGCGGTTACGCGTCTGGACAGAACTTAACTTCCAGTCTCTGTTTGTTTAATGGTCTGGCTAGTGGCTAAATTAAATTCTGGAACAAATACTTCTTCGAAAATAACAAATGTTTTGGTTTCCTTAAGACAAGGGAGACAGCGATCATGGATGTGAGAGGAGGTTTGGCAGCCAATATTTACATACATAAACATTTTACACAAAGTTCGCTCAGTATAGTTTTAGATACGCTTATGATTTAAATAATATAGGCAACTTGTTGTTTTTTAGCTTGTAATAAAAAATAAACATATATAACTTTTGTTATTGATTCTTTGCGAGAGTTTACCAAAAATTAGGTTTGTTCCACAAAAGCCGTTTGTTTATGTTGTTACTGTTGAAACCTTCTATAAGAATATAATCCAGATTTGCAAAATGCAGAAGGATTTTTGCCTGGGGGGATGGGGAGAGTCCCCCCCACTCCTGATTACTGAAAACATACAGGTGACAACTTAACCCCCTAAATGTTCAAAAGAAATCTACGCCTTTGTTTGTGCCAGTTAACAACCACCTAAAACCATCCAAAACACCCTAGCAACAACATAGCAAAGTGCAAACAACCAATACTAAGCAATGAATTGCACATCCGCAACTCTGAGTTAGCAACATCTTAGCATAATGGTGACAAATGTTGCACAGACAGGTACCAGTAGTTTAATTTTCTTAAAAAAGCTAAACAAAATATATTAAACTTACTTTAGTAGAGCACAGTCCTGTTCACATATACATAATGAGGTGTCATCCCTAAACCGAATCCTAACCCATAATAAGAACATGTAGTTAAAACTGTTTTGATGGGTAAGCACAAACAAATCAAGTACTGTGAGTAAACATATACTTGGTTGGATACATACATGGTTTAGGATCTTAATGGTTAAGATACTTAATGGGGCACTGGTTTCATATTTTATAAGCATATCTTTAATACAGAAACAAGTTTAAAATGGCCTTGAATTCTTATTGAAACAAGAATATTCAGATACTGCAGCCTATTAAACCACACACTGGAATTTGGGTTACTGTCTGGGACATCTATGCACCCTGAATGGCTCATTGTTTAGTGGTGTGGACCATGAGATCAGTATTTAATTTAACACCTTGCAAAACAACATGCTTCATAAATGATCTGGCCATTTAGATTTACTAAAGCCTTTAATTTTCAGATACTGATAATGTTATTAAACAGACTGCATAACAAAACAAAACAAAAAAAATTGTCAAAATGGCCCCTATCTATCACTGGGACAGTACCCTTTAAAAAGGTCCTAATATGCATCATTTAGTATACATTTATGTACCTTTGAGGTACTAATATACTCTTTGGTACCAATATGCAGGCCTATATGAACTCTTCATAGGTGCAAATGTGTACTTTTGAATGTGTACTGCCAAGGTGACAGCTATAGGGATGATTTTTTTTGTAAGCATTGGACAGTAAACAGTAATGTTGTGTACAGTAGCACAGTGTTACTGTTAACTGTTGATAGAGTTCCCAGTAGTAGAATGAGAGATGAAGCAAAGAAACATTAGCCTGTTAAGACGCAGTTATCTTGAAGCTGTTTCAGAGCTCTCAAGTATAAGATGTCAAAACCAGAAATAGACTGCTGGAGAGAACACGAAACACACACGCAGAAGTGTACACACATTCAGACACACTTCAGATATCTAAGATTTTTAGGAGGTAGATTATATAAAAAATGAATCATGCTTCATTCAATAAGAAGTGTCTTGATGCACTGATAATACTTCAGAACAGTGTACAGGAAGTAAGTGTATTTGGTTCATGATAATAAATGCAATATTTACTCTAGGTGTGTCTTCACAGAATTCCCTGGATGTGATGGCACAGGAGGTTATAAAAATACATCATACTTCATTGGCACCGAGTCACTTCCAGTATTTTATGCAGACTGGCAATCCCATTAACATTCCATCAGCATGAACTCTTGATCTGTTTACAACCTGTTAACAGAACTGGTAATACACAATCCATCCCGTCCAACGTCACACAATATACGTAAGCACAGTCTATGTATATACATGAACAACAACAAATCAACATCAGGGGACATCAACTGTACCTGTAGACAAAAAACATGCATGTAGCAAAACTCCACAAGACAGGGAAAGTTCATTCTAAGTTGAAATTTATTCGAAAATTATCGGACTTGGCAATTAATATTTATTACAGGTGATACCTAAAACAGTGCATAAAATAGCACTTACACACTGCATTAGAGGTGCAAAAGGCTGTGGGTTCAATCCCCAGATAATACATACTAATAAAATGTATACCTTAATATGCACTGTAAAAGTGTCGGCCAGTTGTAAAAATTGAATCCTTTATTAAGCAACACAATTTTAGTTTCCTCTTCTCTTTCCATTTTTTTTGTGTGATAATAATTGCATTTAAACCAAAATTCCTGTCATTTTAGCCATTAAGTGGCTAAATAAAGGTATGCAGCCTTTGGCTGTAATCTTAATTAAACCATCAGCCTACTAAAAAACTAAAACTGTCTGTTGTAAAATTCCTGCAGTCACCCCCACAACTGTAAATAGCAAAAGAATACAAACACCCAATACCTCCAAAGACTCTTGTCCCACACATGCCACAATGAGTGATTAGTATGGCCACATGTCAATGGATGCCAGAAATAAAGGAAACACCGGGTTACATGATTTAAGGTTTGTTTAATTCCTTAAACCTGAACATGAGTAATAGTAAAGTAATGTATTCCCAGACATACATAAGACATTAACCCCCAGTTTCACAGACAGGACTTAAGGCTAAAAAACATGTTTGAGCTTGAAAAAACTTGCACTGACTGATCTTAAAATATGCCAGTGCCATTGATTTGTCTCAAGATACACACCGGTGAAGTCTCTTTATAGGAGATGCTTAAACATCTTATTTAACTAAGGCATAGGCCTGGTTTCACAGATAAGGACTAAGTATGAATTTAGACCAAACACATAGTTTTTAGCAGTAGGCAGGGAAGAAAATCTGAGTGAAAAACAAGGTGTGCCACAGATATTGTAATGCAATACCCCAGAATCTGCAAATCACAAACCAGAATAGACTGGGCTGATGTGTAAATAACCATAAAACAATGAAACTACCCCAGCAAACACTGAATATTTCCCTAACATTTGTTTTTTTTGGTCTCGTTTTTTGGTAACCAAATAATAACGTTCTGGAAACGTTATTTTAGCTTATTTTTTTGCAACCATAAAATCATGTTGGCAGAACGTTGCAGAGCGGTTATTTCTATACGCAGCGTATACGATGCGCGTCCCCGCGTACGCGTCTGACAGCAGTGATATTAGACGCCATTCGCGTTACTGTGGTTATAAACTTACATTTAGTGCCGCCATGACAATAGTGAGCTTTTCCTCCTCTCACACGTTTGCGGCTCTCCCTCAGGATGCGTGCGTCACGTGCAGACCCATCAAACACTAACCAAAAGCCTTTACACTTTGCACAAAATGTAATTATTTGCAGATTAATTCTAATAGTTCTTAAAACGAAATTAACTGAAAGCTTTTAATAAGTTATTTACATGTGTCTGTAAATATTTAGGTATTTTATGATATACATTTTTATTATTGGTGCGTCTCTCACTCTATCATGCAAGCACAGTGTTCGCGTATCCTGCGCAATAGACGCGCAAATGTCTTGTCAAATTTGATTATTTCTATTTTTGCCATAGAAACAATTATACTAGACTAACTAGACTTTATGCCTACCCTTGACTAGACGTAAGATTTTTCTCAGACGTGCGCTACGCCTATGGTGCAACAGGTGTAAATTCTACGTCGGACGTAAAGCGCATTTTACGTCCGGACTAGTCTTACGACCGGGTTTACGTCCAGCTGGTGCAAAAGGCCATATTTGTATAGTATAGTTATCAAAAAAAAAACGAATCTATACAAAACTTTCCCTAATGGTTATTGTTAGGTTATTTTTTCCAAGATGTAACAAATAAAGCATTATATGACCAGATGGTCTATACCAAAGTACAGCTAGGCCTACCCCACTGAAAAATCCAGCTAAAACCAGCATAAGCTGGTAGCTGGTTTTAGCTGGTTTAAGGTGGTTTACGCTGGTCCTCCCAGCCTGACAAAGCTGGTCATGCTGGTGGGCCAGCTGGTATTCAAGCCTGAACAGCTAAGTCCAGCTAGACCAGCTTAAAATGTGACCAAAACACAGCTAGACCAGCTTGCTACACCAGCAAAACCAGCTTCCTACACCAGCAAAACCAAGCTGAAGACCAGCTAAAACCAGCTCACCAGCTTATGCTGGTCTGGATTTTTCAGAAGGGTAAGCTCCCAGGCTGTCAAAATGAATGAACATTGCTCTGTGTGTGTTCAGTGCACTTGCATGTGTTAAATGCAGAGGACAAATTCTGAGCATGTGTTATACTACGTCTTCACATCAATTCAATGAATGTTATCCATCAAATTTTTGAGGAAATTAAAGGCAGGATGCATGATCTCTGAAAGCGAATGTTGATATTTGAAATCACCTAAACAAACATGCCGCTGCCCCAATAGAATCTGGACCTTCTTTTGATAGACCCGTCCCACACATACGCAACCCAGGCAACAATGGTTAGTAGACACACCCCTTACTGCTGAATGGCAACAAGTGTGTTTTGGTAGTCGGCCCGACTCCCTTTTCCAAAGTGTTTTTCAAAAACCATGGACCCCGCTTTTAAGTGAAAACATCAACCCTTTGAATTCTTTGTCTTCATCCAGTAGCTTAAATATGTGAGAATAAGCATTTAAGTGATTTCCGATTGATTTGAAAAACTGCATCTGTTAACCTAAAGATGAATGAAATGTTTATTTATTTGTCAGTAAATATCTGTTTTAAGTCCTCTATATTGTGTTAAAGTCAATGGTTATTTATATAGGCTATTTGAAAATACAATCTTATCTAAATACATATGTGATGCCCTTTCCTCTTCCTGGTATAGCCTACATGCTTCCTCTAAAAAAAAAATAACATTAACTTTCATTGTTGCTGACGATATACATTTCCTGAAGCAACCCATCAGTTTTCCAGACTAACAGACTGTGTCAGCAATATCAGAAACTGGATGGCAAACAATTTCCTTAACCTTAACTACAATAAGACAAAGGTAGGCTGATTAATGAACCAAATAGCACCAAAAAATATTTTCACAAGCAAAACTTAATTGTGATGTTGGAAAGCAATCTATCCTCCGATAGCCACGTTTCTAATGTCACACAGCATTCTTCCATCTTAGAAAAATTTCAAAAATGCACCACATGCTGTTTGCTTCAGATGCCCAGAAGCTTATCCATGTATTTATGACCTTAAGAATTGACCATTGCAACTCATTCCTGGGGGGATGTCATCCAAACTAAGTAAATGAGCTCCAGCTAGTTCAAAACGCAGTTGCAAGAGTACTTACGAGATCATATAAGCCAGATTCTAGTCACCCAAGTATTGCATACATTTACTGCTAATAACCTATAAAATGGTCGAGTACCTCCATATCTTTGTAAGTTACTATCAGAGTACAATCCATGGCAGACATTGCACATGCAAAATTCTGGTCTCTTAATTGTCCCTTGGATATCAAAAGGATCTAAAGGTGGTAGACCCTTATCTAGCCTTCAAGCTATGGACTGACCTTCCCAGCAGTATCTGGGATTCAAAAACACACTTGATCTAAACTAAATACTAATCTTTTTAACCAAGCATTCACCTAATTCAGCTCCTCAATACTTATGAGACAATAGCATGACCTATTGTTGATCAATAGCCTATTGAGCTATTGCACAATTGCTTTTCATTACATATGAGTGGCCTCTATGCAAAAAGCACCTTGTTTCTTGTTGTCTCGTCCTAGGTTCACCAAGGACATCTGGGACATATGGGTTCAATTTCAGTTTGGCGTGAAGCCCAACCCAAACACTGATCTGCCTGATGCCCATCGTCATGCTGCCAATTTAAAGACTACCCTGTGACATCTGACAATTTCCTTGTGCACTTGTAGCAATGGCATTCACTATATTCTATATAGCATATACTGTAAATATAGTGTAGTATATTCTAAATTCTATAAGATATGGAGATGTAATCAGTAACATTGGGTTTTCTCCATTGGGTTACAAATTGTAGCTGTGTTTCGGATTGCAGCTGTAACAATGTCAGATGAGAACTAACCATCCTTTTTAAAGGGGACATATCATGAAAATCTGACTTTTCAATGTTTAAGTGCTATAATTGAGTACCCAGTGCTTCTTAAACCTAGAAAATGTGAAAAAGAACAACCCAGTAACTTAGTTTTGGTAAACCATTCACTGCAAGCATGTGAAAAAATAGGTCATTGATATTTGGCTGCCCCTGTGATGTCAGAAGGGGATAATACCGCCCCTTAATCTGCACTATCCAACCATTGCACTGCAATTTAGTACAGAGATCAACCCATTTGCAATTTTAAAGGACACTTTAAAGGGCAATTTTAACATGTTATAATAAATTATCTGTGGGGTATTTTGAGCTAAAACTTCACATATGTACTCTACGGAATCCAAAGATTTTACATCTTAAAAAGTCTTGTGAAATGTTACCTTTAAAGGTGCAGTGTGTAATTTTTAGAAGGATCGATTGACAGAAATGCAAAATAATATACAAAACTATATTATCAGGGGTGTATAAAGACCTTTTATAATGAACCCTTATGTTTTTATTACCTTAAAATGAGACATTTTTATCTACATACCGAGGGTCCCCTAACATGGAAGTCGCCATTTTGTGCCGCCATGTTTCTACAGAAACCCTTAATGAACAAACTATTTTTACGAAGCTGCCTTTGAAGATGACATGTTTGTCTGGTGGTGGCAACTGTAGCTTCTTTATGCGTTTTAAATGCGATGGGTGAGCAGTTAACTGAGCTACTGGTTGCAATTCGCAACCTCACCACTAGATGCCACTAAAATGTACACACTGCACCTTTAAGCCAGGTTTTGTTTTTTCTGTCTCCCTGAGGAGTTTATTCCCCTGACCGCTGTCCCTATGCGGCTTGCTTACTTTGAGACAGCTAATATATCTTAACCTATAAATATTTTTTAATAAATTACGTTAATACTAGTATATACTTTAGAAATGGAGTATTACATGTTATATTACTAACAAAATTAAATACATCCTTGTACTCCATCTTTGTAACATTGCTTGGAATGGAGTAATACTTATAACATTATTTAAATAGGAAATTATTTTAAATACTCAATCCTAAACTTTATTTAATGCTTTGTTGTTCTTTGTTTTTTTTTATGTGAAGCTGCTTTGGTACAATTCCTACAATTAAAATTGTAAAAAAAATAACCTTGTTATGACACATACACCTTTAAATTATTCCAGTAAATTGCAAAATCGAATTATTAATAGAAATGTTTAATTAAATTTATTGAGTTTACTTGGTGCAAGTGTCTCTCTGGGGTCACGTCAAAGTCAGTGGCTGTTTGCGGATTGGTTGGCAGTACGAATGTCTGAAGATTTTTTAAATTAATTTAAAACTTAAAAGTACATTTGGACTCTTTAACTGGTGCAGCCCTTTTGAGAAGGATGGGGGGTGAAATTAATAAATATTTAAATTAATAAAACGCTGGCATTGTTTTAGGTCTAAAAGCCTAATTTTGGTCTTGTTTTAAAGAAGACACTTCAACGGTTTTTACGGAAGTACCTGAAGATGAAAATATTTTTTTATAGCAGTTTACATTTGTAATAAATAAAAAATGCAATATAATTTTATGTATTATCAAAAAACTGAGGTTTATGTTGGTTTGCTGCATACTCTTGTCACAAATGAATAAATTACAGTTACTGCATTATTATTACTGCTAAAAGGTTTTGAAATATGGAAACTACATTCTTAGACCTTTCCAACAATATATAGATTGTCCTGATAGATTACTATTTACATTAAAAATATTGAAGTAAACTTAGGTGTGCCGCTCACGGGACAGCACAAGTTAAAGGGTTAAATGAACAAATATTGTAAGTAAACAGCAATAGCGCAAAACTAAAAGAAAAAAATTATTTGTAACAGTATAAGAATAATTCTGCATCTATTTTTATGCCATGAGCTACCAGTGTGATTTTTTTGCCATTGATTTGTAGTATTGATCTTTGTGACCTGAACAACCTAACCCTAATCTGCTGTTTCACTCTGTTCATATTAGAGATGACAATCTGTCCTGTACGAGTTAATCCTCATGGAGTTCAATCTATTCTTCACTTTATTCCCCAGCACGTTGGTCGTGCGTAAGCACCTCTTTCTTACCAAACCAGAACATTACACAATCACTGACCCAGTCTAGCATATATCCACACACACACATGGTTTTTATACCGTACAAACGTTATATATTATATCCCTTAACCATAACCCTCACATTCTGATTGATTTATAGGCGTTTCCTCATGGGGACCAAAAATGTCCTCACAAGGTCAAAGAATTACTGGTAGTACTATTTGGTCTCCACACCATAGGGATTACAAGATGTACAAAGACACACACCCAGTTAAGTTATTCACCCCAGCAAAACCCAATTTCTGTTCAGGTCAGAACATGCATCATTCTTTAAGTATATCAATAGTGTGTGGATCAGAGAGTGAGGGCTCATGGGAGGAGAATAGGTTTCCTATATTCTAAAGTCACACATGGGAGATGTCTGATTATATAAATTATGAACCAGGACTCATTCATTATCACCATCACCCCATTCAAAACCATTGCTTTTAGTACACTTGTGTAATAACCATATGAGAGTATATGGTATTAGCTATGCAGTTGATATGCGTTTATGCAGTGTTCGCTTACCGGTATCCTACTTTAAAGTTACAGCCTAGTGTCCCTCTCTCAATGCATTGTAAGTTTATGAGGTTTTCATCAAAGGAGTTAAAATTAGGGGGTTTTGTTCAAATTCCATTACTATGAGCAAAAGCAACAATGATGCTTGCCATAGTAATCACCATTAATGTGGTTTGGTTTCAGGACTGGACCAATGCAAGCAGATCTACTCCAGATCTTAAAAGCAAAAGATTACGTGGGCCACTAATAAAAGGCTCTTTAAGAAGTCAACCTACAGATGGGTATTTACTGCACAGCTGTCTCTGCATTAAAGTAGGATAAAATAAAGTATTTCAATACTGACAAAAATGAATTCAACTCTTAAAAGCATGTTATATTTTGGGCTTCTTTCACATCATATTCACAAGGACAAAATGAGCTACTATTAAACAACATGAGAAACAAATCAATTCACTAAAGATCTGTATCGGAGACCAACTAATTAAATCCATATTACAAATCATATCATGGGTCAAGGTACAAGATAATGTTTAACAATGGTGTATAAAATTATTCGTGCTATATACAGACAGTTTCCTCCTGATGTTTCTTTCCTGGTAGTGTTGGTCTGAATTTCTAACTCACACCTGATCACCTAAATCTAAAACACGGAACCTATCCAAGTTATAAAAGCAGGCCTTCACCACCCGACCTCCAAAGTACCGTCCATTCAGATCCACAACAGCTGAAAAAGAAAAGAAATCATTTACATTTAATATTTCTAACAGAATACATAAGATTAACAGGTAGAGTACATTTACGAAAACTAGTTAATGAGCGGTTAAATGGTAAAGTAGAAGCAGAAGAATAAAGCTAGAAATATTGTTCAGTTTTTACGCATATGCAAGAGTTCGATTTTTGTAACCGTGCGAACTTTGTGGATAAAGGGGAATGTAGTATGTAGCCCAGGAAATGCAATACATTTTGTCCAGACTGATCTCATGGAAAGTCGTGTTATAGTAACGAAAAATGTGATTATTTGTGTCCATGACACGAAATTCAGCTTTTTTCGTGTCACTAGCACAAATTTCTAGTTATGGTTTTTCGTGTCCGTGGCACTACTTCTTTTCGTGTCATTTTATTTATTGTTTTTTCCTATTTTTTTACCATTGTCGCTTGGGGTTGGAATCACTTTCATTTACAGTTTTAGACATCTGAACCCAAACCCCAACTCTTAACCCCAACTCCAGGCGAGAATAGTTTTAAAAGCGAAAGAAAAACCATGTAGAAACCAATACATAAAACCCATCCTAACCGCAACCACAAGCGACAATGATTTAAAAATAGGAAAAAATAGAGAAAAAAATTAATAAAATGACACAAAAAGGAAAGTCATGGCACGGACACGAAAAACGATTTATATAAAACTCCATGAAAAAGACGTTTGTGCTCAAGGCATGAAAAAAGCTAATTTTCGTGCCATGGACACAAGTGAATTCATTAAATTTTTCGTGACTATAATGACTTTCCGTGAGATCATGTTGATTTTGTCACAATGCGCATGCGTCATACAACTTTGTACACATGTACATTTGTGTACACGTAAAACAGGCTTAAAGGAATAGTCTACTCATTTTCAATATTAAACTATGTTATTACCTTAACTAAGAAGATAATAGCACTTAATAGCACGAAGTACTCCCAAAAGTGCTATTACGCCATAAAATATAGTTCCTCTTTTAAATCCGCTTAGAAAAGCGCTACGTTTTATTTTGTACCACTAAACTTGCTCGTATAACTACTCGTCTTAAATAGGAAAAATGTTGATGTGTTTGGTCACTTCTAACTTTATCTCTGATTGGTACCATTGAATGAATGGGGCTAAGCTAAATGCTATCGAAGTGTCGCAGCGCACTCCAGCGCTTACGTGCACGCACACAGATGATAGAGGGATGTATCAACAATTCTTAGTTAAGGTAATAACATAGTTTAATATTGAAAATGAGTAGACTATTCCTTTAAGAAACCTTTGCAGCTTGCCTTGCCGCTACTTATAACCTTAAAAAAATAATAATAAATTGTTTTAGGTTTTCCAGCTTTTATTTCTTGCCGTTAGCATTAAGATTAAGTATATGCTATTGCGATTCTAAAACAATAACAAGCTATACACATTTAAACTTTACTTTTTCTCATCTCTCTCAAACAGCCTCATCTTGCTTTTAGGGGCATATGTGAATTTTTGGGTTTCTAGAATACGCACTGTCACCACAAATATAGTTAAAAATGTTGGAAAACCTGTATAGGTAATCTAAGTATTATGACAACATAAATTATAAATACATTTCCTTTTAAACAAAACCTGTGACTCATTTTTAAAGACAAATCCTTGTCCCCAGTGGAGCAGTGTTGTTACATTGTTATTTAATAAAGTGCTTGAGTCTGAATTGATTTTTATCCCTTAGGAAATCAAAGTGTGTAATAATCATGTTTTAGTCTTCTGTACTAACTGTCCCAAAAACATGACTGCTATAGTTTCACAGCGCATTTTCAGAATTACATTAAATTAATAATTAAAAAAAAACTCATGTTAAACCTTATGGGGCGTTTCCCAGACAGGGTTTATCCAAGTCTCAGACTAAAATGCATGTTTAAGCTGCCTTAATTTAAAAACATCTTGAACTAACATTTCTTAACTTATATCACTGTCATTGTTTTGTCTCAAAATATTGTTTTTTTTGTAAGGTATGTTTGTAAAAACTACTTAAATGCCTTAATATAACTAAGGCCTAGTCCTGAATTTAGCCAAACCCTGTCTGTAAAACTGCCCCTATATCAGGCACATAAAGTATGCATAACATAACAAAAGTATGCATAATTTTCCTTTGTCAATAACTTGTTTATATCTTGTCACGAACTTGCTTATAACTTGTCAATAACATGCTACGAACCATTTAAACCTGCCAAATTGCATTAAGTTATGAAATAGTTAATGAACAATGTAGTTTGTCATTGTTAATATCAAACCTGGCATGATGCACGAAGTTTGAAGTGTCAGAGATGTGGTGATAACCTTAATTGTTAATTACTCACACAAAGCTACAGCACGACTTCAGATGATGTCATACTACATGTGCACGTCTTATATTAACATGAGTATTTTTGGAGCATGACATCAGCTGGTCACTGTATGCAATCCTTGTAGGGAAGCAAGCTATGAGAAAATGTAAAGGTCCTGTGCTAAAAGCACTTTCTGTAAAGCTCAATTTAAGTCGATGTCTCTTCTGTTTACCATCAGAAATAATTCTGAAGATGAACTACTCCTAATTAGTATTTCACATCATGTTTAAAAGTCAGTGATTAAGTGCATTAATCTGGTTTGTTATGTAGGTTCCCCGAGGGAGTGATGCAACTTGCCTGGTGATGTAACACCAAGGGGGGCTGTTCTCACACACTTACCTGCTTTACAAAGTGACATCTGGGACTCCTGAAAAAAGACCACCACACACACATTTACTCTTAAAGTGGGTCTTTTAACCACTGACCTTTAATGGCCGATTCGACACGCTCAAACTCCAGGAAAATGCGGACGGCATCTTCGTCGGGCACACCGGAGATCTAGGACCAAAGCCAGACAGACAGGTTTCATGTCGGTGACATTAATAATCGGTGATGTATTTATGAATAAAAGATAGGGTCAACATTTCTCTTACCTCAAAGATGACACACTTGACAACTTTGCCATATTTCTCACACTCTTCTTTAGTCTCGCCTTCCAGATCTTCATCCACCTCTCCTCTTCCAACCATGTTCTGCATGCAAAAACACACAGTTTTATGCATAGATTTATTTTGCACTAGTCTACAGCTGAATCACAATTTAAAGGCTGGATCCTTTGAAGAACGCAGACTTCAAAAGTGAAGACGCTTATATTCAAAGGACATGGCCTCTAAAGGGAAATGAAAGAGACTACGGAGGATCCATAGCTGCAACACCCGCCACTGCCCTTGTCCCCTACTACCAGCACTGGACACAGCAGAGACGTTTCTGACTTTTTAAAACAAATATGAATCCAGAAGTTTTAACGTTATTTTATATGACAACCTAAAGCTTTGTTTATGCTCGCGCTTTGATCCGCAACGCAAGCCTCCGCGGATCGCGCGTCTCACCAAACGGACGAGGTGTTTATAGTTGACGCGCTTGCTGTTGCAAAATTTTTTTAACCGCCAGGGGGCGACTCAAGCAATCAAGTCAAAAACAAACACAAAGAAGAGAATAGAAGTCGTCATCCGCTGGAACAAAACAACAATCTTTTAAATATGTCTTTATTAAACATCATTTCATTAACGTTTTTACTAAACAAACAGTATAGACATCTTAAGGTTTGTATTTTATTCTCGTCCAGTGGTTTATTCAATACAAATATAAGCCAAACATTCTGAAACATGTAAAAGAATTTGTGTTTTAAACTGCAAAGTCTCATACTTTACTTCCAGAGTGTTAGATAAATATATACATGGTTTTGCTTGGATTGATCACAGAGATACGTCACAGGCTTGCCTGCTTGGACAGATTCGCCTCCAGTTCGGTCATTTTTGGATGCGGAGCTGCACGCAAAGTTACAAAAAATGTCGTGCACACCTCCACGCGAAATGGGGTCTCGCGCACCCAACGCGCACGACCGCCCACTCCGCGTTGAAGTCATTTTTGCCGCGCGCACCAACGCGCCCGTGCGGACGCGGCGAGCATAAACATAGCTTAAGAAACATAAAAAAACTAAAACATAACATACACAGCACTACAGCAATAAAATCCCTATGAAAGATCATTTATAATACAAAAACAATGATAATTATCTTTAAAAAAATTTATTCTAATGTGCACAACATTTTTTTTTTTAAAAGGAAATTTTGTTTCACATTTTTCCAGTAAATATCTGAAGTTATTTCCTTAATATGAAACTGACACAATTTTTTCCATTGTTAGATATAAAAACACTCTTTTAAACACTCATTTTAATAATAATAATAATAATGATAATAATAAAATCAAGTATAGAAGACAAATAATGTCTCTGAACACTAATACAGTCACAAACATATAACTTACCCGCAGCAACACCACTTTTGTAGGACATTTAAGGATCTCTGTAAGAGGGTTGGCTTCGTTCTTCTTTGAGGCATCCGCTTTAAATAAAATAAACACGCAAATGTTATTTATATATATACACCATTGTATACGCCGATTATGTAATAACATAATTATTTTACCTTTATGGTAATGATAACAATAATATATTAAACACCTGTGACAGGAAATAACTTCCTGCATTATGATGTCACAAAGTGGGAGCATAGAGAGTGCCGCTGGGACGACGTATTTTTGTAGGCCAACCCCGGAAGTTGGCGGGACACTGGTTGCCTTGCTAAAAACCCCATTTATTTCTACCATAGGAAAATGAATAGATTATCGCAAAAAAGCTGTGTTTAAGAAAAGTTTATGACACTTGCACATTTGTCCAACAAGAAAATCTTTACAGATTAACATAACTATTAGGAATTTTGTCTAAATGTATTGATTTATTTATTTTTTATTTCTAGTAAACGTATTAAGATTTAAAAATTCAGTTCTGTTTATCTGTGAAGATTAACTTGTTGGACAAAACATGTGTCATAAACTTTTGTTAAACACAGCTTATTTTTTTGCAATAACCCAAAAGTCTATGGAAAGATGAATAGGCTTTTTGTAGAGGAAACCAGTGACTTGCTAACTTCCGGGTTGGCCTACAAAAATGTGTCATCATTGACGTTTGCAAAATTGCAAAACAGTGTCTGAAAATATACCATTTTGCTTAAGAAGTCACTTTTTAGAGACATTAGCTACCATCTTTCTGGTTCCTAATCACTAATAAGAAATGTGTTTATGTTTATACTGTATGGTATGCCGGTACTCAGAGTACTATAGGGCTTATTCGATCTACGTCATCAATGTTCGCGGCGGCCATATTGTTGACATAAAACTGTCAGTCTGTCAATTGACAAGCGAGGCAGCGTGGGTATTATGCATGGTATTATCGGTGTCATTTTTTTTTTAAACCGCGCGATGGTGTGTGGTGTAATACACAGATGTTCTAACAACAGCAAAAAGAACCCCGGAATTATTTTTTAATGCGATACCGACTGTCAGAAAACATGAAAGGAAGGAGACAGAGGAGTTGAACCAACGAAGGAGAGACTCCCAACAGCAAAGTCTGTCCCCATCATTTTACCACAGGTAACGTTAGGGATATATGCCTCACAGCAAAGTCTGTCCCCATAATTTGATCACATATGGTTAGCTGTAAGCAGTGGCTGAAACTGCTCTTTCAAATAAGCTGCCATAAATATTAAATTAGTATTAATAACTATATGAACATAATAATAGGTCTGGCATTGATAGGGAATTAAGGGCCGTTCACATAGTTTTGAAAATCGTTTTATATTAAAGAGAATAGCGGAGCTCACACCAAAACTATAACGATACAGATACAATGAATGACATCATTGGGATCACTTTCTGAGCGATTTTTCCCACCTGATGAAGGATAAACCATTGATAGCATTCAAATCTATTTGAACTTCAAGTGCACGGCCACTTAAAATGACAGTGAAGCTCATTGCTGAGCTCTATAACATTAGATTACCTCCAGTTGCTGTGAAAATTGACTACGTAATGCTTTTTAATCTATTACATTAACTAACTGTTATGCCAAATGGTAAGAGATTACACAAACTTTTAGATTCACTGTTAGTTACGCGAAACGCAGCGTGTTGAGGACATCTGCAAAAGTTTTTATTCCAAGCAATATTAAAGGCAAGTGATTTGCGCGAGTGCCGTGAGCGAATTAGCATAAACGTATTGTTTGGTGATGTGGACGATGATATAGTTATCGTTATAGTTATAATGTGAACGGCCCTTCAGTGCTTGTATGATGAATGCGGATACTGTACGAACGATATAGTTATAAATATCCGGATAAGTTACGGATGGCAATAAGGACGGATCTTTACTTAAGGCTATTGGGTCTATTTGATATTGTTCCACAATAATCAAGCTCATCTTCTCTTAATACAGACGAAGCCATTAGGCTACTGCTCCCCTCGACTCAAATCTACGTGCGGCTAGGGGCAGGACAGATGTTATGTCAACAAGATGGCCGCGGCTAGCGACTTCCGGTGTTTGCGAATAAGCCCTATACTGAAACCATAACAAATTTCTTATGTGTGAGCACACTTGGCAAATAAAGCTCATTCTGATGCACCCATGTGGCTGATCATGATTCACGCGGCATGCAAACAGATGCACACACATAAAGAAAGAAACAAACAAATGTTGTAGTAAATGACTGAAACAGAAAACAAAATAATGTCAAACCTGATGCCCCTGAATTAGAGCCGTGTGGATCAACCACATTCTGACTTGATCCTGACGCTGAAACACACACACATAACCATGAATGAAAAAAAGTCATGCACATGATTGAGCAAACAGCAGATATGGAAACAAAAACAAGCATGATAAAAATGTAAAAAAGAGGAGGAAGAAACCAAGGATGTTTATTTTGCAACTACGAGAAGTGTTTGCATGCATGTGGATTTGTTTGCGTGTCTGTGATCTCACTTTTTTCTGTTGAGTCTCCAATAATAATCTTGCCCCCTCGCTTGCTGGTTTTTTCCACCGAGAGCGCTGTGCTCAAACCCTGCTCATGTTTCCCCAGGCCCTGCCCTTCCCGGAATCCATACTTCTGCATGATTTTATGAGCCACTGTACCACTGTAAGACAATCCAACACAAGCATTGCATCTGATTTCAAAGCTAATTTCTTTGTTGCAGAGTGCAGAGCTAATATTTGCAATGGACCTCTTACCCCATATTGGCCAAAAATGAATTGGTTGGTCCTGGGGGAGATCGAGGTCTGTCAGAATCCTCAAACACAGGTGGCGGTATCGCTGCTTTCGACCGTTGACGACCATCATCCTCGTACGTAAACGATGCTGATAAAGAAACAAAAATATGCAATGTGTCCCTTCATATCTTAACCACAAATCTCAAAGAGCGCAATACTGCATCCTAGTGGAAATAAACTGACAACACATTCAAGCAAACTTATAATACTCCGATTTTATTCCTTATATTTGGCTTTGAGGCTTTCTATTTTGCGTTTAACAGTGATGTCGATATCAAGGCAAACTGTGTACACGTGTTTACACAGAGGTTAGATGTCGAAACTGTATGTGATTTAAAACCACATTTGAAACAATGAGATGAGACACAGCAGTGCAGCAATATGTGATTGGTGTCGGATGTGAGTAAAAACAACTGACTCACAGTCTCGCTCCATCAGTGATGAGGGAGGGGCGATGGCAGCTCCAGTCATACCTGTGCAACACAGACATGAGATCATTAAACACACTGAATAATGGAAAAGATAAAGAAGGTAAGAAGGCATCAATAAACTAATAAATCAATAAAGAGGACACTCACTCCTCTTCCTCTTTTCTTTCTCATACTCTTCATCCTCATCCGAATCACCCTCCGTTGGGAAACGTGAAAATCCACTGGGAGCTCCACCACCTCCTTCATGCCTCTCTTTACGTTTCCTAAAACAAGCACAAATTTTACATTTGAAAACTGATTCAGGCGACCCTGAAGGGTTTGTTCAGATGGGCAGCAAAACATTTTTTGGCATACTTTAATAAAATCTATATGTAGTTTAAACCAAACCACATGCAAGACGAACTGGTTTTAAACAACACAACGGTTCATTTTTTACTTTTTTTGAAGTGTTAATGACATACTTCTCTCTCTCCTCGATCTCTTTCTGTCGCTCCTGTTCTCTCTGCTTCTGGCGTTCCTCGCGATGTCTCTTCATTACTTTCTCATAATCATTAGGGAACATGGGATCGTACTCATCAGCTAAAGGGATCAGTACATCACCAGAGGAAAATCCACCTGACACGGAATCCTAACAAAGGCAGTAGAGATGTAACGATTACCGGTTTAATGTTTAACCACGATAAAAATGTTTAAAGGTGACATAGAATGATTGAACGGCGTATTTATCCTTGTTCTGTGATGTGACATGTAGACAAAAAAAGTTTGGTTGGGTCTGTAATGCCTTAGAACTTCCTAAAAACCTCTCTCAGAAAACTATATTAGGGTGGGGGATTTTAAAGGCGTGACTTTGCACCTATTTTGCGTCCCTTCGGGCTTAACTGGCAACCTCATTATGAAATGCAAGCACTTGACGCTGATTGGCTAAGAATGTAAACTTTGCCGTCTTCAGAACACGTCGTGTTGAGTTTCAACATTGATTTTATGTACCAATTCGGACGGGATTAAAATTCTCAGGCTATTCCAGAGATGGGAGTGTCTGTTTCATGCGTTATAATAAACCCAAAGAAATGAAGAAATAATGATTAATAACCATTTATTATCTTAATTAATTAACATTACCATTCTGGAGTTTAACAAAATAAGGTTGAGTTTACCTTATACTGATATTACAGTGGTCTTAACAGTGTTTGATATTCAGCTCGTCTTGATTTAAAGGTATTGCGGAGGATTTTCTTTTTCCGGGTGGATCATATTGGTCCTCCTAGTTGTCAATCAGGAGTGTTGCGCAATTGCATTTTTTTTAAAAGTGGAGAAGGCGGTTCTTTTCTAAAATTCGAGAAAATCATCCGCTATACCTTTAATTATTTTATTTCGCCGAATGTAAAAAAACATCCATATCTGAATGAATGGGACTCAGGAAGTACAATACATGCACTTTAGTAAGATCTTACAGATCACGTTGGCCAAAACGTTTCCAAAAAACATTGCGGGCAACCACAGACATTTGCATCCGGACGGGATTACATTTCTCAGATGACCTCTGAGTTCGGAGAAAAACTGTAGGTAAATTGCTCTGGAATTTTTACGGAGGTCGTCAGAGAAAAACACAGACATGGCCGATTCGGACGGGATTAAAAACACAGAGGACCTCTGAAAAGCAAGATTTTCTCAGAGGTGCCCCTGTGAAACGAATCCTGTCTGAATAGGGCTTAAGACAAGGTAAAAACTTTTTTTTTCATTCTGTGTCACCTTTAACGGTATTATTACCGTGTGATTTTTTGTAATTACAGTTTAACCGTGCCAGTGTTAAGGTCTTTACACACCGGGACGTTTTTCGGGCGCGTTTATCGTCGACGCTTAACGTCTCGTGACTCAAGAACGAGCGCCAATGTGAGTGCGCACACCCCCGCGAAACGCGCGACGCGCAAACGCGTCATTTTCAGAAAAACGCCTCGGACGCGTTTTTTTGGTTTGACGCGGCGCGTTAAAAGTTGGCCGACCAATGAGATTGGCGCTTTTGTTCACGTGCCTGGCGCTGCTGAAGTTCCAGTAAAACACGACTTGGTGGCGCTCAAGCACAAAATGGTCTTGCGGAGCACGTGGAACAGGTAAACACACAAAGAAGATGCATCGAGGCTGTGGAGGTTTATGAAGGTGTCGGAGTTCCTCACATCATCGACTGAATTTCGAAGGTAACATATATACATTAGAACATTACAATACATAGCTGTGTGGGCCATATGATTAGATTAAACTTTGTTGTCATTACACAAGCACAAGACAACGAAATGCAGTTAAGGTCTAACCAGAAGTGCAAAAGCAGTATAAAAAGTGCAGGGTATCAATAATAATTGCATAGGTGCAGGATTATGTAATACGATGTAAACACTTACTATGTATGGGTGGTACTATGAACATAAATATATAATAATATATATAATACAGTAGTGAAATTAATATTTAAGTAGTGCATGAATGAATTTGTATTGTAGTCAGTTAAGAGTGCAATGGCTTAAGTTATTGTGAATAGTTATTCTAATATTCAGTACACAGGGGTGCAAACGATGCAATTCAAGTAGTCCAGCAGTGCAAATGAACAGGGAGTATGAAATAGACAGTCCAGTAGTGTATTGAACAGACCAGTAGTGCAAATCTACATGTTAACTGTGCAAGTAAGAAAAAATTATTATTGGTGCATTACATTACGATATGTAATACACTGACATTGAACACTTCATTCCATGGCATGTTCCCTGTACACCGTGATATCACATGTTTTGTTGTTTGCACCATAGCCTAGTATTTCATTGTGTGTAACTGGAACCTGTTGTACACAAACGTGGACAATTACACTGCTTCATGTTCAAAGAAAAATATTTGGTTATTATATTCATTGCTTCTTCCTAACCCCAAATAGCTTGGAGAAATCTAAAATGCAAGCCAAACCAAAGGTGGGGTTTTATGAGGTTAATTTGTGTTCTGTGTATAGGTAACATCTGCTGCATTTGTTCAGCCAGATAAAATACCATAAATCTAAATTACATTTGTAATCAAATATTGACCTCATGGATATCGTGGCATGGCCCTCGGTGTGAAAGATTGTTTCTGATGAAAACTAAATTTATCTTTACAGTGTTCATAGCAATATTTCTGCTAAAATGATGTGAGCAAAAGTGAGGAGGCCGCAGCAAGCACGTCTTCAGGATCATCCAGCACCAGCCGTGACAAGGTCCAATCTTAACAAAAGAAAACAGTCCGAGACGAACCTCTGGAGATGTACCTCTTATCAAAAGATGCTACAGGGAAAAAATTGAAAGCGAAGCACAGAAGAGAGAAAGAAGAGCACAGAAGGAGCGCTCTGCCAGTTTTGAGTCACACCTATAGATGTTTATTATATACCATTTTATTTAGTTATTTTTTTAATGTTTATACATTCAAGAAATACAGTTGAACATGCACATTTCATAGATATGTTTTTTGCACTACAGTTCACTTAGACTTCTATCATTGTGACTTGTTTGCTCTACAGCTCTGCCAGTTCTTGTTCACACAAATTAATGTTTATTATATACCATTTTACTTATGTATTTTAAGTGTTTATACATTTAAGAAATACATTTGAAAATGTCTAATTTCTAAATGTTGATTTGCACTACCGTTCAGTTGCACTACAGTCATTGTGACTTTTCTGGAGTGGACCAACATTTCTGAATCCTGTTTTATTTAATTTAAACTGTCATGTCTCTGATTGTTAATGCAAACTGCAGTTCATTCACAAAAATAAATGTTTGATTAAAAAAACTTATTGTAAATAACGTGACATTTTGGCACTATGCATATATTTGTACATCAGTATTGTTGACCTTTTATTGTAATAACTACATACCTAATTATTGCATCATTATATTTATAGGCAACACTTCCCAATTTGCAGGAGTATTAAAATCTTTGGGCACAACAAAAATGGTGGTTCCTTGTTCTACCCACCCAACCTCTATAAAACGAGTATATTGGTTAAAATGAGAACTTAAATCTTTAGCCAAATCACAAAATACAATACATTTGGCAGGAAATTTGAGAAAATTGTTAACAGAGAAAATGCTTGTAAAAGATTTGTTAAAAGTACACACATCGGATCACCCATTACCTTATATTTTGTGAAAGAGTTTTAATTTTGATATAACGTGTTCTATCAAAATAGTTAATTTTATCTGGAGATGCTGATATATTAACTGATGATAAAAGAATCGAATCAAATAGATTTCATTTAAAAATGTATTCAAGTTCACGGAGATATTGTTTGTACAAAGATTATATATTCAAGAGCCATGTTAGTTTGTTTGCCCGTTAACCAAAAATCGTATATTTATGAATGGTGACTACACGCGAGTGGCTCTCTTCTTCTGTGTGACAAGTGAGTGTCAGAACAGACGCATAACGTCTCGCAGCGCCGCCCCGTGTACCGGCATATATCTGTTTTGTATTAGGCGCCATCTAGTGTCCAGGGAGTTAAATTGCACCTCACTCGGCTCAGCGCCAGTAAAAATCGTTTGGGTGTGAAAGCAGAAAAACGTGACGTTAAACGTCGACGATAAACGCGCACGAAAAACGTCCCGGTGTGTAAAGACCTTTACAGTTTGAAAACCCTTGTACAGCATCTACAAATTTAAGCAAATAACGTGAGACAAACACATTTATGCACGTCTGCTCCTATTTTTGGACAGTGCTTCCATGTACTGAATTTAAATCCAAGACATTTTCACATTTAGGGAAATCTAATTGTCACATGATTACTTAATACTTCTTTAGACAAATTAATCTTTTCCCGCAGCTGTCTCCTGGGTCATAAAGTACACCCTATTTTTCATGTGCAGACAGATGACTTGCTGATTTGTACTGTGTTTACATGAAAATCTGATTTACAAACCTGTTTTATCTGAACTAGATCAACATTTATCTTACAACCCCAAATGTGCAATGATTAATGTTAATGTTATTTTTTTATTTTTATATAAACAAAAGTGCACTTACATATAAAATCAATTAAAATTTTGGTTTGCATAAGTCCTTTTTTTTCTCATTTCTAGTATCAATTAAAAATTTTGTTTGCATAAGTCCTTTTTTCATTTCTAGAAAGGTTCACAAAACCTTGATAATATTGATAACCGTGGTCATTTTGGTTACTATAACCGTGATGTAAAATGATACCGTTTCATGTTTAATAAGCAGATAGAGTCAAGGATATAAAGTGCGTTTTAAAATCATGAACCATACTAATATAGCATGCAATTATCTTTTATTTGTAAAAGCAATAATTACATAATATTGTATTGCCCTGTGAAAATATTGTGGTTTAGACATGTCAAACCTTTGTTGGTAGTATTTCAGGAGCAAATGCTCATAAAAAGTCAGCAAAAATTATAGGTAAAATCAGGAACCGCTACATTATAAGGTTTATGTAGAATTGCATGAACAATAATCTGATTACAAATTTATTTTAGACTTTGGATGTCTAATAAATGCACTTCATACCTTCATTCCAGCAGCGATGTGTGGAGGTGTATCAGAGATCTGTCTGTCATCTGCTGTACCTCCTCTCTTCAGATCAATAACTGGTGCCAAAACATTAGACTGCCTCGTCCTCTGAGTCTGCAAATGCATGTTTATTTTTCAAAATTATGCTCTTATAAACCAAACAATCTGTAAGCAGTTTCTGTGGTACACAAGTTTATTACACAATAGATTATTATCATCAGAAAAATATACAAACTGATACTAACCTTTGCTTGTGTAAGCGCAGCTTTCTTCACTTTCAGCTGAGACTGAAGCAGTTTGAAGTTTTTCGACCATCCTTCCGTTTTTGTGTCGCTGGTTGCGACTCCCAAATCGTCATATAAAGACATTTTAATCTCCTTTCCAAATAAATACTGTAATGTATACAAAGTACACATAAAACATAATGAAACAGACGAGCTGCAGGTGCAATAGGGTCAACATGGGTACAATTTCCAAGGAAAACACAAAACGATAAAAGATCAACTTTGAATACATAGGGGCTGTATGTGTACATGTATACATTTTACATATAGCTTCTGTGAAATGCAACCAATTTTACACATGGTACCCACATAACGTTACATGTACAACAAGCATGACTGTGAACAGCTGTACAAATCATCGTACAGATTGTTTGTCTTTAAATATGAACTCATAGTAATTTAAATTTTGCTACAAATAAAAAAAACAAAATAAACATATGAGTATTACGTCTAATTTGGTTTACATTCATGATTTACTGGCAGTAGGCAAGCAACTCATTGCACTGCATATCTAAACGTTACGTGTCGTTGTTTGATAGGAAACCACTTAACTTATGCATTTAAAATGTCACATATCTGAGATAAATAACTCACCTATAAACGAAACAAATCTGCTCTTTCGAACAGTAGGTTAGCACAACATGCTACCCAAGAGAGCGCTGTCGTTTTGTCGCGCGCGGATGACGTCATCTAGTGACGGTCGTTTTAAAAGCACTGCTTTCATGAAGCTGCTTTATTTATTGACATCATTTAATTTTTTGTGAAATTGCCCCTAATATTGCCCCTATTTTTTTTTATTTTACTTACTATTTAAGTTCATGCAAATTATAATTTCAGATTTCTATCTATTTATTTCCTTAATTTTTTCTAAACATTGTATTAGTGTTCAGCTTGTAATACTTATCTACACTGTAAATGTATATTTGCCTTTGTTGTTTATATACTTTTGTATTTAATAAAAAAAAACCCTCAAAAAAGCACTGGTTCATGAGGCTTCGAAATTCTTACAAATCTTTTGTTTCGAATCATTAGTTTCAAAACTGGCCAAGTCACGTGATTTTAGCAAACGAGGCTTCATTACGTCATAACTGTTTCGAAACGTTTCGAAAATCCGATGATTCACCACTAGGGGGAGTTGTAAAAAAGTGTAAATTGTTTGAACAGAACTGCTTTTGCACTATTTTGCCCAGCAGGTGTCGCCAGCGTGTGTGGTGTTTCGATTGAAAATTGAATCAATTTTCGAAGCAATTGGTTCGATTGATTCGAAGCTTCAAAAAGCTTCGTTTCTCCCATCATCCCGTCATCGGCAATGGCCAAACGCATCATATCAATCAAACGCGTCATATCTGTTTGTATTTATGGATTTTCTTATCTATAAATGAAACATAAAAATATTTATCAATAAATATTGTATTATCCTTTCTTTATTTATACTTGTTAATTATTAAATGACCACCTCTATTTTAACATGTTATAAATAAATAAATAAATTAATTAATTAATAAATTAATAAATAAATTAATTAATTAACTAACAAACAAACAAACAAACAAATAAATACTTTATTTAATATTACTTAATAATATAAGTATATATATATATATTATTTTACTCTTTGTGTGCAAATTTGTATGTTTTCATAAAAAAAAAACACAACATTCAAAAGGTATGTGAATTTGTTTGGGAAAAATGTTGTCTATGAACTGGGGTTATCACATGTTTACGTTTTATTTACATACATATTACATTTTACATATTATTTATATATAATAATATATTTATTGTACAGGTTGGCAGTGGCATTAAGGATGTCATTTGTAAATATCTGAATTGTGTATTTTGTAAAATAAATAAAGATTTTGTAAAATGACAGCACAGTTTTTATAATAGTTGCTGCTGTTTATGGTTCTATTTTTTTATTATGGATCAATAAAAAATGTACAGGCCTTAAACTCTTAAAAAATGTTTTATCTTGCTTAGTGAAAGTATATGCATATCATAATCATGACCTCTGAAATTTCTACGAGGTTGTAAACAAATTCTTATATCTTTGTCACCGAAATGTAGGACATAATGGCCTGGTTGTACAGACAAGGCTTAGCTAAAGCAAGGAATATGCCTTAGTTAAATTAAGATATTTTATAAACATGCCTAGGAAAAGATGTACGTGATCTTCAGACAAAGCAATGGCACAACTACATTTTAAGATCTGACAATTTTATTTTGCATTGGAAATGTATGACAGGGTCAGTATGTAGGACAGAAAGACAAAAACATTATTTTAATTGCTGAATTTCATACACATGAATTCTCAAGTCAGAAACTATGATCTTAATTGTTTATAAAAGAAACAATTCATGACAGTACATTTAAATTTCTATCACCCTACAAACAAAAAAAAGAAAGCTTCTCAGGTTACATGCATATCATGTTTCATGTTCATGTTGCAATTTTTCTAATTTCACACAAGTAATATTTCTTATTCCACATTTGTCTTGATTTCTTCTCCATATGCCTTTTGTATAAACTGTTTGTATTTTTTTATTTCATGTCATTTAACAATTAACGAAATAATTTCAACAGAATTAAGAACAGGTTTAGGGTTAATTTTATTTTAACTATTTTAAATCTTTATTTCATATTATACAAATGTTCACTTCAAATTGTTAATAGTTCATAAAAAAGTGAATTATTGTGTGTAACAAATAACTGTGTTCTGGCGCCTTGTAGTGGCAAGTAGATATAAAGAACGGAGAATGGCTGAAAATATGCAGAGCTGGAAATATGGGGAACAGGGGAGAAATGATTCTTCACTAATTTTCAAAAATTTTAAGTCCCTACAATGAAATTATTTTTGGTCATTTTACAAATTTAATTTAACGAAAATTAAATTACAATCAAAACCATGCCATCCGCAAACTTGATGACATTATAAGGCTAGGCAGCAACACAGTCATGTATAAAGAGAGTGTACAGCAGTACACAACCATGAGGGGTGACTGTGTTCATGATGATAAGTTTTTTCCAAGGCGGACACGCTGGTGTCTGCAAATGAGGAAGCTCAGTCAGTCCAGTTACAGCAACCCAAGGTTTTGCAGCTTGTTTATGATGTTTACGTGGATGATATAATGACGGTAAGCTGTAGTCAATAAAAAACATCTGTTATAGCTGTCCTTTCTCCAGATGAGTCATGGTTTGCATGGCAATGGCAAATTAAGTAGCATTGAAACTGTGAAACTGTAGTGGGCATGGTTGGTATTGGGGTCAGAATGGGTTTCTTGACCAGTCTCTTAAAACACTGGAGTGAGAGCCACTGGTCTGTAGTCATGAGACTGAGGCTTTCTTTGGGACTGCGGTGATAGTGCTGGACTTAAAACAAAAGGGAACTATATAGACAGGGTCAGGGAAAGCTTGAAGATATCTGTGACATTGTCACTCGTCGTGGTATGTTATCTGCACCTGCTGCATTGCGTGAGTTCACCCTGCTCAGTGACCTACAGGATATACCTTTGTAGGAGATAGCGTGAGTGCATGATCAACCCAAGCATCCAGCATAGCATAGTGTTCGGAGCTTCAAAGTGAGCATAAAAGAGGTTAAGTTCATCCGGGTGCAAGGCTGCAGATGCAACCGGTTTGCATGTGATTGGACTTTGCAGTCTGGTATGTGTGCTAGACCTTGCCACACTTTCCTGCATTCATTTGTACATGTCATCTTCTTTGTGTATAGTAATGGTGAGCATGACACCGCTGCAATTTTTTGTTCATGAAAGTTACAGACTGTTGTTTTGCTATTTATCTGTTCCATATATCATATATTTTCAAAATGAACAGCAGAGTGGTATTGATGGGTTTCACACAAACTGTTTTATTGTTGTGTGCTGTTTGACTGTAAGAGTTTGAAAATATCTGTAAGAAAAACCACTAAACCGCCAAGAAGCTGAGTGAGGAAGGAAATAAGTTGTGCGTCAATCATCTTAGATGCAACTTGAAGTTTAGGTGTCATCCACTAAAATTACTCACGAGTTTAACTCTTTACCTATATATACGGTCAACCAAAAAAAATGTGCTTCCTTTTTTACCATGCAAATCATACGTGTTTTAACCCCACATAATTCAGTTCACTTAACATGACTCCTACAATATCGATGCCTAAAAATATAAAGAACCTGTTCCATGCATTATAAGTCTGCAATACTGAGTGGAAATTTTCAGAGTAGGCTTTAATTTTAATTTTATCCATTAGGTCAATGAGTGGCAAGGGACTTTCGAAAAGCCACATATTTGTCATGTGTTTAATATAAATATTTGATGCATAGTAACAAGTAGCCTAACATGTATAACAAGTAACACAGAGAGTACTCATGGGAGTTGTTTTTGTAGTGTTGCACCCAGTTGGTGGGTGTTAAAGGACAAGTTTTGTATTTTACACTTAAAGCCTCTTTTGCAGCGATTTTTGTGTGAGCATATCAGTGAACACCCCTGACCACTCGGTGAGTTTCACATCTTTGTAAAAGAAAGTTTAATGCATTTTAGGAAGGATTGTTCCAGTATGCAGGCATTGTAGAGGTGGGGGCCGACACAACAAACACCCCAAAATTCTCGGGCCAGCATCACATGTCCAAACCTCAGTCAAAACCGCCCATTCCATCACAAACAATCTGAAAACAGGGCTTTAAGTGTTAAATATCAAACTTGTCCTTTAATGCCAAGCACTGGTTATTAATATTTGGACAAATATAAGGTCAACCAAAAAAAGTGCTCTTGCACTCACCCCTTTCTTCCACACATGCACTTAATTTATCACACCTCCCTCGTTACATGACGTTCACTTAACAATGTTGATGCCTAAAATATAAACAATGTGTTATATGCATTAAAGAAGTCCAAAAAGCAGAAGGAAAATTTTCAGAGTAGTTTTATCCATTAGGTCAATGACTGGCAAGGGACTTTTCAAAGACCGTGCATATTTGTCAAATGCTCAATATAGATATTTGAATAGTATAACAGGTAACATGTGTCATTTATTTAAAGGAATGCAATCTCATTTATTTATATCTGCATACAAGTTTAAAGAAGTACAGTCTCTGATGACACTTCAGTGTCTAACTTCAGTAAAGTTTTTGTCTAACAATTTGTTTGAATGATTTTCAAAATTTCAAATCATTACCTTTAAATATTCACTACCACATCATCTCAAGACAACACACAAAATGAGATCTCTTCAATCTCTAATTGACAGTGATGATTAAATGAAGAGTATGCGGAGACACCTGCAGATCCAATCCTTATGTGTCTCCTGGGGCCTGTACTATAAAGGCGGTTAAACAAACTATGATAATGTAATCCCAAACCATGATTTTTTCTCCCACCGAACTTGATTGTTTTCTGTGTAAATCTTGTGTCCATGTGGGTTCAACTGGGTCTTCTGCAGTATTTGCGACGATTGGGATGCAGTTCAATAGATGATTCATCTGAAAATTCAAATTCAACCTTCTGCCACTTTTCCACAGTCCATCCTTCCTTCAAGTTGTGGGCCTTGGCAAATGCAACACGACTTTTTAGTTGTGTTTAATGCTGTTTTCTGAGCACTACACCTCAAAATTCCAAATTACGCGTTCCAAATTATTATCCACATGCCATTTCTATTTTATTTTGCGGTGTATTTCGGCCATTGAGACCACTGCGTGGCAGAATTCGACAAACTGTTCTTGTAGATACAGGGTTTTTGGTGACCAGTTGTTATGCAGCTGAAAACGGGCTGGCCCTGGACTGTCGAACCAACCAACGGTCCTCTCGAACAGACAGTTGTCTTACAGGGTCTGCCTGACCTGGGCCAGTCATGAACTTCACCAGTTTCTTCAAATCTTTTTAATAATGTCGGTCTTGACTACATCACCAATCCCAGGAAGTAAACCGTTGCCTACAATCCGTGTGGTTATTATATTCCAAGAAAAGAGATTTATGTTGGAGACGATAACTCACCTCATCGTTTACTTTGGGGTATGTACCCTTAGTAAGAAGTAGCCTAACATGTATAACAAGTAACACAAAAAGAGTACTCATGACAGTTGTTTTGTAGTGTTGCCCTGCACATTGTTTATTATTTTAAGTGCATTTTAAGAAAACTACAATTAAAAATGATATTCAATTTGCCAGAATGAAATTTACCAACATTTGATGCGTGTTAATGTCAAGCACTGGTTATTAATATTTGGACAAATATAGGGTCAACCAAAAAAAGATTCCTTTCTTCCAGTGCAACTCACACATGCACTTAATTTATCACACCTCCCTCTGACATGGTTACATGGCGTTCACTGAACAATATTGATGCCTAAAATATAATGAATGGGTTATATGCATTAAAGAAGTCTGAAAAGCAGAAAGGAAATTTTTATTCATCAATGACTGGCAAGGGACTTTTCAAAGACCGCACATTTGTCACATGCTCAATATAGATATTTGAAAAGTATTACAAGTAACACATGATATTTATTTAAGGGAATGTGATCTCATTTATTTTTATCTGCATAAAAGTTCAAAGAAGTACAGTCTCTGGTGACACTAAAACAGCGTAAAATGTTTGTCTAATTTCAAATCATTACCTTTACATATTCACTACCACATCATCTCAAGACAACACACAAAATAAGATCTCTTCAATCTCTAATTGCTTATCCTAGACAGTGATGATAAAATTAAGAGTATGCGGAGTCACCTGCAGATCCGATCCTTATTTTACATGTGTCTCCTTGGGCCTGTACTATAAAGGTGGTAAACAAACTCTATGATAATGTTATCCCAAACCATGATTTTTCCTTCACCGAACTTGACTGTTTTCTTGTGAATCTTGGGTCCATCTGGGTTCCAATGAGTCTTCTGCAGTATTTGCGACAATTGGGATGCAGTTCAATAGATGATTCATCTGAAAAATCAACTTTCTGACACATTTCCACAGTCCATCCTTCCAGCAAGCTGTGACCCTTGGCAAGTTTAACAAAATTTTTGTTGTTGTGTTTAATGCTGTTTTCTGAGCACTAATTCAGCCATTGAGAACACTGCGTGACAGAATTCGACAAACTGTTCTTGTAGATACAGGGGTTTCTGGTGACCAGTTGAAATGTAGCTCTGCTGCACCAACCAACGATCCTCTCGAACAGTTGTCTTACATCAATGCCAGCCTGATCTCACAAAATATGTGAAATAGTCACACATTATTTTGCTCAGTTTTGCATGACATTGTCACATATTTCCATCATTTTATGTGCCCCTGCCACGACTTTCTTTTCCGTGACAGTTTTACGTATTGGCAACTCAACTGTTTTTCCTATTTTCGTACAATTGTCGCTTTGGTTTGAGGTTAGAGCAACTTTCTGTTACATAAAATGACATCCTTACCCAAAACCAACTCTAACCCTAACGTCAGGTGACAATGGTTTAACAAGCAAATGAAAAAATAGTATAAACCAACTTTCTAAAAAATATTGGGTTGTTTTTAACCCAGAGCTGGGTAACTATAGGACAGAACACATTTCTGGGTTAAAATGACCCAAACAATGGGTTGTTTTAAACCAACTGCTGGGTTGCTTCAACATGTTTGATTAACAATAACCCAGCAGTTGGGTTAAAACAACCCATTATTTGGATAATTTTAACCCAGAAATGTGTTCTGTCTTTTAGTTACCCAGCCCTGGGTTAAATATTTTTTAGAGTGAATACTTTAAGTAACGCAAACAGCAAATCTTACTACAAACCGAAGCAACAATTGTTTAAAAATAGGAAAAACAGTTGAGTAACCAATACATGAAACTGACACGGAAAAGAAAGTCGTGGCAGGACCACATAAAATGGCAAAACTGAGCAAAATAATGCGTGACTATTCCACAGAAATTTGTGAGATCAGGTTGTTAATGCATGATAAGATTTTATTTTGGTAAAATAAGCATAATCTAGAGGCCTTTGCTTTTCATACAAGCCACTTCTGATTCCAAATGATCAACTAGAAGTCAAGTAAAGTAATTATTTGTTGTTCCTACAACTTGGATAGGTGACAAGACTTGTACATACATACATACATACACACATACATATGCATACAATTTATATGCATGCATGGAATAAAATGTTTGCGTGTCAGTGTGTTACGTAGTGTTGTAGTCAAGACCACCCAAACCGAGACCAAGCCACGACCAAGACCAAGACAGTCCGAGACAGAGACAAGACCAAGATCCCAAAGGGTCGAGACCAAGTCAAGACCAAGACAAGCCGAGACCAAGTCAAGACCAGTGCAAGTCACTGCATTTTTGATAAAATGTGGAATATGCATATGATTAGGCACTTCTTATCTGTGTGTATTTGTGTGTGTGTGTGTGTGTGTGTGTGTGTGTGTGTGTGTGTGTGTGTGTGTGTGTGTGTGTCCCATCAGAGAAGTTGATAAAATAATCAAAGGCATTGCAAATATGTGGGAATTTATCTTTGTCTATAAGCAAATAAAAGTGAACAAACACTAAAGAGCTGAAATAAACTTAACCATTTATTCTGAACTATCTTTCCATGGCTTGCCATCCATTTAACACAATGCAGATGTTTTTAGTAATAAAATTAGAAAAATTGTCATTGGGAGAAACTTAAACAATGCCAACATCATATTACAAACCTGAATAAAATGAATGATAAAACATAAATTCGTGATGTGCCATCAGTTGTGGTCTTGACCGGTCATGAAATAAAATTCCGATACGAGACCGAGTAAAAATGCAGTCGATTCCAAGACGAGACCAAGACCTTTAAAAAGTGGTCTTGAGACCGGTATCGAGAACTAAAACATTAGTGTTACGTAATGAATACAAATATATCATGGTATATTATCCTAAGGAAGATGCCCTCCTCCAAACGTTCTTGGCAGCAGATCAAGACAAAATATAAAAATATAATTCAAAGTGGTGAGTATTTTCAACCTCCATGTTTTGTGAGAGTTTGTGTGGGAGAAACTTGTTTGCAGTCAACAGCTGATGAGTTGGCCTTAGCAACAAAGGGTGGACAAGTATGGACTGGATCCAAGGTGCTGTACACCCTGACCCTGGGTATGTGTGCACTGTATTACTCCTACTTTTAAAGTGTACCATATGGATGACTATGTTTTACAGTGAAGGGAAATGAAGTGTTCCTGTGTTGAAGCCAGCACAGAAGTCTTCCAAACAGAGGTCAATGTAAAGTAGACAAAACGTAGAGAATTGTGTAAATTAGACTGTGTCTCGATTAACACTAAAAAGTAGTAGGTATCTTTCTAAATTTAACTTGCCTTGGTCAAAGCATAAACACAACACAGACTCATGGAAAATTCGTGATTCAGGCTCTTGGCATCCAAGCTTGTGAGCAAAAACCCTTACGAAAGTTAACCATGGTTTTACTAAAGTTAAAACAAAAAAACATGTTTACTAGACTTTCATAAAAAAAAAACATGGTTAATTTTCATGTTTTTATCATTTTCAAGGGCAGTCATGATCACATGTAATCTGCAGATGAAATATAGTTGCTGATTGTCTCATATATTCATATAATAGAATTGTCAAATAGTAAAATTATAACAAATATGCTCACTACAGCTCACACCCAATTGGTCAATTATCATATATATTCGAATCCAAAACAGAACCTGCCCGGAGCAGTTTGTCAGTTATAAATAATATAACTAGTGATTATACTGATAAAGGGCAGGGTTTAGATTAATCCAGGACTAGGCCTTAGTTATATATAATAAAAAAAAAATCTTACAAAAACAGTACAGGTGTGCATCTGAAGACAAAACAATCAATGTTTTAGTACAAATGAAAGCAGCTCAAATATGCATTTTAGTCTTGGATAAGGTTAACTTGTCTTTAACTAATCCTGCTGTAATGTGAGACTGATATTTATTTCAGGAAGTGCACTGTGAATTATGGATCGTCTTCAGCGCGCGACTCAGTCACGGGTGCGCGCCCTACAAGTGAAAGCGAAAGGATGTGTAGTACGAAAGTGACGCTTCCCCGCATACGCTTACAAATGTCGCATCTTTCTGCCTTGCGTAGTTATTTTGTAAACATTCGTGAGGCTTTACCCGACGGATTTTCCTCTGAACCTTCCGGGAGAAGTGGACATGCATGTGCTGGTTATTTTTATTTTCGTTACGGCCGAATATCACCATAATATTGTGGGAGCGAGCGGTACGTATTCTTAGCGTTACTATAAAATACACTACATGTCTTATTCATATGACGTAAACAAGAACGGTATAGCCTAAATGCGTGTGGCGCGTGGATATTAAGCAGATGTATAGCTAATTCATTATTAATGGTCTTGCTTATTTCTGACCAAGTACTCATGTGTGATTATATTCATGTGTGGGGAAAACGAAACCACGTATTGAAAAGCAAATAGAAAAATCAGTACCTCTGTAAAAATGGTTTCAAATGGTCTTCAAATAAAACCATGGTTATTAAACGACCACCGTATTACTATTATTACATATGTGGTTCTTTTTAAATGTAAAATGGTTTTACCCTCAAACACCAAACCTTATGTTGGTTGGTTTCAAGGTTGTGAAAATGGACCACTTTTATGGCTGTTTTTAACTTTCTTATTTCTTAGCTGTGACTTTATAAGATGCTTGTCCACCAGCCTATAGGCTGAATTGTATGCCTTGATTTTAGAGTTTATCTTACTCCCTCTAAGATTTTATGACCTTGACATATTGCCACATCTCACAACCCATTGTAATGTAATTATATGTATATTCCCAGCAAGTAAAAACCATGACGGTTAAACTAATATGGTCCGGCTATGAGTAACCCACTTCTACCCTAAATCACCTTGAATTTGTTTGAATAACTTGGAGATGTAGGGTGCTCCATCATGTAATTGTATTTCTTTTACATCTTCTATGCTTATACGCATAGACATAGTCTATTTTAGGGCTATTGTTAGACGTCTATTAGACTTTCAGTGACAGCCCAAAATTGCTTGCTGGGTTTAGATCACCACCATGCAGTCAGTGGCACCTGTACACACTGTGTGGGCTACTAAACTTGATGGAAAAGCTAACCACGCCAAAGTGAGGTGAGCTGACTCAAACCAAACCGTGGGTACTGTGCAATGGAAAAGCGCCATTATATGAGAGGGCGCTAATGGGGGTTATTTTTTAAATTACTTGTTGATCTAGCTGTATGTAGGCTACACTCGTGACATATTAATAATGCTAGAGAGAATAAGGAAAAATTAAGGTGTGCATTTAGGGAGATTAGTGGGAAAACCACGCATATTTAGGAAATACTTCATGCGACGCTGCTGAGACTTGGGCCGGTAAGAGATTTTGGCGGTAGGGCTATTCATGGTAACCTTATAAGCAAAAAAAGACAAAAATACCATGGCGTCACACTGTTGCGTATTGTCATTGCAACATTAAAATGTTTTATTTTCAAATGTCTGCGTATACAAACAACAACTTTTATTTTTAAGCAACATGTATGTCAGGTTGAAGTGCACACTCTCAGCTTTTCTTAGAGGGTATTCACATCCAATTTGGATGAATGGTTTAGGAATTACGACCGTTTAACAAGTAGCCAGGGGCCAAAAGTAATGGAGCAGTTGACTTACAAACTGTTTTATGGACAGGAATGTGCTATTTGTTAAATCGTGCAGCATGTTAAAGGTCTGGAGTTTTAAGTGTGGCATTTGCATTTGGAAGCTGTGAACTCAAATCCTGTGGTTCAGGGAGATCTCCATGCAAGTGATACAAAACATAGGTTTCAAAAACACAACAAATCCATCAGAGAAATAGCAGGAACCTTAAGAGTGACGAGATTAATAATTTTACAACTGTAAAAATAAAAGTCAATAGGATTGTGCCATATTATTTTGTTTGCTGGATCATTGTGCAGTGCATGCTCCATCCAATGTTTTTTTTTTGTGGCAGTGATGTTAAACATTTGGTCAGAAGAGTATAGGTCTGCTATTGTCATATTGATCTTGAGACGCAGACAGTGATTATCACAGATTTCCATCACCTGCTGTGGTCATCATTTGGTGGAATGTACGAGGTTTAGCATCAGGCCAAAACAAGATTTCGTGGTCGTGGGTGAAAGGATGAGACATAAAGACTAAAAGACAAAAGTTAATGTTAGCCTGGAGTTTGCTTACATACTGTATGTAAAACATGATTTGACAGAAGTTTTAAAATGATTCTGGTCAAGCTACCCGTTTTGTCAGTGAATGCTTGGTGAAAGATTTATTCATAAATTGAATTCACTGAATTCACATAAACCACTTTTATCAAGCCAATGGCAGACCTGCAGAGCTTCACTCATAATCCACCTACAACAGATAGACAAAAATAATAAGTAATTCTGCTTTTACACATAAATGTGCCACAAGAACACACACACAATCAAATGTTTAAACAGTAAATAACTATTATTTTAATGTCAGCATTGAAAGAAACATGCATACATTAACCAGAAAAGGGTTTTTCAGTAAGCTATGGTTTATCATCATTTAAGATTCTTTGAAGAATCATTTTTCTTAAGAGTGTAGCCATAAAACAAAAGTCATCTGTTCCTTTACTTTTGGTTTTGCATTTATATTTAAGTACATTAACGTACTTTTACTCAAGTAAAAGTACACAATTTAAATGTAGTTAGGTATTAAATACATTTTAATATGCAATATTAAAGAATACACAGTATGATTCTATGCTTTAGAATGTAGTGAAGTAATGTTTTTCCCACCAGGAAAACGCGTCTAAATGAGAAACAGCTGTTGTGCGATAGACTGTACTAACAGATTAGCAAGATGTCGGAGCTATCGTTTTACAGACTGCCAAAAAACACTGAAAGGAAACATAAATCGTTAATGCCAACATACACAGACCACAGGTGGGTTGATAAGTTGCTAGGGTCACTATCAAGCAGAGATTTTACTTTCTACTTGAAAGTATTTATCAAGTATTTGTATTTTATCCGTGTTTTTCTTTAGAAAACACATTTCAAAGCATATTATTATAATTTTTAACCCTAACGTTTTGCCACTCAACCGGGTGAGCTCTCGCGTAGTCACGTGGAAAAGAACAAAATTTATACCTCCACAAGAAGTCGTCTGTCTAATGCAGGGTTCACACCAGACGCGGTAGAGGTGCCAAGTGCGAGTGAAGACGCAAAGACGCGATTAGGCATCCTGCTGCGCGGTATGCCCGGAACACGCGGCACAGATGGCGCGTTCCGCATAAATTGAGCATTTAAAAATCTGAATTTCGGCGGATTTCCGCGCCGCGTTAACCAATCAGGCCCTTGCTGTAGTAGTGATGTGATTACAGGAAGCGAGCGGAGTCTCAGCGGAGTCGCAGAAGCCCCTCCTATGATGCAAATTTACGCGTGAATGTCTCGAATGACTAGAATTTCAATGAAGTGAGTAAACTCAAATGTTCAAGCATCCAACTACGCACGAATAGCGTGTTTTTGCCGCCTCTACCAGGGCTGGTGTGAATGCACCATAATGCAGGGTTCACGCCAGACGCGGGTGATTTACATGTTAAGTCAATGGCAAGACGCGATTAGGCATCGTGCGGCAGGTAGGCGCAGCGCAAATGGTGCGTTCCGCACGAATTGAGCGTTGCCGTGGAAAACGTGCAAATTGAAAAATCTAAACTTCGGCGGATTTCCGTGCCGTGTTAATTAGGACCTTGCTGTAGTAGTGACGCGATTACAGAAGCGAGGGAGTCTCAGCGGAGACTCTCTCATGACGTGAATTTCCGTGTGAATGTCTCTAATGACTAGAATTTTACTCTCGGCTTTCACGAGCGAATGGAGCGTGTAAACTCAAATGTTCAAGCGTTCAACTATGCATGAATAGTGTGTTTTTGCCGCCTCTACCGTGGCTGGTGTGGATGCAACATAAGGTAAAGTGACCATATAGAGTTAGTTTGTCTTGATGTGTTTATTATTACCCACAGGCATGAACTTACTTTAGTTCAGTTCATAGTTTGTTTATATTTTATTTGCAAATTTTTATGTTTTTACCAGCCACCGCTGTCACTCCAGAACAGAGGTGTAAAAAGTACTTAAAAATGTTACTCAAGTGAAAGTACAAGTACTGAGTGTAAATTTTACTCAATTAAAAGTAAAAGTATCTGGCCAGAATCATACTTGAGGAAAGTAAAAAAGTACCACATTAAAATTGTACTTGAGTATTAAAAAAGTAAAAGTAACAGGTAGAATGAAAACGAGAGATTCTTGTTTAAGCTTTTAATCTCTAAAAATATGAAGTGAATGAACCACATACAAGGTTTTATCCTTTACAACTGTTTGTATTTAATTGTATTTAATTATCAAACTATAAGACTGCTACATATAATTTCCAACATGATCTCACAAAGTTCTGTGGTATAGTCACAGAATTTTTTGCTCATTTAACCGTGTCATTGTCACGGATCTCCAAATTTTTCCTTTGCTGTACCACGGACTTTCTTTTCCGTGTCAGTTTCACGTATTGGTTACTCAGTTGTTTTTCCTATTTTTAAACCATTTTCGCGAGGGGTTTGGGGTTAGATTTGGGCTTTGGGTTAGGATGTCACTTTAACTATTGGTTTATACTATCTTTTCTCTGATCTTTTAAACAATTGTCGCCTGACGTTAGGGTTAGGAGTTGGGTTTGGGTTAGGATGTCATTTTATGTTTCAGAAAGTCGTACCCACACGAAAATGGTAAGAAAATAAGAAAAACAATTGAGTAAACAATACGGGAAACTGACATGGAAAAGAAAGTCCGTGGTACAGACACGGAAAAATGCAGAGATCCGTGACACATGACACAAATAAATGAGCAAAAAATTCTGTGACTATAACACGGAAATTCGTGAGACCAGGTTGCTAATTTCAGTATGCAACATGCTACTCAAAATTGTAAAACCTCGAATTTAACTTAAATTTCAAGCTCTATCAAGCCTCTCACAGGCAGCCGATGCAGGAAGAGTTCTATTAGACCTTGTGCACATTGTCAGTCCAAATCCAATTTTGGTGCATATCCGATAGGAATTCAATCACATTTAGAACGTGTGAAAATCCATTTCAGTCTGACCGCCCTGATCGCATTTGTGTAGCTTTTCGGTTACGTCATGCTGTCACGTCAGTGACGTAAAACACGTCAGACGTCGAGGCAGATTGTCGTGCCAGCGCGACGTCATTGCCATAGAAACAGTGCAGATAATCTGGAAAATGGCTACAGGACGCACAGATCGGATCTGAATAGTTGTGATTCACAATGTGGACAGTGAGTCTGTCAAATTGGATATGAACCAAAATCAAATTTGGACTGACAGTGTGAACAAGGTATTAGTCTTGATAGAGAGGCTGCAAATAGCAGGGAACGTGTCACACTTCATGTGTTGGCCAATTCCTTAGTGTGGTCCAAAGGCTCCAGAATAAATAACATTTAAATTAAACTGGCCATCAGCGCAATTTAATTGGTTTGGTAAGAGCAAGGGAAAGGTCGTCCTTCAACGTGATGCCCAGCTAATGCCTGACCAACGATCACTGACAGAACCAGCTTAATCTCCGCTTAATCTCCTTATCCGTTTATGTGTGTATATACATATATCTCCCAAGGGTTTTTCCCTCCTAGGACTTTTTTTATGTCCTCGGCTAAACAGCCCGGGGTTTTTTTTCTCCTAGGGGGTTTTTTACCCCGGGGAGGCAGCCTTCTTGGGCTTAACTTAGCTTCCTCTTCTAGACGTTACATTAGTAATATGCTCGCTTATAATGTTGAGTCATAGCCGCAGCAAATTTGACTGCTTATGCTATTGTGTATTATGTTATGCTATCTGTTGATTTTCTGTGCTTTTACTGCTTCTATTAATGCAAAGCTGCTTTGAAACAATTAAGTATTGTGAAAAGCGCTATATAAATAAAATTGAATTGAAAAAAATTTAATTTAAAATAGAAGTACTTTTTGACTGTAAATAAAATTGTAAGGAGTAAAAAGTACTTTTTTTCTTAAAAAATGTAATTAAGTAAAAGTAAAAGTATTGATTTTTATTTGTACTGAAGTAAAGTAAAAATCCCCAAAAATAATACTTAAGTACAGTAATCACTTTACACCTTACAGCTCCAGAAAAGCCATTAATTCTGCTTAGTGTGGTGTTGAACATGTAAAGTGAGAGCATGTCCTCATATAAACAGCAAAAATCTTATTAAACTTAAATTGTTTTAATCTTTAGGTATTTTAAGTTCATCTCAGTGCAGCCATTTACATTCTTTCAAGTTTTCATGCAAGAACTACCGTCACGTTTGATCTTGCATTTCTGTGAGATCTAGCCTCACTTTGAAATCGTTATTATTACAGTCATTATGTGTGTGATCACCCATAGATTTAAAATGGTTTAAGATGTAAGGTTAAGGTGTGTCCCAGGCATTAGCGCTTAAACCTTGCCAGACCTTGGTGCTAGATTCAGGTCTGAGTTCAGTTGGCAAGACCATGACAGTACTGTGTTCTGTGTGGGGACACGTGGAGTTATATTGTGTATGTGGATTCCACGTGTTCCCAGTGTCTTGTCGCTGTCATGGTCTTGCCAGACCTTTGTGTGAGATTCAGGTCTGATTTCAGAGGGCAAGATCATGGCAGCAATGTGTTTTGTGTGGGGACACGTGTAGTCACATAATGTTTTGGTGTCACGTGTTCCCAGTGTCTTGTCACTTTTACCCTACTCCCTTAAGTGCTCTCGTCCTGATTAATTAATCATGTTCACCTGTTCCCCATTTGTGTTGTGTCTTTATTATGCCCTCTCGTTCTCTGTCTTGTGCTCGTTCGTTCGTCGAGATTCAGTGTGTTAGTTCATGTCCTTCGTGTTCCTGAATCTCAGCATCAGAGTCTGTGTTATTTTTGTATCCAGTGTTTGTTTCCCGGTTTTGTGTTACTTCATCATTGTTTATCACCTGTTTTACCCCCTCGTGGGTTTTTGTGTTTGTTATTTAAATAAACCTTTAGTTTATTTTTACGTCTTGTCTGCGTTTGGGTTCTCCTTAATTCCTACAGTGACATCTACTACTTGGAAAATCATCCTGGGATTTTTTAAGATCCTAGCGATCACAGAATTACAGCACAGTGTAAATCATCACTGTTGAGACACAAAAACTCACACAGACTGCAGGTTGAGCAAAGTAAATTTACAGTTAAGCCAGAAAGTCTCATACCCAAATACCTACTAGCTTCAGTTGATAACCAGTCATAGTTGGTGTGACCTGTAAAAATTTGTTTTAAACAATACCCACCTGATCAATAACCAGTTTTACTGTACATTTTGAGTTGGCCTAATGGTCACGTAGATATAAGAGGTTCTTATTTGGCACCTACAAGATGGAAACATACGTTTACACATCTTGTCTATTAATAACCCATTAAATAGTTATTTATTTATTGTCAAGAGTCAAATTTTAGCAACTTATATAACAACACCATTTTTAGAGATAACGTTTTGAAACACCCACACAGTGGTTATGGCATGATGTAAGTGTTTTGAGGACTATTCACTTAAAGGAAGTTGTAAATCACTAAAAGTGGTTAATTATAGGGGAACATACATACATATATGTGTGTGTTTATTTAAAGTGACTTACAGTGAACTGGATATACATTGTATTACTTTTTTGTGTTTTCTGTGTTTCTTTAGTTTCTAAGTAGCATGCTCTACCGGGAACACCGCATTGATAAAGGGTGGCTACACATTGCAACATCTGCACTTACCATATTGGCAAAAGCATCTCACATATTTCCTGTAGTCCGAGTTTAGTCTTGTTACCAGAACAACTTTGGAAAAACATACAATAACAAAACACAACTTTTCGCATTTAAGTGTGTTTTTGTAAAAAATGGATTCAGCTTTATGATTAATGATTGCACAATGAGTTTCCTCTACTTCCTCATTCCATTTTACGGGAGAAGCCGTGCCCCACTACACTGTGTGTAACTTTATTCCATTTTTCCGAACATACTTGATGTGCACTGTCTTGTTCAAAAATGTACTATGTTTTATGAATGTGTTTGCAGTATGTTTGAGTATTGTGGGTGAAAAGGTCACAGATGGTAAATTATTTCTTGTAAATTATGTTTCCTACAGTGGTTCTCAAACTGGGGTCCGGGGCCGCCAGGGGGGCCCCAGTTTTATGACATTTTATAAAATACATCAATTTATCATGAATTCTGTGTAATTAAACCTAAAAAATAAGGCTACTAACCAAAAGCACTACTTTGTATAACTTAATATGTTTTGTTTAATTAAAATGTTACATTTTAGAATTTTTTTATCATAAATTTCTTTGGGGGGCCCCGAAGGAATGCACCGCATCCAAGGGGTGCCGCACGCGGAAAAAGTTTGAGAACCACTGTCCTACAGAACTCTGGGAAGACTTTTACAACACATTTAAAGCCTAAGCATATTTCTTACCCCTGTGACCACATAGTTTAGATGCAGGCATGGGAATGTGTTTTTTCTGATCACAGATCGGTTGTGGATGCATCTGGGTTAGTTTAACATCTGTAATTGTTTCTGTGTTTTATGCTATTGTGACATTTCTATTGTGACTCTGTCTTAGGTGTGTGTGAACCCCTGATTCAGGAAAACAACACAATGCCTGCTGATTCAATTTCAAAGCCTGTTAACACAAGAATACGCACTCGGTGTAAGGAAGGCTACCTGAGGAAGGCAGGAACATCCGAGATGTACCGCTGCACTGAAAAATATGGCAAACTAATCTGGATAAATGACCTTAAAATTGTGTGCATACGTAAGGACCTTTATTGTTACATACAGATACTTGACCAAATAATATGTTAAAGTTTATGTAAATGTAGTGGTGCTTTGCTAGTGCAGGCATCACTATTACTACTACTCATACAGTACTAGGGTGATTCTTACGAAAACTTGGTTTTAAAAATGTCAAGCATGAAAATGTAAAAATTGCTTAACTTTTCTTTTTTTCCCCCTCAGACATTGAAAAACAAAGTCTGGAGTAAATGGGAACATTAATTTAAAAACTTTTACTTATCATTTAACACTTTTTGTAACATAATTTAAAAAATTAGTCCTAAAAAATCTCATTACCGCAACAGTCAGAAAACATCAACACTGACATATTTTCAAAATGACATGACAAACCTGAAAGAACATAATTTGGAGATTCTGCACATGCATATAAAATCAAAGTATTACGCTTCTATTAATTAAATTAACATTTAATAAGCATCTGTTGCGGTAATGATAATCAAAATGTGGTGTAAGCATCTTGAAGTAACTGGTCCATGTGCTTGGTCACTCAAAATCAAACTTTATTAAAATTCTGTATGTGTGCTTAAACTGTTTTCAAAAAGTGTTGCGGAGGATGAGAACATCAGCCATGGACACATCAGTTTCCTACTTTTTCTTCATTATTATTATTATACATGAATATTCAGTAAATATTTTTCTGTCATCTAAAGTAGTCTAGGAAAACATCCATTTATTTTTTTTCTTAATATTTTTGTGTTAATTTGATTAAATTACAACATAACGCATGTTCAAACACAGCCGGACACATTGCGGTAATGAGAATTTCAGCAGAAAATGAGATAAAATTTACAATTATAAATTCTTATGTTGAAATCACACATTTTGCAAGGTAGAACACAGTATTGTGTTAATTCTGATGCTTTTTAATGTTACTATATTACATATTTTAAAGCTAAAATCATTAGTGCCGGGGTGTTTCAATGGTTTCGTGAGAATCACCCACTAAGGTTTAAGGATTTGAACCCCTATCTTTATATCTTAAACTCATTGTACACATTTGTGCTGTGGGCATGATTGATACCTCAGATTTGATCAAGGAGAAGTTTTTAGCTGGGTAATATTAAAGCAGTGTAAAATAATACTTATGCATTGTAGACATAGATTTATGTGGGGTCTCAAATCAGTAATTTGGACCAAAAAATTGTAGAGACTTTCTAGGGTTGGCTCTTTTGATTACAACCATTAAGTAACCACCCAGACACCCCATTAACCATCAAGTAAAGTTAAAATTTACCAACTGCATAACAATGCCCTAGCAACACCTCTATCACGGTTGTGTTGACTTTCGCACAGCTAAGCACCACAACACAAAACATTTTATTCTAGTTCAGTTTCACATCTTTACAAATAGCATGTAATTAATTTGCATATTTTATATTTATACTTTGCAGCTGATCCAAGAATACCCCCTGGTAAGTACCAGTTTTTCTTATTTCAATCATCATTCACACTGTTTTACATCATATTTAGGTTGATGGTAGAAATTTGACATTTATAGTTAAATAGCAGTGTTGGGGGTAACGCATTACAAGTAACGTGCATTACGTAATAGTATTACTTTTCTAAAGTAGCGTGTAACCTAACGCATTACTTTATAAATGTACACATTAATATGCAGTAAAAGACCCGTCTGTAAAAATGACCGGTGAGATTCCCTCTTCAACATGGAGCACAAGCAGACAAAATATAACAACAAGGTCACCACCTACCCAATCAAGCACGCTTAGTACAACAACAGGTGAAACTCTGAGCTGCATGAGTTGCATGAGCTGCATGAGATGCATGGGCTGATCTTAAACGCACAATTCACTAAAACATAAAAACTTGTCATTACTTACTTACATTCATGTTGTTACAAACCTGTATAACTTCACGCAGCAATGAAAGCATATAACAATAATGTCCAGTACGGATTCTAGAAGGGAAACCGGTAGCGGTAGCACCGCTGTTTGTGTTTCAAGAGCTGGATATCACTGGTTTTAAAACTGCAAGCTTAAATATGTGTACAAATGTTAAGGGTTTGTACACATATTTAAGCACACCAAAGCTTTTACGCCTGCGGCCGGCGCATGTTTTCAATTGATTCCAATGAAAACTCTGTGTTTTCAAATAAGCAAGCGGCGAGCGTGTTTTTTCGCGCTCAGCGTTGAGTGCCGAGAGTTCAAAAATATTCAACTTTGAGTGAAAAGCTCCGCTCGTCAATGTCAGTTCTCACAGGGCCATCCAATTACAATGGAGGAGGGGCGGGACATTACCACAGCAACCAACCGGTTCACAGCTGAAGTATCACAGCTACCAAAGCGCTCGGCTGATAAACACCTGGTATTCGGCGTCCTCAAGGCATTTTCAGCCACGTTTAAAAGTTTTGGTGTGTCCAGCCCCTAAGTGTTTGTGACAAAACACAGACATTTAATGCAGTTTTACTAACCGCCTGCGACTCATGACTTGGCACCACCCCATTTCAAAGAAATCCAGCGTTAAACAAACACTCTGCTGCTCTCCTCGATAAACAAACTAATTCATTGTTTTCATACTAACTTACTTTCTGCCCTTAAAGGCGGAGTCCACGATGTTTGAAAAACGAGCCGACTACCAAAACACACTTATAGCCAATCAGCAGTAAGGAGCGTGTCTACTAACCGACATCCTTGCCGGGTTGCGTATGTGTGGGGCGGGTCTATCAACAGAAGGTCCAGATTCTATTGGGGTATGGGCGTGTTTGTTTAGGTGATTTCAAATATCAACATTGGCTTTCAAACATCGTGGACTCCGCCTTTAACGCCGAAGGCACAAAGGGCAGCAACAAAATCTGGTCTTGGGCCAGAGTGCCTATCGTTCCCCAGGTGTGGTGGTGGTCTTTCAGTTCTTATTTCACCGTTCGTCGCAACCTGATCTCACGAATTTCTGGGGCATGGTCGCGGAGGTTTTTGTTCATTTTTCCGTGGCGTTCTCGCGGATCTCCGCATGTTTCCGTGGCCCGGCCGCGGACTTTCTTTTCCGTGGCGTTCTCACGGATTGGTTGCTCAACTGTTTTGTCCTATTTTCTTGCCATTGTCGCTTCGGTTTAGGGTTAGATTTAAATAAAATGACATCCCTACCCAAACCCAACTCTAACCCCAACGCCGGGCAACAACTGATTAAAGTTTAGAAAATATTAAAGAATACATCAGAAAAAATAGTAAAAAACCAATACTAAAAGTGACATACAAACGCAAACACCAAATCTAGCCCTAAACCGAAGCGACAATGGTTTGAAAATAGGAAAAAGCAGTTGAGTAACCAATCCGTGAGAATGCCACGGAAAAGAAAGTCCGTGGCAGGGCCACGGAAATATGCGGAGATCCGTGAGAATGCCACGGAAAAATGAGCAGAAAATTCCGTGACTATCCCATGGAACCTTGTGAGATCATGTTGCTCGTCGCCAGGTGACTTTTGGCCTTCCTCTCTTTCTCCTTCCAACTGGTGTTCAATGTAAGGCTGTTTAAATGATGGAGCCATCATCTCTTCGAAGCTCATGCCCAATCCATCGCCAGCGTCTTTTCATAATCATTGTGGCCATGTTCTCTTGATTACAGCGGGACAATAGGTCTTCGTTAGAACTTTTGTTTGGCCAGAAAATCTTTAGTATTTTCCTGAGGCTCTTGGTGTGGAATGTGGACAGCTTCGTAAGGTCTTGTTGCGTCATTCGCCAGCATTCTGCTCCGGATAGGAGTACTGGTATAACACAGCTGTTGTAGAGTTTTAGTTTAGTTTTCACGCTGTACTGTGAGGACCTCCAAATGTTCTTCATGCTGATGAAGGCACTTCTTGCTTTATTTAATCTGTTCTGAATGTCCTTCTTACTACCGCCATCTGGTGTGATGATGCTACACAAAGCTTTCAGTAAAAGTTATCTCGTCATTATTGACTTTGATGGGGGTGTAGTGGTGTTCATAGTCATCACCTGTGATTTCTTCTGGCTGATCTTTAAGCCAACTTGGGAACTGTACTGGTTTAACTTATTAGTTTTGTCCTGCATATGTTGATGGGTGTGAGAGATTAGTGCCAAGTCATCCGCAAATCTAAACCTTCAAGTGTGGAGAAGAGCATCTATCTGATGCCGGCATGTCCTATCTCTGTTGAGCGTCGCATCACCCAGTCAATGACAAGATTGAAGAGTTATGCAGACATCACACAGCCTTGTCAGACACTGGTCATTACCTCAAACAAAATGTAGCTTCAACCCACACAACAGCTGTTGTTTTTGTAAAAGCTTTTAATGAGCATCGCCAGGTGTTTGGGATTCCGTAGGCCCTCAATATGTGCGACAAGCTATCTCTGTGTACACTATCAAATGCTTTCTCAAAATCTATAAAGTTCATGTGGAGTTGTCTTTGCCATTCTGCACTCAAAGCAAATATCTGTTCTATACAACTCCTGCCTTTTCTAAATCCTGCCTGCTTCTTCCTCAATGTTGAGTCAACTGTGGTAGACAATCTGCTTATGATCATTTTGGCAAGGATATTGCTGGGGATTGACAAAAGGGTAATACAGGCGCTGAGATTGCCCTTCTTTGAAATCTTGATAATCACCCCTTTGGTCCACTCCTTGGATATGCAGGCTTCTATCCAAATTGTTCTAAAAAGTGGTTCCAATATTTCAACTGCTGTCTCTGGATCTGTCTTGAATAATTCTGCATTTAAGTTGTCATGTCCTGGGGCTTTATTGTTTTTCAGTTTCTTGATAGCTGCTACAATTACTTCTTTGGTAGGTAGTTCTGAGACACGCAAGCCCCCCCAACCGCGTCAAGGTGGTGGTCTGTCGGGCGCCCATCAGGGGATTGTTTTCATAAGGCGGGGTTTATTGGGAAGCTTAAAATTTCTCTCACAAACAACAACACACTTCTTTGGTGAGGTTGATTTGTGTCAGCTCTTGGTGGTGTGTGTGTGCGCTTTTCCGGTTAAAGTGCCCATATAAGGACTTCCACTGTACTTCCTGCACTGAAATTGCTCATAAAATAAATAAATAAAGCAACCTTGGCGAAGTGCATTCGTCACAGTAGACACTTTGCCTTTGTTTAGCATGAAGAATCCTACTCTTAAACAGGGTTAGTTAATCAGAAAATGCAAAAATAGCTTCCCCCTATTGTCCTATGATATCAGACATTATATGTGGGTTAAATTATACATTTGACTTCACCAAATTAATGTTTTTGCAATGTCCTTTGTTTCTATTAGTAACAACAGATGCCCCAAGAACTGAGCTAAATTTAACAACATCCACCACCGAAAAAATACAAACTATCTGTGTTACAATCAAGCCAAAAACAGGTATAGTTGTCTTTTTATTTGTCTATTTATCCTAGTTGTGCTTTGGCTTTGTGTTCGTTTTCTTTATTTGGTTATGACACACTTCAGAAGCCACAAATGAAGGTACCACAAACGAAACAACAACCTACCCGACAACAGAGCCGTCTGTAAATATGACCAGTGAGATTCTCTCTTCAACACGGAGCACAAGCAGACAAAATATAACAACAGGGTCACCACCTACCCAATCAAGCAAGCCTAGTACTACAACAGGTGAAACTCTTAACTGAGCTGCATTACTTGCATGGGCTGTTCTTAAAGGCACAATTCACCAAAAAATGAAAACTTGTCATTATTTACTTACACTCATGTTTTTTCAAACCTGTATAACTTCACGCAGCAATGAAAGCATATAACAAGGACTAAATGGGGATACATCAAAACCAATACATAGCAACAAGAGCAAGCTTATAGGCGAGCTTCTGTCCGATTTTGCTGCATCCACTCACAAAAATAGTGAAAAAAGTTTTCATATATTTACAATACATATAAACAAAAGAGATATCCCGCACACTAATAACTTGCAAAATATTTATTGCGACGTTTCGATCGTAAGATCTTCTTCGGGCATATGAACATGATCAAGGTATCACAGGGTATTTATAAAGGTTCATGGACCAATCGCAGCAGCCAATGGTCACAGACTGATCACAGTGACGGACCTTCAATGACCAGTCAAATTTGTCTACGATTGTTTCCATCACATCAACAACCTCAATATCATACATAAATCAGAAACAGTCTATAATGACAAGAAAAAAAAAAAAAAACAAAAAAAAAAAAAAAAAAAAGAGAAAACACCACAAACCGTACATACTGCATGTGGAATTGGAATAAGCATAGTGCAAAACTACATCAACAATTTAAAAAAACAATATTTTTCCTTCTCAAGATTATAACATCACATTAAAAAGGGCTTCATCATTTAAACCAAGCGGCGATAATGTTTGTAAAGTGAAAATCCAAAATAATTCGCGTCTCTGTAGGAGCATGTCAATGTCTCCGCCTCTCGGTGGCATAGTCACTCTTTCTATCCCACAAAAACTTAAAGAAGAGACATCATGACCCATGGCCATAAAGTGTGCCGCAACCGGATAGTTAATGTCTTTTCTTCGAATAGAGCTCTTGTGTTCACTAATTATTTTTTTCAATTGCCGCGTAGTTTTACCAACATAGCCTAAACCACACGGACAACGAATTAAATACACCACATGTGTAGAGGCACACGTTATCACAGAATTAATGTGGAATTTCTTTCCCGTTCTAGGGTGACAGAAGAATGACATTTTTTTCGTGTTGTTGCACTGGGCACAATTACCACACCGGTAATTTCCATTTTGTAATGGACTAATAGTTCTCTGTGTAAGACTGTGTGTGCAACTCTGAAAACGGGCATGTACTAGATGATCTTTTAAATTTTTTGCTCGTTTGTACACTATAAGTGGAGGGTTAAGGAAAATAGAACTAAGCTCAGGATCAGATGACAAAAGATGCCAATGTTTTTTGAAAATAGATCGAATTAAATAAGATTTGTCGGAATGAGTCGTGATGAAAGTAAACGAATGTTTTTTAACCTTTTTTGTCCTCTTCTTTAATAATTGAGCTCGTGTATTATGAAGAGTGGTGTCGGGGGCTTCATCAATCCATTCTGTAGGATATCCTCTTTCTAGGAATTTCATTTTCATTGTCATTGACTTCTCAATAAAATCTGAATCCGAGTGACAAATCCTTCTTAATCTACAGAACTGACTCTTCGGCAAACCCTTCTTTAACGAGGTAGGGTGAAAGCTAGTTGCGAGTAGTAATGTGTTGCGATCGGTTTCTTTAGTGAACAAAGTCGTGATTAGACGGCCTTCATTCTTTTGTACCCACATATCAAGGAAATGTACTTTCAAATCACTCACTTCCAATGTAAATTCCAAATCCTCAACAAATCCGTTAAGGACAGACACAAACTCATTTACATCATTGTGATTACCCAAAAAAATACAAAAAATGTCATCAATGTATCTGTACCACTTTATGATCCGCGAACAAAAAGGATTTTTTTCCACATTAAATACAAAACATTGTTCAAAGAAGCCAATAAACAAATTGGCATAGTTAGGGGCAAAAATAGAGCCCATCGCTGTTCCACTGATCTGGAGGAAAAAATCCATATCAAAGTTGAAATAATTGTATCTCAAAACGTATGATGCCATCTCGATCAAAAATTCTGTCGGGGGAATAATGTCACCCCGTGTGGAGAGAAAATGTTTCAAGGCATTGAGTCCTCCCTCGTGTGAAATGTTCGTATACAAACTGGTAATGTCCAAAGTTAATAATAAAGACATATCCGGTAGATCATGTATCTCAGAGATCTTATTGATGAAATCAGTAGAGTCCCTTATGTAAGCAGGTAAAGTCTGTACATAGGGTTTATTGAAAAAATCAACATATTGAGATAGAGGTGCTAATAAGGAATTTGTCTGTGCCACTATAGGACGACCTGGAGGATCTACTAGTCTTTTATGGATCTTAGGCAAAGTATAAAACACAGGTCTAATAGGATGTTGGCAATATAAAAACTGAAACTCAGATTGAGAAATCCAACCCTGTGATTTGGCATTTTCCAAAAAGAGTAGTATATCAGATTGATAGCTAATCGTCGGGTCACTCGGCAATTTTTTATAAAACCTAGAGTTTTGTAATTGTGAAAGGATCTCTTCCTGGTACTTCAACTTATCTTGGACAACGATAGCACCTCCTTTATCTGCAGGTTTTATAATGATATTCGAGTCATTCCTTAATTCCGTCAGGGCTTGTTGTTCATTCAAAGAGAGATTATACGTCATTTTCCTGCTAGAGGAGCAAGTTTTTAAAACCTCTTGTTCAACCACTCGACAGAAGGTATGAATAGTATGATTTGACACATTAGGGCAAAAGGTACTCTTTGGTCTAAAAGGTGTCTTAGGTGAATTCGACTCTGATTTGGAGAAAAAATATCTTAACTTCAACTGTCTAAAACATTTAAATAGATCAGTTTTTAGCCCAAAAGCATTTACACCACAGGTCGGAACAAAAGACAATCCTTTTGACAAAACTCCAATTTGATCATCAGACAGTTCTTTTCCAGAAATATTGATTACCGTCTTTTTGAGTAGCTCCGGGTCCACGGTCGTGCGTTTCTTTGCGGACCTGGAACCTCTTCGGCATGTCTTATTCTGTGGGGCCAGCGTTCCTGAGTGCGTTTGCCCAAAAAAGGTGAGGAACTCTGGGCACTGGAATCACTGTCCATGGTAAAATCACTGCCAGTAGAGTCACTTTGTGCATGAACAAACCGTGATCTGGTAACCTTCTTCTGTGCATAAGGACGTGATACTCCACCGGAGGCTCCCCGGGCTGATGAATGGGTCTCATGGGTGGAATGGTTGCCAATATTGGCAACAGCTGCTGGACAACTGTCCCAAGGATATACCTCATTTCGTAGATAATCTTCTGTATCACGTTTGTATTTTTTTATTTTAATCTCTTTAAGGTGATCTCGATATTTGTCAGTAGACACCTTAACTGAAGCCAGAATCGAGTCAAAGTCAATTTGTGGGATAGATTTGATCTCCTCTTCTAGTGCCGTGATATTTGTATGAGTTTCGTTAACATCAACCGATACTTGTTCCACAATTAAAAGCATCAGGTCCATAGAGCACTTATTGAGAATCTCACTCCATTTCCTTAGGAACTCCTCATTCTGTTTACACAGAGTAGGGGGTTTGGGGATTCTTAAACCACGTGGAATTCTCTTGTTTCTCCAGTATTCGCTGAGCGTAGATCCATGCATCTTCAGTCGTATTTCCTTGTGGTACAGTCTTTCCAGTTTAATTCGATGTTCATCATGTGATAAATTAAATTCCATGTCCTGTGTCGGAAAAAGAATCCTTTCCGCTTCCTCGTGTGAAAATGCCAATGTATTGGCACAGTTTTTTGTCAAAGAGTTAATTTCTTGAAATGTAGTCATGTTCAAATATAAGCAAGCCACAGGGTGCGTGTAACAAACAATCCGCTCAGCCGACAAGCAACCGAGTGTGATTCAATCAATGTAAGACCAATGTCGCACACCTGTGTGTTCCGGTTAGGTGCGTAGGATAAAGAGACAATAGTAGTCCAGTAAACATATAAACAAAAGAGATATCCCGCACACTAATAACTTGCAAAATATTTATTGCGACGTTTCGATCGTAAGATCTTCTTCAGGCATATGAACATGATCTAGGTATCACAAAGTATTTATAAAAATTCATGGACCAATCACAACAGACAATAGTCACAGACTAATCACAGTAACAGACCTTCAATGACCAATTAAATTTGTCTACAATTATTTCCATCACATCAACAACCTCAATATCATACATAAATCAGAAACAGTCTATAATGACAAGAAAAAAAAAAAAAAAAAAGAGAAAACACCACAGTATTTTGTATTTTTGATGCTTCAGCAAGTTCTAGCTGATCAACTGATGTCACATGGACTACTTTGATGATGTTTTTATTACCTTTCTGGACATGGACAGTGTGCCGTACGTGGATTTTCAATGGGGGGTCAACAAGCTCTCGGACTGAATGTAGAACATCTTGAATTGTGTTCCGAGGATGAACGGAGGTCTTGTGAGTTTGGAGCGACATGAGGATGAGTCATTAATGACATTATTTTCATTTTTGGGTGAACTATCCCTTTAATATTCTTAACAAAAGTTAAAATAGAAACAACTCTATTATTTATTTTATTGCATGCAAATTTTATATCTACTCACCTTGCTCTCCAAATGTTTGTTCATCTAATCTACATTTAATTCCGTTTTTAAAAAAGAAGTGAGGATTTGTGTTTGAAGGCCTTAACAACCTGACTTTAACATTGCGAAATGCAACCAACAGCTCAGTCCACAGCTCATCCCTCAATTTTAAAACGCATAAGGTAGCTGCCAAAAACATTACTGTAAAAACATGGCAGCAACTTCCATGTACGAGACTCGCAATATATGTAGATAAAACGACTCATTCTAAGGTTATAAAAACAATACAGTTCATTATGTAAGATCAAGAGATCCTTTTAAAAGTTGCATCTTTAATCAAAGTGTGTTTTTCTGTAGATACTTCTGTTTAAGGCAAAACAAGTCAGACATTCAAATGTGTTAAGATCTTACTTCCTGTTAAATCTATAAAAAACTGTTTTTTGTCGTCTACATCTTCACACCTTCATATCACAAAACCCACAAATAATTTAACCTGGCACACATCAAAACAACTACATCACATCAACCTTCATAGCATTAGTTTGGATGTCAACTGTTTGTCAAATTTGTGAATAAAGTCATGTAATGCTGCTTATTCTAGCAATTAAAAGGGTTATATCCTACAACTGCATTTTTATAAACTAATTAATTATTTTTTTTTATTATAGTAATAATTTCATTTTTTTCAGTCTTGTTTTAGCCTAGACATATGTGTTTGGACAGCTATTAGACATCTTTAAATGCAAAATTGCTCGGATATAACACCATGATATAACCCCTTTAAAATTGATTGTAATATTAACACTATGCTAAAGTCTATTTACTACAACTGGTAATATTGTTGGCTTTCTCTATTCTTTATAGACTTTCTCTTTGCTATACTTTAAGTTAACAACAGCACAAAAGCATTATGGTAGTCACTGTTCTTAGGTTACTGGTGATTTCTGGACTAGAAAGTTGCTTGCCACTGTTTCACAATCTTTCTAATGTTCTTTTCCTCTAAAACAACCGTCCTCAATTTGCCAGCATCCCTTAAACTACTATTCTCTCTTTTTTCATTCTTTTATAAGGAGCCAATACATCTACGAACACATCAGCCTCAGATATGCAGCACTGACTTTAACTTTTTGAGATAATTTCAATACTTTAATTTTCTCAGTTTTGGATTAAAGATATTTTTTGAGTCAGAAATAAAGGGATAGTAAAATTACAAGTATGTCATCATTTAGTCATCCTCATGTTGTTCTAAACCTGTATGAGTTTCTTTGTTCTGTTGAACACAAAGGAAGATGTTTTGAGAAATGATGGTTGGTACACGGTTGGTGGTGCCCATTGACTTCCATAGTATTCCATAATTAGTTTTTCCTACTATGGAAGTTAATGGGTATATAAAGTATTTTTTTATTCTGTTGAACACAAAAGAAGATATTTTGATAAATGATGGCTGTGTAGTTGCTATCGTTTATTAAAATATCTTCTTTTGTGTTCAAAAGAATAAAAAAATACTCATGCCGGTTCTGAAGACATCAGGGTGAGTAAATGCTGACATCATTTTTATTTTGGGGTAAACTATTCCTTTAAGTCTTCAGCTATACAGTAAATTTCAGGCAGACACTTAAGATAACAAGGTCATGCGTTTCACAAGAAACACACATACTAATAATATATTTAACTTGAATGCACTGTAAGCTTCTTTGAATTCAAGTCTGATGCATGCAAAAATGCATGCTGATCTTTTCCTGTTCAGTAAAACCTGTGCAAAAAACAACTACAAGCCCTTCCTCCTGATAAAAATAGGTGCTTCACAATGCCACTGTATAGAAAAACTTTTTCTGTATAAATGTTTTTTAAAGCAACTTTAACACCTAAAGAATCTTTCTGTTTAACAAAACCTGGCAAAAAGGTCTTCAGAAACCTCGTTTTTTGTGATTTTAACTTGAAATTTGGATCCCAACTATATAGCCTCATGTTTACATTATTACTTTTGTGAATTTTTTTAAATAATTTTATTTATCAAATTAATATGTTATTGCATTATTTTTAATTATTAAAATTAATTTAAACTGCTATAACAATTTTTCTGTTTAACATTTTCACTTTCAGAAACTTCTAACCCTTAAATTGTCTTCTTTAAAACAAGACCAAGATAATGTCAGAGTTATATTATTTTGAAAGTGCACATCAACTTTTCACCCTCCCCACACTCAAAAGGGGTGGGTGACAGTAAAGTGGTTTTAAACAAGGGAGACGGACAAATTATTACATGTTGTTTGTGCTCTTTGTAATCATAGTGATAAATGCAATAAATAATTTTTAGGGTCTCTTACTATTGTTAAATCTACGTATAATAGGCAACAAAAAGATGAAAACTAGATTTTTCAAATCTGAAACCGGTACTTTGAATAAAAATTAACCCCTGACTGATATATTTATTAAATGATCAGAAAATTCTGTGACTCACTTTTAAATTTCTCTTTTATTTAGATAGTAATTCTGGAAAAATGGCTGACCCCAAACCAGATAGTACATGTAAGTGTATTTTATTGCATCAGTAAATTCTCCCTAAACATTTTAATGTTATATTTCTCCAGTCTGTGCTTATAACTGTATTACCATTAACTGGTTCTTTTTAAAATCCTTTTACAGCAATCATAGGTGTAGCTGCAGGAATAATGATTGTGTGTCTAGTATCAGCAGCAGCAGCAGCAGCAGTACTTTGGTGGAGGTACGTTATATGAATCCTCTAATGGTTTATATTGTGTGTTGTTAGGGCATCTTTTTTATTACCTGTTTTCACTCTTTAGATGTAAACGTCGAGCCACTAACCCGGCAAATGAGATTGAGCTAGACCACACCAACTATGCCGCCTGTATTACCTACATACCTGTACCAGTCTCTGAACATTGTTCAGCTGAACCACCAGACATGGATGCCGCAGCCAACAAGTCCACAACAGACTCACAGACTGAGTGAACAAATAAAGCTTCGCCCATGACGTGGACACATTTGCCAAGCTCCTCCCACAGACATGCGCTTTAAAATGGTGCTTCTTAATCATCTAATTGATGCTTTTTTTGTTTTATCACTCCTCCGTCCTCTAGCCTGAGACCCTAAAATCGACTGACATACATGCAATTGAGAAGCACCCAGAAGACTTTACTCTTGCACATACCCCTGTATAATGTATCTCATCTCACTTCTTGCTTTTTAAGCATTATGATAAAATAAAGTTTTTATATTGTTTTTAAAAATGTTTTATATGCATATCTAAGATCAGGTGTTTGTCGCTTGCTTTTGTTTCAAGATCCAGATTTATGTTTATAAAGGAAATAGTAAACATCAACATTTATTAATAATACTATAATCTGCATACACTGTAGAAGTTGGATCAACTTAACAGTTGTATAAACTTTTTAAATTTAAGATTACATTTATTTTTTAAATTACTTCAGTCGGTAACACCTAAACATTTTCAACTTTAAAGTAAGAAATGAAAAATATTTTAGGCATTAAGTATTTTTTTACACTCTTAGAACGAATGTGTTAAAAACAACACATTTGTGTTGATTCTGGCACAACACGCTAAATGTGTTGTCCCAGAATTCACCCATCTCTGTGTCATTATTAACAACACATCATTTTGTGTTACTTTTAACACAAAATTAACACAAAATGACACATAATGTGTTAAAATTACACATAATGTGTTAAAAGCATAATGCACAAAGATGTGTAAAAAATTAACACATCCTTTCTAAGAGTGTATAGTTGATCCAACTTTTACTTTAGTGTACTGTAGGTCAAAAAATATTTAAAATGTATTTATTTATTTATTTAATATGTTTTCATGCAATCTATTAATAGCAAGAATTTATTTATATTATAGTCAGTGTTTTACCAGGGCCTGATTTTGAGGATGGCTGAAAAAAATAACTTTACCTTTCATGCATCACCTCAGTGTAGTCAGTAAAGTGCCCATTCCTGAGTTTTTCAATGGTCCAATCATTTTATATATATATATATATATATATATATATATATATATATATATTTTTTTTTTTTTTTGTGCAATTGATAGTTGTTTTCATCCAGAGTTTCTGTCAGGATGCTGTAATATCACATCATGTTGGCTAGGTGAAGGTATTTTTCTTAAATGATAACCATACACTGATAAAAACGTTATTATAGCTACATGCACAGATGGTCTAAAACGGTTTCAGAACAAATAAAAATGTTTACATTAACTAGATAAAGTATTTCAGTTTTACCAGCCACTTGGATGTTGCACTACTCCTTCAAAAATTGCCACACTGAAAAAATTATTCATTCAATTTACTCAATTTTTTAAGGTAAGTGGTCACAATCAATTTATTTAAGCTACATTTAAACAAAACAAATTTGAAATAGAAAACAAAACCAAAAACTTTTTATGCACATCTGGTTACTCTGCTCAGGGGTACAGAAATCATTTCAGAAATGTAACCATTCGTTCATTACATAAATAGCATGTTGTGTGAAAAGTCGTGCAATATACGCCAACCTCCAATTTTGCGTGCAAATGATGCGCAGTCCTTCCCTTTTACTTAATACGACATATCTTTTTGTGCCGTTTTATTGTTTGACACTTTATTGTTTTTTATGTATAATTTTTACTATTACTATTTTTACTATTTAAACTATTGCCGCTAGGGTTTGGGGTTAGATTTGTGATTTATTTAATAAATAGGATTCTCTTTGTTTTGTCTATTTTTAAACCATGGTCACTTGAAGTTGTGTTTAGAATTGAGGTTTGGGTTAGGATGTCATATTATGTAACAGAAAGTTGTGTTCTAACCCCAACCTCAAGCGACAATGGTAAAAAAAGAGAAACCAATACATAAAAAACACGTAAACATGCGTGGTATTAAGTGAACGGGAAGGACTGGTGTATCATATGCATTGTACAGATTATAATATTGTACACTGTAAAAATGATTATGGGCGGATCCTTGAACAGGGTTTGGGTTACTCTAGAACTAGGCCTTATAAATATTAGATCATTTAAAGAGCACCTATTGTCTGATTTACATTTTTAAATTTCCTTTGGTGTGTAAGTGTGTATTAGTACATGTATACGATATGATATGCAAAAGGTACATGCCAGGTACAAAGGCTAATGCCAGTACTGAGACCAGTCTCTTCTTACTTGCTCACCATAATGTGTTATAATAAATATGGAAAGAAAAGAGGACATTTTACGCAATTAAACCAGAAAGATTCCATTAAAGAAGTAAGCCTTTAAAAGTACTTAAAAATGTTTTGGTAACAATATTATACATCAAATAAATATCAAATATTTACAGTGTAATTTTACTTAACTTAGTTAATTAGATTTACTTTGTGAAATTTATGCGTGCAAAAACTTAAAAAGTCTAGTAAATTCTACTTTTTTCCTTCAGATTTTGTTTCCCAGAATGCTTTGCATGAGGCTGTTTATTAGTTTTATTCTGTAAAGATAAAGACTTGTTAATATTGTCATTTTTACAGATTTTTTTAAGGGTAATTCTGAGTAGATGTCTATACTTGGGGAGTCACACGCTCGCGCATCTGTTTGCATGCTTTGGATATTTCAGTCAGCACGAGAAAGATAGTTTTTGAGTCTTATCACTCTTACAGTTTTTTACAATAATTTTTGCAGTAATAACAGAATCTTCATGTCATCAGAATCTTAGACACAAAACAGTCATTATTCGCTAAACATCTTGGAAAAAGATGGAAATAAAATATTTTCTGGCGAAACCAGGCCTGACACTGATCTGCTGTAATATCTTCCTTTTTTGCGTCCCCTATTTGGCCTAGTCACAGTAATAACACAATTACAGAAATCACATTACACTCTGTGGTACACACTGCCATGCTCTATACACTAATTTACTGTAACAGTTTCAAGTAGCTTAAAATTGAATTGATTCTGAAGACTTACCGGATTTCATTGCGGAAAGTTCTTATGATTGAGGCCACAGATGATCTTTTGTGGTTTGGTTGAAACATTGTACACTGAAAAAAACAACTTGTAAAATTTACTTAAAAAAATCCTCGTAACAATTTGCACGAACTTTTTTTAAGTAAAATTTACTGCTTTTTTATAAGTAAAACTTACCTACTAAAATCAAATAAAATGTACTTAAAATTGCATGATAAAACATATGTTAAATAATTAATTAAATGTTACTTAATTATTTTATTTAGAAGTTAGATTTATTTTAATTGTTTAGGTAAAGTCTATTAGGTTTTTTTTTAAAAATTTAAGCATTGCTGTCCTAATAATATTAAATAAATCGTATTTTCTGTTTGTTATTTTCTTTAACATATTAATATGGACCTAGTTCTTTTAAGTGTTATAAATGGCATTATAACACACACTTTATGACTGACAAGAAGTCAGTCATTGAATAAACTTGATTCGGAACAGAAACGCACACAAACTGTGTTTCTGACATGCATTATCAGCACTGTGGAGAGAATTACAATACACTGTTCTGAACAGGCTTCATGTAAAGAAACACTGATCACATAAACGGTGACTTCACAAAATTATTATTTACAACAAAACAACATCAATAATATAAGAGCTTAAACCTTTATGACATTTTGCTAACAAATATTTAAGTAGTTAAAGTTCTTATCAGTTCTTATTCTGTGATAAAGCTTAAAAAATAAAAATATCCAGGCGCAAAGAATTGTGGGTATTCCTTACAACATGTGCAAATAAATGTAAGTAAATTTTACTTAGATTTTTTTAGTGTAATGGATTTAATATTTTTAAGTAAAATGAACTAAGATAAGCTAAAGTTTTTGATTAAAATTTACTTAATTATTTTAGGACTATGTGCAGTGACTATAAAACAGTTAAATAATACAAGAAAATATCTAATAAGACTTACTATTCCCACACAGTTCATTTTTTACATGAATTAATTGTGTATTTATCATCATTTTACTTAGGAAAATCTAGTTCTCAATAAATGTTAATGTTATTATGTAGAAATTATGAGAGTTCATCTAATAAATATTACTACACCAAAAAGTTCATTTTTTCAGTGTAGCTGCTGCACTCGTTCACTCTATATAGCACCAAAAGTGGTTCTTTGCTTGTATTCATAGAAGAACCATTTTTAGTGCCTAAGTGGGATTGGCCTGACATTTCATTTCACATCTTCCTCAAAGAAAAGAGGATTATTTATTTCAATGAGACTGATAACACTCAATTTTCTCATAAGTCAGGCATTATGGGGTTCACATAACTGGTATGCATGTGCACATGTGCGATAAAATAAAAAAACCTTGCTGGAATTTTGTTACATAATTACCTAATTTACTGCAATATAAGAGATTTTTCCGTGCATCACTGGTAAGATAATAGGGTATATGCACCTATTACTTCTGAATTCATGTTAAAAATAGTACATCGTTTCCGTTCTGTATTCTTTATGCTTACATGGTTCTGTTTTCATACATTAAGCCTTCAGAAGCTACCAAAGACAAAAATAAATAATATCTTTTTTGTAAACCATTCTCTGCAAGCATGTGAAAAACAGGTCATTGGAATTTGGCTCCCCTGTGATGTCAGAAGGGAATAATACCGCCCCTGAATCCGCACTATCCAACCACGCCACTGCCATTTCGTGCAGAGATCAACTAATTTGCATTTAAAAGGACACACTAACATTTTTGCTCACTCCTTCAAAGTAGCAATTTTAACATAAATTATCTGTATATTATATTTTGAGGTAAATTTTCACATATGCACTCTAGGGACATCAAAGATTTATTTGACATCTTAAAAATGTCTTATGAAATGTCTTTTCTGTATTAGATAATGCAGGAAGTGAACTGTGCATTCAGTCATTTTCTGGCTGATGTTTTTCAAGAACTGGCTACACCCTGACTGATCTCATTCTTCCACAAGCTGTATCTGAATTTAGGAAGACAGTCGCAGAATTAGAGGACACGCAAGGAAGATCTAAGTGGGTGGCTTGTTCTCCAAATTTTTAAGGCAGAAAAGGGATAAGCTTGAGATGAAGTCAGTCTTACTGATGTCAGTCTGACCGTAAATCATCCAGGAAATGACTGAATCATCATTTAGAACTTTTGGGTGAATTCATTATTTAAATATATTTGAGAACTACACTTGAAAGAGTGTTGTGTGTTTGTGCTTTATGAATTTTTTTTTCAGTTGCTTGCTGTTGTCTGTTGAAAACAACCTGTCAATTTTAGTTATTTTAAATATTAAATCATTTTCTGAAGGTAAACTACTGTCATGTCTAACACAAATTCCACGACTTCTCTCATCCTTGATAAGCTCAGTTTGTCATGCCTTTAGTTACATACTAACATTAACATTGCCATGTCTAAAGAAAACATAAAATGAGTGTTCTCCCAAACTTTTGACTGTCATGTTATTTATTTATTTATTTATTTTAATAAGAAAAGTAAGCTTTTACACCTACACACATTCCTATACCCCAACCAGAACCTTACGTTCAGCAATGAGCTGTGTCTTGTGTTACATTCACAAAGGCCACTATATCACATTCCCGCTCATTTTCCTATTTACTGTATCTTCCTATTGCAATCTGGTCAGCCATGTGATCTTGCAACAATTAAAAAACAATTAAACCCCATCTTTTCCAAAAAAAACCAACAACACTTGACATACACTGAAAAAAATGATTCGTTCAATTTAATATTTTTTTTAAGGTAAGTGGTTGCAATCAATTTATTTAAGCTACATTTAAACAAAAGTTTTTTATTTTACTTTACTCTACGAATCTTTTTTGTTTAAATGTAGCTTAAATAAATTGATTGCAACCACTTACCTTAAAAAAATGAGTTAATTGAATGAATTTTTTTTCAATGTAGATATTGACTAAAATTGTTTATAATCTGTTTTTATTTGAAAAAAAAACAGGTATTGTATATGACAAATCGCTTTATTATTTCTTTGTAAGTCGCTTTGTATAAAAGTGTCTGCTAAATTCCTAAATGTAAAATGTAAATAAAAGCGCTCATAAAAATAAAGTTAAAGCCCTAAAATATATTGTTTATTGACAGTATATAGATTTCAAAAGATTTCAACAGGTGCAATTTCACCAATGAAATCCTTTGAATGTGTAAAAATGTATTCAGGTAAGATTGAGATTTTAAATGGACCCTTCACCAGGAGATCACAGATTTTATGTGCCCATGTTGCTATTCGCCATTTTGTCTGACAATCAAACCACACAGTAAAATTAAACCAGCTGTTTCTTGTTTTTAGACCAGACTGATCTCATGGAAAGTCGTGTTTTAGTCATGGAAATTTTGATTAATTTATTCGTGTCCATGGCACGAAATGGCTTTTTTGTGTCACTTGCACAAATTTCTATAAATAGTTTTCTGTTGCACGACTTTTTTTTCCATTTCATTTTATGTATTGTTTTCTCATAGTTTTTTTTCCTATTTTCCATTGTCACTTGGGGTCGGGGTTAGAATCACTTTCTGTTACATTTTTAGACATCTTTACCCAAACCCCAACTCTAACCTCAACTCAAGGCGAGAACAGTTTTAAAAGCAGAAGAAAAACATGTAGAAACCAATATACATAAAAGTACATCTTAACCTATTTATCTTCCTATTGCAATCTGGTTAGCCATGTGATCTTGCAACATTTAAAAAACAATTAAAACCCATCTTTTCAAAAAAAAAAAAAAAAAAAACACTTGACATACACTGAAAAAAATGATTCATTCAATTTAATAATTTTTTTTAAGGTAAGTGGTTGCAATCAATTTATTTAAGCTACATTTAAACAAAAGTTTTTTATTTTACTTTACGAAATTTTTTTGTTTAAATGTAGCTTAAATAAATTGATTGCAACCACTTACCTTAAAAAAATTAGTTAATTGATTGAATTTTTTTTCAATGTAGATATTGACTGAAATTCTTTATAATCTGTTTTTATTTGAAAAAAAAACAGGTATTGTATATGACAAATCGCTTTATTATTTCTTTGTAAGTCGCTTTGTATAAAAGTGTCTGCTAAATTCCTAAATGTAAAATGTAAATAAAAGCGCTCATAAAAATAAAGTTAAAGCCCTAAAATATATTGTTTATTGACAGTATATAGATTTCAAAAGATTTCAACAGGTGCAATTTCACCAATGAAATCCTTTAAATGTGTGAAAATGTTTTCATGTTTGCAATCGCAGTTGTTTCTTGTTTTTAGACCAGACTGATCTCATGGAAAGTCGTGTTTTAGTCATGGAAATTTTAATTCATTTATTCGTGTCCATGGCACGAAATGGCTTTTTTGTGTCACTCGCACAAATTTCTATAAATAGTTTTCTGTTGCACGACTTTTTTTCCATTTCATTTTATGTATTGTTTTCTCATAGTTTTTTTCCCTATTTTCTTACCATTGTCACTTGAGGTCGGGGTTAGAATCACTTTCTGTTAAATTTTTAGACATCTTTACCCAAACCACAACTCTAACCTCAACTCAAGGCGAGAACAGTTTTAAAAGCAGAAGAAAAACATGTAGAAACCAATACATAAAAGTACAACCCTAAATCTAACCCCAAGCGACAATGATTTAAAAATAGGGAGGAAAAAAATTAGAAAACAATAAATAAAATGACATAAAACAGAAAGTCGTGCCACGGACAAGAGAAACTATTTATAGAAATTCTTGCAAATCACATGAAAAAGACATTCATGCTCAAGAAATGAAAAAAGCAGAATTTCGTGCCATGGACCCGAATAAATTAATAAAAAAAAAAATTGTGACTATAACACAACTTTCCGTGAGATCATGTTGCTTCAGACTGCACGAACATTATCCCAGTTAAAAGTCATGTCACATCTCAGTGGGATCTCAGTTGCCACACTGTACAATAATAAAGACTTTTTTATTTATTATTATTAAAACAGACTCGCACAAGAAGACTCATCTGGACTTTTACTTCATAACCACACTGCAGAAATACGCATATCCAAACTTTTGACACTGCCTAAAGTTTATCGTAGGTAAAATTTGATCATATTGGTCATGATCACAGTTTAACCTATTTTCTAATCCTGACAGACACCCGTTGCGCAAACCACACGTCATGTCGTTACAGCAAGCGCAAAAGGCTACAGTTATAGTATGCTAGCTATGATGATTTACTGAATATAAATACCTCCTGATTTTACCTTTTATGATGGCAATAGTAATAGAAAACTACTCAACTTTACAGAAACAGTATTGCTTCTCAAGTTGTGATTCTCAGTCCACACATACACGGGTATTTTTATAAACTTAGATTTTCCCCGTTAAAAACAATCTCAGCATCCACATGAACAGGCAAAAGTATGAAGCGCTAGCATGCCAAACCAACAGATGGTGATATATCCCTAACTGAAGTTTTCTTTACCCTTGCCGGAGTTTTAAAAAATGTTCAATTTTAATCATCTGATACTGTGTTTGCGTGTGGACGAACAGCCAAACCGCATAGAAAAAGGTACGGTTTAGGTTTAGTCGACTAAAAGTCTCTAGTCATTTTAGTCTAGTTTTAGTCAAAAGACAACTCAAGGTATCTTAGTCAAGTTTTAGTCAACTAAAAGTCTCGTCATTTTAGTCTTTTTAAGTTGCCACCCAGTTTTAGTTTAATGCCTTACAGAAAAATGATCTTCTTTACATAAACATTAAATATCAAATGAAAGAAAAAATCCTACCTTCATTTGTTCTCTTATCACTTCTCAAATTTTGAGCTAAAAGCTGAGATAATTCCATTTTTGTGAAGAACTCTTGTAAGAGATCAGATTGAGCCTGATCAAAACGCGCTGTTTTTAGTAAGTGTTTAAGTTGGGTAAGATCGCCACCCAGTGGATAGCGGAAATATGAATTTGAGGTAGAAACTCCTCAGGGAACATTTTCTCTTTATTGACGATTTGCATTAACAATATTTATTGACATTTATCTGGATATCACCATTAATTGTGCAATTGCAGACAAATCAAAAATATGATTAAAGACTGTGGTGTTTATTTTCATAAATCAGTACGCAGCAACAGTGGCGCAGTGATACTTATGTAATGCGGTCAGAACCGTGGGTTGACTGGGGTATTTTATCACGGCTTAGAACGCGTTTCAACCAATCAGAATGAAGAACCAGAACTGCCCGTTTTATAATAAAGCAGTGGGCCCCAAGAAGCGTTGGGTTGCCAGTGCATTTTGTGGCAGCTGAGGGGCGTTGTTGGGCACGACGCGAAGCGGTTACTTCATATGCATAGCAGAGTTTCATGAAATTAAACACAAATAAGTTGTAATCATATTAGTACAAATATTACTCTTCCGCCAAACAAAGTAGTTCCTCAGAATCAAGTGTGGCTGAAACAGACCGCAGTTCACAAACAACACAGACGCAGCAAAGACACAATGAAAATATGATTTAAGACTGTCGTGTTTATTTTATAAATCAACATTCATCTAATTCATACATTAACATTTATATCGTGCAACTGTTGAAGTGATGATCAAATATGCTTGGAAGCATCCTCTTTCCGCGTCAGCGTTTTTTTTTTTAAGTTGCCACCCAGTTTTAGTTTAATGCCTTACAGAAAAATGATCTTCTTTAAATAAACACAAAATATCAAATGAAAGAACAGATTCTCAGCTTGAAATAAAAACTGTTTCATCCTACCTTCATTTGTTCTCTTATCCCTTCTCAAATTTTCGGAGATAATTCCATTTTTGTGAAGAACTTTTGTAAGAGATCAGATTCAGAACCACGATCAAACTTCCACAACGCTCTTTTCAGTGTTGAGTGAATGAGTCAGTGTTTAAGTTGGGTAAGATCGCCCCCCAGTGGATAGCGGATGTATGAATTTAAGGTAGAAACTCCTCAGGGAATGTTTTCTCTTTATTGAAGAGATGACTCAACATATTGACATTTATCTGGATATCGCCATTAATTGTGCAATTTTAGAAAAATTTAAAATATGATTAAAGACTGTGGTGTTTATTTTCATAAATCAGTACGCAGCAACAGTGGCGCAGTGATACTTAATGCGGTCTGAACCTTTTATTTTATCACGACTTGCGCGTTTCAACCAATCAGAATGAAGAACCAGAACTGCCCTTTTTATAATCAATATTAGCCCAGTGTGTTTAGCTAAAAATCACCAATAATCAAATGTGTCAGCACAAATCAATATTTGATTTCCTTAAATCAATATCCTTCTCGTGCGTGTTTTAAGGTATAAGAATTGAACGTATTCAGTCGCCACTTTAAAACAATGCCCATTATGTCCAAGTTTGCATATTAAATTAGAATTAGAATTGACACAACAGCTGGACTTGATTTTCCCTGTCCAAACACTGTCCTCCCAGACCCCCTCAACCCCCCATTTTCGAAAACTCATCAGATTTAGACAAATCACAATATTTTGGATCCAAAACTCTGAATTTTGACAAAATGTGACATGTGTTTGCCTGAATCTTGTAAAAATATTACATTTTGAAGTATGAGTCTCAAAATCCCTGCTGAATAAAATTAATAAAACCATTAGAGAAAATTCTAATGGTTTCCATTAAAATACCAATAGGAACCATTAGATTTAAGCATTAAAACCACTACACTGTAGTGTGTCTTGGGCCATATTCCATTAAAACCAATACCTTTTGCATTAGAACCAATACATAGAACCAATAGAGACCAACAAAAACCAATACACTGTAGTGTGTTTTGGGCTATATTCCATTAGAACAAAAAAAAAAACCAATAAAACCATTAGAATTTTCTGTAATGGTTTTATTGTTTTTTTTTAGGAGGGAATGTCAATATTAAGCAAAGGTTTAAAGTAACGTCATGCATATATTTCTTATATCAATAAATAAAATATAAGTGTCCCCATACACAGGTTCTTACTGTAAATCAGAATGCTTATTAAGGCTAATTTTATGTTTAACCAAGCTTATGCCAAAGTTCAGCCAAATGCCAGTGCCTCCCTCCTGTTTGGCAATTCATACCTACATCAGATCTCAACTGAGTGATCATATTTAGTTTTCATCCTTTGGCTGATCAGACTAGTCAGTAGTCAGTGAAATAAACGCCTTTTGCAGTTTCCCTCGTTTGGTAAGTAAGACTCTTAAGCGTTTAGCGTAAACTTTGTTGCTATCTGTGTCAATCGATCAACTTAAACTTCTGACTACCACTTTGTCAAGACATCTTCAGTTTTCATCCTTATACTCTGTGAATGTTTCCTGAAGGTAAGTTTTAGTTAAATAAAATATTTTTGTCAGTTTTTCCATCAGGGCTTTTAGTGAACGTTTTTTGTAGCGATTCACCAAATGGTTAAATATTTCTCTGCAGGTTAGATTTTGTACAAGGTATTAAACTGTTTAACACAATAATAAACACGTTAAAATGGTACAAACTGGTGGCTTCAATGGAAGCATTGTGATTTTGGGGAAATTACAAGGAAAATACAAGTGCCATGAGTCATGAGACGTTTATTATTTCAAAACATGCTTACAACACAGAGGGACAATGAGACCTAACACAAGACTGAACAAAAGGACAAGGTATAAACAGGTGCTAAATATTAACAGATATTAACTATAAATATGTACACATTGATGACAGATTCGACTGCTCCAGACACATCAACATGTCCACCATCTAGGAACAGTCTACCGCTCAAAATATAAATCTATAGTGAATTGAGGCAAAGTAATAATCCCATATTTGAGAACTGCAACAATCAACAAGATTTGTGCAAGTGGATGTTCAAATACTTAAACCACCACTGAATCCTTTAACAGTTTAATCTCTTATGAAAACTTTTTATAGGACTATGAGCACTGGAAAATGTCCGTTGCTGTCTGTGAAGCCCATTCGAGGTCTGGTGGACGAGAGGTTTCAGATTGTCGTTATGAACTTATTGCCAAATCAGAAGGTGACGCTACATGCTTTACATGAGTCAGAAGACAAAGACTTCTGGGAGGCTTTTGGGCACTACATCAGTGATCTACATGGGACAGTGACAGGTGCTTAGTAAAGTCTAATTAAATGGATACTCTAGCAAAAAATGAAACGACCCTCAGGCCATCCTCGATGTACATGATTATTTTGTTTCAGACTAACGCAAATTTATTTTAGAAATATCATGCTTTATAACGATAGTAAACAGGGACCAGGGAACATCTTCTGACTTTGAAGCCCAAAAAAGTGCATCCATCAGAGAATTAAGGGGGTAGGCTAATTGAGGCAGTTTTCTAAAAAATATCCATTTTAATTTTAAATGTCTTTTGGGAAACTTTATAAACTAGTAATTAAATAGTAGCTTCCGTATCTGCTGTATATATGGCAGTTCATTGGAACGAATGCGTCAAATAGAGCCGCCATCTTGAAACAGGGGAGCCCCGCATCAGCGTCATTGTAGGCAATGGTGTAACGGAAATAAAGTCACCATAAATCGTCAGGAATGCGATTTTCTTGGTTTTCTTTTGGTCAATCAGCAATCAGACATGTATTTAGCATTGAGTCAAGAAAAAAAATAATAGTTTGATATTATGAAAATCTACTTTTTTAAACATAGTTTATGCATAGTGCTAGTAGGCCTAACATCCATACGTAGCACCAAAGTCCGGCATCGTCAATGAATCCGAAGTACAGGCGGAGATAGCAGCTTTACCTAGCTACTTCCTATGACAAGACCCCTGTTTCAAGATGGCGGCGGTTTTGACGCATGCTTAGAACCCCAAGGCGACATCTAGTGTGCTTCGTCCGAAACCGCTCCCTATCCACTATATAGTGCACTATATCAGGTGTCGGCCATTTTGTAATGGTGTCCGAAAACTTCATTCCCTACATTCGTTCACTACTTTTTTACCCACAATGCACTCTGATTTCGAGGGTACACTCGCTCACTCATATTTCCCATGATGCAACGGGAGACGAACGCATAAGTGGAATCAGATAAAGGATACTGACAGTAAACAGCAAAGATTTTATACACAATTTTTTAATTCTTGTTGTCAGTTATTTTCTACTTTTTTTAAATATACAAATTCAAAATAATTCCGATATCTTTTTTTTTAATTATACATATTCTTATTTATTCATACATAAACAACAGTAAATAAATAGCATTTGTTTTGTTCTCTTTATTATTAACTAATATAATAAACATGACCAATGATGTGACCAACAGTATAGTAAACTTTACCGTTTCACAGTACAATCAATAAAGGCACACAGGTGTAAGGGTTTATGACGAATCTCTGTGACAGCTCTCCGACACATGGTATTACGTCAGTGTCCGAAATCGCTCACTCATTTTCGTTCCCTTCTTCCCCATATAGTGGACTCTATTGTCATTTGCTATAGGGAATAGTGAATGAGTGAACGAGGGAGCGGTTTCGGACACATATGACTGTACACAGAGCTTCTTCTTCTTTGTTAATAGCGCCAAGCACCGTGGACCCTGTACGGGGTCCAGAATTATCTTATTTTGACATAATATAAAATATTCCTTTAATTTTTAATGGTCTGTCATGGACCCAGTACCACATATGAGATACTGTTTGAAAGCTTAGACTTTCTACTTTCTGCAGATATGCATCATTTTGAGATATGTCTTACTGTAAGAAAGTTAGTTAAACTTAATTTACACTATCACCCCCCCCCTCCATATTTAATATTCACATATTTCATATTTTTCAAGTATGACAAACATGGGCAAGTCTTATATCAAATGAAAGCTCTCACTCTCAGGAATAATGCTACAGCGGTATTTTTGTCCTATTATTATCACATATCCAACAATCGTCGAATGAATAATGAGGTAAAAAATCGTCTTTTGTAAACATATGTGAAACTTGAGTGTGAACAGCCTCAGATATCACAGAAAGCCACAAATGATATACCATCTTTTATTTTAGGTCCTACTCTAAGAAATGAGTCCATTCACAGCATTTTCTTTGGTTGTGTGCATAATTAATCCCTTGCTATTTATTATATGTGCAAAACAAAAAATTAATATTTATATGAAAAATGTATTTTCGCACACTTCAGTAAAATGAGAATAACTTTTGAATGCGACATGCTAAAGAGTTCATTCTTTTTTTGTGTGTTTACTGTCTGCTGCTGGTAACAACCAGAACTGTCTGCAGTCTGCTAGAGCACCCAGAACCAAAGTTATACACTATCAAAGACAGTATTTACAACATAAAAAAAGAAAATTTGGTGTTTTATCATATGAAAAACCACATAAATAACAATATTTGTCACAAACAGCAAGTTTTTATGTAACTTCGAAGGGTTTTCTGCAAAATGATATAAAGATATTGCATTTATTCCACTGTTTGTGGTTATGGGAGCACTTCAAATGTTTTTTGGCAGAAATTGTATACAAAAAGTGTATTATTTTTCCCATCAGTTGGAGTAAAATAACTTTTGCTTTATTGTGATAGAGAAAAAAATTATTTTTCCTCTGTAAGCTGGCAATTGCTGGAATAAAACAAAACTGTCTGCAGGTTTCGTTCCCACTCAGGGCCAGAGTTATACACTTTCAAATAAAAACTTTAGAAAAAAAACATCAAAAAGCGCCTATTTATTTTTGTGTTTATTAGAGGACTGACAACACATACAACCATGTTGAGCACTTTTAACAGTGTTTTATGTAATTTCAAAGGGTTTCCTGTAAAATGATACCAAACTTTTGTATGTGCACCTCTGCTTGTGGGTATGAGAAGCTTTTGAAATTTGGTAGGCCAAATCCAGGTGAAAATCCCCAAAATAGCCTCAGAGTGTAATTAATTAAGGTACATTATCGCCACCTACTGTGTTGGAGTGACTTCTACTTTAACGAGAGTGACGTTAGTTAATTAAAGTGAGTTAGGTGGCGATAATGCACATTAACGTTGTTGCTACTCGCATGAACAAAGAAGAAGCTCTGTGAATCCACCTTTCCCGATACCAAAAGCTAGTTATTATGGTTTATAAATGGACATTTTCTAAAGTAACTTTGTGATGTACATTGAGTATGGCTTGATGGTGAATAAATCATAAGGTCGTTTTCATTATTCGCTGGAGTATCACTTTAATGTCTTTAACAAACGCTACTATAGTAACCATATTTCCCACCAGACACTACAGGTTACCAGATTACTACTACTGTAAACACTATTTTAAATGAGATGAATTAGCTAAATAAAGTGAAAAAATTACGAATATTACCACAATGTCAATATCCTGTTATGAACTTTAGTGGCCAAAGATGAAAGTTTGGGAGGCACTTATGAAGGCACAGAGGTCATGGGGTTGCTGTGGAGCATGAGGCCTGTACCAGTTAGTCGAAGTGGACTCAGGTAGCCTATAAAATCTGATGGTTTAAAACAATTTCCTTTGTTTAAAATCAACCATAAATATAAAAGGTTTGTTAGGCCTGTTAATCTTAACTTTCAATTTCTTTGTTCAAGATTGCGTAGGGTGGACATACTTACACCTATGGTAGTCCACATTTCAGTGTACAGTGGTCATCTATCTCAAGGCTTCAGCCAGCAAACAGCTTTGGCAACCAGTGTCACAGAACGCTGGTACATCGCACCAGGAGTGCAGAGGGTGGATGTTAGAGAAAGAGGACTGAAAGGAACTTTATTTATTCCTCCAGGTACAAAGACATATCCAGTACTCATTTGATCAGTCTAACCCATGAATGATAAAAGTTTTATATTCCCAATTATCCGACCCACTACAAGCAGAAACAAACATCAATTCATTCAATTGTTAAATCTTAGTAAATGACGAAAATCATTATACAATTGTGCATACAATTGTGTAAAATAGCAAAATAAAAAAAAGTAAAGTGTTGTTTTGACAATATTTAATAAAACATGCAACAATAACATTAACCAAGACATGTAAATGTACACTAAAAGCTGTCTACTGGAAAACTGCAACTTTGTAAGCCTTTGAACCGTTACATAATAAGTAACTCTCATTCTGCTTCATTCTTTCTGACCACCAGAGGCAATGCTGGATGATTTATAGCAATGAAGTCCTGCGAAAATTTGCAGTTTTGGATAGACAACATTTCAATCCATCAAAAACAATATATAGTTTTAATAGCCAAGATAAAGCATGTCTGTGTGTGTTTTAGGTCCAGGACCTTACCCAGGAGTGCTGGACCTGTGGGGAGGAGGCGGTGGTTTAGTTGAGTATCGCTCTGCACTGTTTGCATCTCATGGTTTTGCCTCACTGACAGTAGAGTACCTGAATCCCAATGATAAGAAAATAGCAAGTGTTGCTACATCTTACTTTGAGGTAATTCCGAACTTTGTCTTCTAACATGGGCAGACTTAGACATAAAATAATTGGGTTTCTGTGATTATTACCGTCTGATGTGTGTACACTTGATTCTTGTAGGACGCATATCAGTTCTTGCAGAATCATCCCAAGGTACAAAGGGACCACATGGCTCTGGTTGGACTCTCATATGGAAGTTCAATCACACTTAGCATGGTGGCCTACTCTAATATCATCAAGGTTTTCTTTACTTACACACACACTTATTTCAAATGTAGCTTTTTGGTACTCTTACTATATGTCTTTATTTATTTGCAGCCCCAGTGCTGTGTGTGTATCAGTGGAAGTCATCTGGTTCCTCTTGATAAACCAATAAACAAAATCTTTCAGAAGATGAAAATGTGAGTGGATAATAAAAAATATTTACAGCTTAATGTCCTACCTGATTTAAAGGAAAACACCACAGTTTTTCAAAATTTTACAATGTTCTTCCCTCAACTTAGATAAATTTATACATACCTATCTTTTTTCAATGCATACACTTAATCTTTGTACAGCGCGTCGTGAATGTGTTAGCATTTAGCCTAGCCCTATTCATTCCTTAGGATCCAAACAGGGATGAATTTAGAAGCCACCAAACACTTCCATGTTTTCTCTATTTAAAGACTGTTACATGAGTAGTTACACAAGTAAGTATGGTGGCACAAAATAAAACGTGGCGATTTTCTAAGCATAGGCTATAAAAAATGAGAGCTATATTGTATTGTTTGGTGGAAGAGCACTTAGTTTGCAGCTCTTCGACCTTGGGCGCAGTAACATTATCACTACTAACTACGCCCCCTCTCGTTAAATGATGTTACTGCACCCTGAGAAAGAAACTGCCAAAGAAAGCATTTCCCTAAAACTCCCAGTTTTGGCTCTGAAGAGCAAAAAATTATGGTTTCTGTTTATCATTAGAAACTGACAATGTTAATTTGCAGAAACGCAGACAAGTTACCTTTGAATGAAGACAACCAATTGATCAACAAAGACTTAATGCTGCCGATTCCCTCAGACCCAGCTCTCAAAGTGGATGTGAGTTTGGTGTCCAACTGACTTTTTTACTTGTTATATTGTTTTGTTAATATTATTATTTTTAATGTATTGTAGTGATAATATTTTGTTAACATACACAGGTTGGAAAAATAAAGTGTCCACTTTTGTTGGTGATTGCCGGTGATGATCAGAGCTGGCCTTCTGTTGAATCTGCTGAAGATGTGAGTCATAATTATATGTAATTAAGCTGGAGCATGATGGAAATATTATGTAATACTGACTTACTGAATAATTATACAGATACCATTGAATACATTGATCAAACAATGTATTGTTGTTACTTTGTATTATTAATTGTAGTGTTCTTACCCATGCATGATACATGAAATAAGTCTTTATGGTCTAACAACCATTGAATCCTTGATGTTTATCATGTAAACCCAGATGAAGCTGATAATGGAGAAAGCAGGAAATCTTCACTTGTTGAAAGTCCTGACATATCCTGGTGCAGGTCATCTGATCGAACCTCCTTACACACCTCACATCCGTGCAAGTAACTTCATAAATCTACACCATAAGAAAGGTATGCGAACATTGTGTAATAGTCACTGGTCTATCTCATTTTATTACACATGTGAGGATTCGACTGTGAGAATGGTAGTCGAATCAGGCTTCTCCTGGTCAAAGCATCAAATCTTTGACTATTCGGGGTCACCCCTAGTCTTTATAGTATTAAAGTATACTTTAAAAGTAGGCTGTTTTTTATTTGGAAAAGACACAATTACTTAAATGCAGTTGAATTATTTGACATTTAAGTGGTATTGCACAGGGGTGTGCTAACTTCTGTTTTATAGCCTACTGTTCATTCCACTTATGTGGGACTGTGAACCTTCATGTGACATCTGTATGTTTGTTTTTGTCTTTGCAGTTGTCTTGCTTTGGGGTGGACAAACCAAACCACACGCATACGCACAAGAGAATGCATGGAAAGAAATATTAGCATTTCTACGGCAGCAGCTTTATTACAGTACAGATGATGTAGTTAAATCCAGACTTTAGTTGTATGATTACAACAGTGTCATGAGCAATGAAATGTCTCTAAATAGACCTTTAATGTTTATTATGATTTAAAGCATTTTGAAATATGTTGTTAATAAGGCACTCAAAATGGAACATTAGCAGCATGTAACAGTACAGTTCCATATGGTTTGAAAATATATATTTTATATAAAAATCTGTAATTAGGCTTTACAATGCATTAAGTTGACTATCAGCAAATACTGTTGAAAATGAAAGTGATACACTGTCATAAGATGGAAAGTCAAAAAATTTTGAAGTATGGGTCTGAGAATGTGTGAGATATATTAAGGTTTAATGTAACGTCATGCATACTGTATAGTTGTATTTATATCAATAAATAAAAATACTATCCCCATATACAGGTTCTTACTGTAAATCAGAATGCTGATTAAAGTGCACCTATGTCATTGCTAAAAAAAACAACGTTATTTTCTGTATTTGGTATTTTACAATGTGTTTGCGTGGTTTATGGTTAAAAAAACATTATTTTCCACATCAGGAGAATTTTTTGAAGCTCCAGATATACTGCTTTCCTTAAACGCATTGATTTTGTACAAAACTCATCGATCTGAAAAGCACTGTGTCCCTGATTGGCCAGCTAATCTGTTGTGATTGGCCTGAATACCTCTGACATCAGCCGGAAATGTGGCGCTCCTTATCATGTTTGAAAGATTCGCTCACAATGCAATGCTAACATGGGGTTAACTTACAGGCTGTGAGTCAAAGCGGGAGGATTTATGATAATGTCGATCTTGTCCACGTCATCCGGCCCAGGAAGTAAACTGTTGCCTACAATCTGTGTGTTTGTTGTTGTCCAAGAAAAGAGATATATGTTGGAAATGATAACTCGCATCATCTTTTACTTTGGGGTTTGTACTTTTTGCATATCGCTAACATGTACTAATACACACTTACACATCAAAGGAAATGTAGAAATGTGAATCGGACCATAATTGGCTCTTTAAGGCAAATTTTATATTTAACCATGTTCATGCTAAAGTTCAGCCGAATGCCTGTGCCTTCATTTCCCTCCTGTTTTGCAATCCCAACCTACCCCAGATCTCAACTGAGTGGTCATATTTTGTTTTCCTTCCCTTGGCTGATCAGACTTAAGCTAGTGTTCGGTGAAATAAACGCCTTTTGCCGTTACCTAAGCAAGCGTTTTAAGCGTTTAGCATAAATTTTGTTGCTATTTGTGTTTATATCGAACAACCTGTACTTCTGACTACAATTTTGTCAAGAAAGCTTCGATTTTCAACATACTCTGTGAATATTAACTGAAGGTAAGTTTCAGTTAAATGAAATATATTTGTCAGTTTTTCATCAGATCTTTGAGTGAGCGGTGTTTGCAGCGATTCACCAAATGGTTAAATATTTTTTGCAGGTTAATGGGTAGTCAAGATTTTTATACAAGGAATTATTATTGTGTTAAACACTTAAAAATGGTGCAAACTGGTGGCTTCACTGGAAGCATTGTGATATGGGGGAAATTACATGGAGAATTCAAGTGCCATGAGATGTTTATCATCCCAAAACAATGAGATATAAACCAAATGCAAGACTGAACAAAGAACAAGGTATAAACAGGTGCTAAATATTAACAGATTGGGGCAACTAAATACACATTGATGCCAGATTCAGCTGCTCCAGAGACACATCAACATGTCAATCATCTGGCAACAGTCAACTGCTCAAAATATAAATCTGTAAGGAATTGAGGCAAAGTAAGAATCCCATATTTGACAGATGTAACAATCAATAAGATTTTTATGAAATAATATTTAATTTTAGCCTGTAAACAGGTCTTCACGAATCAGCACAAGCCATATGGACTTGCAGATGTTTGGAATGGTATAAGTTTGAATAAATCAATTGTCATTGAACGTTTAGACCTGCTGATTTACTGTATTTACTGTATTATAAAACAGTTTAATCTCTTATGAAAACTCTTTATAGGACTATGAGCGCTAGAAAATGTCCGTTGCTCTCTGTGCAGCCGATTCGAGGTCTGGTGGACGAGAGGTTTCAGATTGTCGTAATTAACTTATTGCCAAATCAGGAGGTGACGCTACATGCTTTACATCAGTCAGAAGACAAAGACTTCTGGGAGGCTTTTGGACACTACATCAGTAATCATCATGGGACAGTGACAGGTGCTTAGTAAAGTCTAATTTAAGGTATACTCAAGTGAAAAATGAAACGACCCCATGATTAACTCACCCTCAGGCTATCCTCAATGTACATGATTATTTTGTTTCAGACTAACGCAAATTTATTTTAGAAATGTCCTGGCTCTTTCACGCTTTATAACGGTAGTAAACAGGGACCAGGGAACAGCTTATGACTTTGAAGCCGAAAAAAGTGCATCCATCAGAGAATTAAGGGGGTAATTGATGCAGTTTTATAAAAAAAAATCAATTTTAAAAATATTTTAATAAATGGCTTCGGTATCTGCCAAGGCATATACACAGAGCTTCTTCTTCTTTGTTAATAGGGCCGAGCACCAACAATAAGGTACATTATCGCCACCTACTGTGTTGGAGTGGCTTCTACTCTGACGAAAGTGAGTTAGGTGGTGATAATGCATATTACCGTTGGTGCTGCCCGCCTGAACAATGAAGAAGCTCAGTGAATCCACCTTGGCTGATACCAAAAGCTAGTTATTATGGTTTATAATTTTTTTAAAGGACATTTTCTAAAATAACTTTGTGATGTACATTGAGGATGACTTGACTGTGAATAGTAATTTAAATTTTTCGCTGGACTATCACTTTAATGTCTTTAACCAAAGCTACTATAGTAACCATATTTCCCACCAGACACTACAGGTTACTACTACTGTAAAAACTATTTAAAATGAGATGAATTATCTAAATAAAGTGAAACCATTTTTTACGTATAATACTACAATGTCAATATCCTGTTATGAACTTTAGTGGCCAAAGATGAAAGTTTGGGAGGCACTTATGAAGGGACAGAGGCCATGGGGTTGCTATGGAGCATGAGCCCTGTACCAGCAAGTCGAAGTGGACTCAGGTAGCCTATAAAATCTGATGGTTTAAAACAAATTACTTTTTTTAAATCAACCATATATAAAAGGTTTGTTAGGCCTGTAAATCTTAATTACAATTTTTTTGTTCAAGATTGCGTAGGGTGGACATACTTACACCTAGGGTAGTCCACATTTCAGTGTACAGTGGTCATCTATCTCAAGGCTTCAGCCAGCAAACAGCCCTGGCAGCCAGTGTCACAGAGCGCTGGTACATCGCACCAGGAGTGCAGAGGGTGGATGTTAGAGAAAGAGGACTGAAAGGAACTTTATTTATTCCTCCAGGTACAAAGACACATCCAGTACTCATCTAACCCATGAATGTTAAAAGTTCATATTTACAATTATCCTTAAGATCCACTACATACACAAGCAGAAACAAACATCAATTCATTCAATTGTAAAATCTTAGTAAATGATGCAAGTTTCAATGCATGATTTCTATTTCCTTTTGATAACAAAATAAAAGTATCACCAGATATTCACCAGACAGAAGTCAGTTCTTTACTAAATATTTACTAAAACAGGGCATGGGTCGATTTAAAATATGCAACAATAACATACTAACCCTAACATTAACGAAATGTAAATGTACACTAAAAGCTCTCTACTGGAAAATTGTAACTTTGTAACCCTCTTAACCGTCCCTGCAGATAAATAGTAAGTCTCATTCTGCTTCATTCTCTTTGACCACCAGAGGCAATGCTTCACACTGGATGATTTATGAACATAAGGTCGCAAGGAAGTCCCGCTTATCCTTACGAAAAAGTTGCGGGCTCCAACAAAATAGCTGTTTCAATAGCACTGGAAGCATCCACATTAACCCTGTAGTATCAGGAAAGGTGTTTGCCAGTTTTAGGGACACCCTTTGGTGCAGCCCAAGATGTGAACATACTTCTAGTCAAATGGCATGCCACACAACACCCATTTGGTGGATATTTATAAGCATGGGTGATTACCTAAACTACTTGGTGCAAAGACACTCATTAACAAAAGCATGAGCTCCCAAAGTTTGACAATTTGTACACGATGTGCTAATACTGCAACCACATAGACTTTTAAAGTTGAAGCTGCCCTATTTTTTTCTAGCAATAACTGCAGAAAATCTGAAACCAGGGGCCAGGGCAGTTCTTTGTGGCCACTGTCTTCTCTCTACACCAGTCCCAATGATAATAATGCTCCTGGTGAAGTATGCTTTAGAATTCAGCACTGTTGTGTGCATCTGTCACAAACTGTCAAAAACAGTTCCAACCCAACACTGGATTTGGCTGCCCTAAAATTGGCTGAGGAGATTCACTTTCCCGTCAAAGGGTCGAGACATGAAATCCAGACTTAAAGGAACACACCCACATTTTGGCAAACTGACCTGAGATTCTCACTTTGAGCCGGAAACATTGCGTACTCGAGAGACATGCGAATCTGCAGTGTTTCCGGCTCTGAGTGAGAATCTTGAGTCAGTTTGCGCGAATCAGCTGGTTAGTAGATCTGAAGAGCGAGTGAAGTCTCATGAGTCCCATGGTCTGCGAGTCTACATTGTTTTGGGCTCTGAAAATCTCGAGTCGCGCGGATCAGCCGGTTATAAGTGAGTCTGTACTGAGCTTCATATGTCTGCATTTGGGTTCGTGTCTTGTGTCTCATGAATCCTAACTCAAGTGACTCACAATAACCCGGATCCTTAAAAGGAATCGAGTTTGCCAGGCCTAGTAGTCAGTACCAATCCTATTAACATTCCATGGTTCTCTGTATCAAAGCAAAACAAACAAACATGTTAATTGAAGATAAATATTCGGTCTCCCCTAGGACCCTGCTTGATTCCATTGGCTGAAAAAACTCCTCATGGGTAGTTTTCTTAGCGCCTTATTATAATTCCTACAAAATCGCGTTATGATTTATGTAGTTAGAAAGTTGTTAAACTTACAATTGATGTCTTTTAAATTATATGTTTCATATAGTAGTATATAAATGAGGCTATAGGTGGGAGATCTACACATTGCTTGTGTCATTTTATTATTTAGATTATTATACTGTACCATTTCCACTTTTGACTGTCTACTTATAGAATTACTTACTCATTAATTACTTATACAAAACATGATTACTACATAGTTGTATCACACATTATAATTATAAGCTATGATTTCTACACTTTTACTATTAAAAATATATTCCGTAAGGTATGTTAATAATTTACAAAAAATAAAAGTATTGTTTTTGTGAAGCAGATGATGACACAAAAGTACTGACGTGTCTGCAACATGAATATTAGTTTATTATATTATTTTTTAGTTAACTTTTATTTAAAAAAAAATTTATGCTTCTATTTTGTACAACATAATTAGCTTGCTAGCCGCGTATGCAGACGAGATATTGGAACGACAAATTTTTGAGCAGGCATTAGTGCTAGATACCAATCGGGGTCCTAGGGGAGACCGAATTGCTCGGGGGGACCGAATTGCTCAGGCTTATTAAAGGGACATTCCACTCTTTTTGAAAATATGCTCATTTTCCAGCTCCCCTAGAGTTAATAATTTTATTTTTATCGTTTTGGAATCCATTCAGCTGATCTCCGGGTCTGGTTGTACTACTTTTAGCATAGCTTAGCATAATCTATTGAACCTGATTAGACCATTAGCAGCATGCCCGAAAAATAACCAAAGAGTTTCAATATTTTTCCTATTTAAAACTTGACTCTTCTGTAGTTACATCGTGTACTAAGACCGACAGAAAATTAAAAGTTGCGATTTTCTAGGCCGATATGGCTAGGACTACTCTCATTCTGGCGTAATAATCAAGGACTTTGCTGCTGTAACATTGCTGCAGGAGGCGCAATGATATTACGCAGCGCCTGAAAATAGTCCCCTGCTATTGAAAGTAACCAAGGGGACTATTTTCAGGCAGTGTGTAATATCACTACATTGAAATGTGTATAATGCATACAATATAATGCCTAAGGGTAGCTGTAATAAATAAGTTAATAATGAAGGAAAAGGAGCAGGGAATTAATAATAATAGGGTATAGTGTGGACCCCCCCCCTTAAGGGATTTAAATGTCCCCCCAGTTATGCCATCCGGGCGCCAGGCTTGCGTTTGGTGCGTATAAACAGCATGTGAAACGTTCATGAATCTATTCTGTGAGCTATTGGAACAAGACAATCCATTTGAAATTTTGCAGTGTTGGAAATAAAAGATTTAAATCCAACAAAAACAATATAGGTACAGATTTTGTTAGCGAATATAATGTGTGTTTGTGTGTATTGTAGGTCCAGGACCTTACCCAGGAGTGCTGGACCTGTGGGGAGGAGGTGGTGGTTTAGTTGAGTATCGCTCTGCCCTGTTGGCATCTCATGGCTTTGCCTCACTGGCACTAGAGTACATGAATCGCAATGATAAGAAAATGGCAGATGTTGATGCATCTTACATTGAGGTAATTTTGAACATGGACAAATTTAGACATAAATATTTGGCTTCCCGTGATTATTAATGTCTGTTGTGTGTACACTTGATTCTTGTAGGAAGCATATCTGTTCTTGCAGAGACATCAAAAGGTACAAAGGGACCACCTGGCTGTAGTTGGACTCTCATTTGGAAGTTCAGTCACACTTAGCATGGTGGTCTACTCTAATATCATCAAGGTTATCTTTACTTACACAAAAACACACACACTTATCTACATTTCAAATATAGCTTTTTGGTACTCTTTAACTCTTACTATATGTCTTTATTTATTTTGCAGCCACAGTGCTGTATGTGTATCAGTGGAAGTCATCTGGTTCCGGTTGATAAACCAATAATCAAAGTCTTTCAGAATTTGAAATTGTGAGTGAATATTAAAAATAATTAACAGCATAATGTCCTCCATTAATATAATACAGAAACACAGTACAACAGGCCATTACATCACAGAGGTATCTCATACAACAAGAATAAATGCCATATATCTTCAGATTCCCATGTCTCATTTCAAATGAAGTTTTTGTAACTAAGTTCGTCGGGAGCATGGTCATGTAATCCAACCAATCAGCATACATATAGTCCCTCATAGTTTGAGAAACATGCACAGCACTGCCATTTTCTTAAAATTATGGTTTCTGTTAATGTTAATTTGCAGGAGCTCAGACAAGTTAGCTTTGAATGAAGACAACCAATTGATGAACAAAGACTTAATGCTGCCGATTCCCTCAGACCCAACTCTCAAAGTGGATGTGAGTATGGTGTCCAAAATACTTTTTTACTTGTTAGATTATGTTTGTAATGTTAATATTTTGTTAACATACACAGGTTGGGAAAATAAAATGTCCACTTTTGTTGGTGAACGGTGGTGATGATGAGAACTGGCCTTCTGTTGAATCTGCTGAAGATGTGAGTCTTACATGTATCTCTCAGTACAAACCACCACTGTAAAAGTAAATGAAATAATTTTGATAATAAGAGGATTTTACCCAGTGCTGTTGCTTTTCATGATCTGTGCTAAAAAGTGTGTGGGGTGGCTTAATTAACAGGTTAATAAAGATTAGAAACTAAAATGACTGGCTATCATTAAGTTTGGGTGATTAAAGATTTATCATCTGATGAGTGATTAGAATGAGCAGATGTTCGAGATTGCGCTTTATTTTTTGTTTCACATTTTTATTTATTAATTTATTTTATCACGTCTTCTAAGAGTTAATCACGTCTAACTTGAGGAGCAGTGTGTAATGACTTGTAAAAGACGGAAGCAAACGCAGGTGTAAAAATGAACAATGTTTATTAAATAGAAACAAAGAGAGAGTATTCAAAGTCAAATGCGGAAGTAATCCAGTCCGGTGTTGTTGATGGCAATGGTGACGATGACTACGGTGGAAGTTGGTGTTTTGAGTGCGACGTTGGTGGAGTGGTGAGCAGTGGTGAAATCCAGGCTGACACGGAACATCCACACGAAGACGACGACGACAATACACATCCAACTGAAACACGTAATCCAAAGCACAGGGAACAACCAAGCAACACGGAGACTGAGCAAACAATAGAATCTGGCAGGGAACAGAAAGTCAGGTGAGTTCTTATGGAGATGATGTAATGATGAACAGCTGGAGCGAGACAATCAACACACAGGTGAAAGGGATCGCTCTAACGAGCACATGGCAGGGTAAGTGAACAACACACACACACAAACATGACACGGAGGAAAACATGGGATTTTCCTACCGTGACAGTACCCTCCCCCCTAGGAACGCCCCTCGGCGTTCCCAGCCTGCTTTACCTGTTGATTGAACTCATCAATAAGGCGGTGATCCAGTATGTCCCGAGCAGGAACCCACCTTCTCTCCTCCGGACCGTAACCTTCCCAATCCACCAAGTACTGAAATCCGCGTCCCCTCCGTCTGGAGTCCAGAATACGGTTAACCGAATAAGTGGTCTCCCCATTAACGATACGAGGCGGAGGGGGAACCGGGGTATGCGGATTAAGACGGGAAGAAATCACCGGTTTAATTTTGGAGACATGAAAGACGGGGTGAACCCTCCTGTACGCAGGAGGAAGGCTAAGACGCACTGTTACCGGATTAATGATTTTGGTAACAGAAAACGGGCCAATAAATTTGGGAGCAAGTTTATTCGAGACGGAACGCATCGGAATATTCTGGGTAGAAAGCCACACTCTTTGACCGACGACGTATCGGGGAGGCTTCGACCGGTGGCGATCGGCCTTGGCCTTGGTGCGTGACCTTGCCTGGAGCAGAGCTCTGCGAGCTCTGGTCCAGGTGCGGTGGCACCTCTGGACAAGTGCGTTTGCGGAGGGAACCGACACCTCGGATTCAGTACTGACAAAATTAGGTGGTTGGTACCCTAAACTACACTTAAATGGAGACATGCCCGTAGATGACACCGGCAGAGAATTGTGTGCGTACTCCACAATTGAGAGTTGCTGACACCAGGACGAAGGATTCTTGGAAACCAGACATCGCAACACCCTTTCGACGTCCTGATTGGCTCGCTCGGTTTGACCGTTGCTCTGGGGATGAAACCCGGATGAAAGACTAACAGTCGCCCCTAGCAATTTGCAGAACTCTCGCCAAAATTTGGACACAAACTGGGGACCCCTGTCAGAGACCACGTCTGTCGGGAGGCCATGTATTCGGAAGACGTGGTCAATGACAGCTACCGCTGTTTCCTTGGCTGATGGTAATTTGGGCAAGGGAATGAAATGGGTCGCCTTCGAGAACCGGTCCACTACGGTCAAAATCACCGTATTACCCTTAGAGGGTGGGAGGGCGGTAATAAAATCTAGCGAAATGTGGGACCAGGGTCTCGAAGGGACAGACAGCGGTAAAAGTAACCCATCTGGAGGACGATTGGAAGTCTTACCAACGGCACAAACCGAACAAGCCAAGACGAAGTCGTGGACGTCACGAGCCATACCAGGCCACCAAAATCGTTGCTTGACTAGAAACCTAGTTCTACTAACCCCTGGGTGACAAGCAACACTGGAACCATGACCCCACTGGAGAACGTCTGACCGTAACCCTTCCGGCACAAATAAACGGTTCGGTGGGCAGCGAGCCGGGGGCGTTACCCCTTCTAAGGCTGTCAAAACCTTCGATTCGACCTCCCATCTGAGCGCAGAGATAATGATTCTCTCTGGTAAAATAGGCTCGGGAGTAGCAGTACGATCGGAACGCTCAAAAAGACGGGATAAAGCATCGGGTTTGATGTTTTTGGAACCCGGCCGGTAAGAAAGTGTAAAATCGAAACGACCGAAAAACAATGCCCACCGAGCCCTGCCTGGAGTTAAGTCTTTTGGCAGTTCTAATGTATTTGAGATTCTTATGGTCCGTCCATACAATGAAAGGTACACCCGACCCCTCAAGCCAGTGACGCCATTCTTCCAGTGCTAGCTTGACCGCCAACAACTCTCGATTGCCAATGTCATAATTAACTTCCGCAGGAGATAAACGATGGGAAAAATACGCGCAAGGATGAACCTTTCCGTCTGAGGATGCGCGCTGGGACAACACTGCTCCTACCCCCACCTCTGACGCGTCGACCTCCACTATGAATTGACGTGAACGATCAGGGGTTACAAGAATGGGAGCTGAAACAAAGCAGCTTTTCAGTTTGGCAAACGCAGCCTCAGCTGCGTCTGACCACCTGAACGTCAAACCAGGGGAAGTCAAAGCGGTCAGAGGTGCGGCTAGTTGGCTGAAATTGCGAATGAAACGCCGGTAAAAATTGGCGAACCCCAGAAATCTCTGCAGGGCCTTGCGAGACTCTGGGGATGGCCAATCTACCACAGCCTTAACTTTCTCAGGATCCATGCGAACACCCTCAGTCGAAATGATGTGTCCTAAAAAAGAAACAGACTGTGCATGAAAAACGCATTTTTCCGCCTTGACAAAAAGCCCATTCTCTAACAACCGCAGAAGCACTCGTCGTACGTGTTGCAAATGTTCCTGGAGAGACGAAGAAAAAATCAATATGTCATCCAGGTAAACATATATGAACTGGTCTACCATGTCTCGCAACACGTCATTAACGAGTGCTTGGAAGACTGCCGGCGAGTTCGTGAGACCGAAAGGCATCACGCAGTACTCAAAATGGCCACGAGGGGTGTTAAACGCAGTCTTCCATTCATCCCCCTTCCTGATGCGAACCAAATGATATGCATTACGTAAGTCCAATTTAGTGAAAACGGACGCTCCCTGCAACCTCTCGAAAGCTGAAGACATCAACGGCAAAGGATAAGTATTCTTTGCCCTTATGTTGTTCAGCCCTCAGTAGTCAATACAAGGTCGCAAGGATCCATCCTTCTTCCCCACAAAAAAGAACCCCATCCCCGCTGGAGAAGAAGGGTGGATGAACCCCGTTGCTAAAGAAACAAAAACGTATTTCTCCATGGCCTCAATCTCCGGAACAGACAGAGAGTATAACTTGCCCTTAGGCGGAAACGTACCTGGCAATAAGTCTATCGCACAGTCATAGGGACGATGAGGAGGAAGAGAATCAGCCCGCGACTTACTGAACACCTCCTTCAGGTCATGGTACTCCACGGGCACGGTAGACAAATCCACTGCTTTCCCCTGAAACACAGACTCAGACACAGAAACACAAGCAGAGACAAGACAGGACTTATGACACTCCTCGCTCCAGCTGGTAACAGAACCCAGTTTCCAGTCAATTCTTGGGTTATGGGAATGAAGCCACGGATGACCAAGAACTATGGGAGAGAGAGCAGTGTCAGTAATAAAAAATGAAATAGTCTCTGTGTGGTTTCCGGAAGTGATGAGTGTGATAGGTGCTGTGGTGTACTTGATAGTGGGTAACTGATGTCCATTGAGGGCGAAGGGCGCAATCTGGTGGGTGAGTGCAGTGAAAGGCAACTTGAGCTTACGTGCTAGTGAGCTGTCGATGAAGTTGCCCTCCGCCCCCGAATCCAGAAGTGCGTGCCCCGAGTGTGACATAGTGGACCACCGTAGTCTCACCGGAAGGAGAGTGGATGTAGTAGAGGTCTTCTGTGCGGAGATCCTGCCCGATAGTAGCCTCTGTTTTACTATCGGGCTTGGTCTTTTACCGGGCACCTCTGACATTGGTGACCCGACTCACCACAGTATAGGCAAAGACCCAAGGATCTCCGCCGATTCCTCTCCTTCCAGGGTAACCGAGCTCGACCCACCTGCATGGGTTCCGGATCTGAGAGACCACCGGCGGAAACTTCGATGGGAGGATCCGTGGACTCCGCTTGACGTAGGGGCAGAACTTGAGTCTTCCTTCTGGCAACGGTAGACAGGCGTGCGTCAACCCGGATCGCCAAGTCCACCAGACCGTTGAGCGACTTCGGTAATTCCGCCGTGATGATCTCTCGATGGATCCGATCCGCCAACCCATGCAGGAAATGGTCCCACTGCGCTTCCTCGTTCCACCTGCACTCCGCCGCCAGGGTACGGAACTCGATGGCATAGTCCGAGACCGACCGCTCCCCCTGCTGGAGATCCGTGAGGAGCCGGGCGGCCTCCCTCCCGGCGACGGAGCGATCGAAAACCCTCTTCATTTCTTCGGAAAGCGAGGCGAACGAGGAACAACAGCTGTCGTGGTTTTCCCATACCGCCGTCCCCCAGAGGGCAGCCTTGCCCGAGAGCAGCGAGAGCGTGAACGCCACTTTGGTCTCCTCGAGCGAGAATGTCCGGGGCTGTTGGGCGAAATGTAGAGAACAATGAGAGAGAAAAGTACGACAGTAGTTGGGCTCACCGGCATATTTCTCCGGGATTGGCAGTCTCGGTTCCTGGATGAAACTACCCCCTGGAGGTGAAGATGGTGCGGGCGGCATGGGTGGCGCAGTGGGAGGCGTGATGTTCGGAGATCGCTGAGAGAGCTCGGAAACCTTCGCCACCATTGCCTGGACGGCCTTCCGCATGTCCTCGATGGTTTGATCCTGATGATCCATACGAGCCAGAGATCGCTGGAGAAACTCCTCCAACGCGGAGATCGGCTGGCCACCTGCTGCTTCCATGTTTGGCCAGATTCTTCTGTAATGACTTGTAAAAGACGGAAGCAAACGCAGGTGTAAAAATGAACAATGTTTATTAAATAGAAACAAAGAGAGAGTATTCAAAGTCAAATGCGGAAGTAATCCAGTCCGGTGTTGTTGATGGCAATGGTGACGATGACTACGGTGGAAGTTGGTGTTTTGAGTGCGACGTTGGTGGAGTGGTGAGCAGTGGTGAAATCCAGGCTGACACGGAACATCCACACGAAGACGACGACGACAATACACATCCAACTGAAACACGTAATCCAAAGCACAGGGAACAACCAAGCAACACGGAGACTGAGCAAACAATAGAATCTGGCAGGGAACAGAAAGTCAGGTGAGTTCTTATGGAGATGATGTAATGATGAACAGCTGGAGCGAGACAATCAACACACAGGTGAAAGGGATCGCTCTAACGAGCACATGGCAGGGTAAGTGAACAACACACACACACAAACATGACACGGAGGAAAACAATGGATTTTCCTACCGTGACACAGTGTTGGGGAAAGTTACTTTTAAAAGTAATGCATTACAATATTAAGTTACTCCAAATAAAGTAACTAGTTGCATTACTTAGTTACTTTTCATGAAAAGTAATGCTTACGTTACTTTTTAGTTACTTTTGCGTTACTTTTTCTTGGCTGAGGCTTGATCTTTTTCACGCCTTGCAGGTGTTTTATGACTGAAAAGTTCTGCATTAAAAAATTGCATATTTCATCACAAAAGTGTCGAGCTCTGGCCTGCCATCTCAGTTTCTGACTCAAACTGTTCCCACACAGGCGTGTACGCATAGAGTGCATAATGTGACTACGTTTAGCTTAATTCAGTAAAAAAATTTTCAATCGAATTAATTAAACTAAAAAATAACTTGCATTACTTTTTTGAAAAAGTAACTCAAATATTACTGTGTACATTTATAAAGTAATGCGTTACTTTACACGTTACTTCAGAAAAGTAATATTATTACGTAATGCATGTTACTTGTAATGCGTTACCCCCAACACTGTTGGGGAGTGCAGAATGTGGCAAGTCTAGCAATGCAAAAGCCTCTAAAACAGGGGTGTGAAAACACATGTTGTATGTGAGCACACTCTCCGATTTCTGATATCTTTCATTGTGCAGATAATAAAATGAGAGGCATTTTCAGATAATAAAAAGTTTTACAACTTTCACCACATTATATATAGGCCATGCATTTATTAGACACAGATACCGGTCACTTTGGCTGTTATCATTTCTTGTCCTCTCGTGATTTTTTACTTGGCTTTGAATGACTGATTGACAGACGTCTCATGAGTTCATTGTTGTACAGATCAAAAGTTTCAATCGTTCGTTAAAAATAAACAGTTAAACTGAAACAGTAGCAATGACCTAAGCATAGCACCTTGGGTATTTCATTCCCCATAATGACTGTAACTCACAGATGTTGACAAATGTCTTCACCACAAATATCTTATGCAGGGCAAGGCAGATATGAAGATGGGGCATTGCATGTACTTACGGCATTTACCACAAAACGCTGTGTAACAGTGTTTTTCACAGTTTCACAGTTGTGATTAAAATCAATATGAAATTAAACATTTTTCTTTGAGCAACAGAGATAGTGCCCCCTTGAAAATTGTACCTGATGTATACTGTGCTCTGTATAGGTAGCTGTTTAAGATAATTTTTTTATGTTAGTAAAGCAGAGTAGTGTGCACACTTTTATTCTCTATCACAGTCTTCCACCTTGGTATAGTGGGAATATTACGTAATACTGACTTACTGAATTATTATACAGATAACATTGAATTGTTAAAAACAATGTATTGTTGTTACTTTGTATTATTAACTGTAGTGTTCTTACCCATGATGCAACCACTGAATCCTTGATGTTTATCATGTAAACCCAGATGAAGCTGATAATGGAGAAAGCAGGAAATCTTCACTTGTTGAAAGTCCTGACATATCCTGGTGCAGGTCATCTGATCGAACCTCCTTACACACCTCACATCCGTGCAAGTAACTTCATCCGTCTAGACCATAGGAAAGGTACGCAAACATTGTATAATTAAATTGCATCATTGGATGTGTCTTTAGCGGTGTAAATAGTCACTGGTCTCACTATTCGATTACGATTACGTAAATGGGTTTAATTCAATCTGATATCACAATGCATGACAATGCATCCTCAATATTTAAGATTTCTTACTGCTGCAGTTTTTTGTCGTCTTTCTTATCAAAGCTCCGTATTAAAACTCTGTTTTAACTGCAGGGTTACTTTGACCCAGCTGCTGTGTTGACTCAACTCATGGTTGATTGACAATAATCCAGTAGTCAGGTCATTTTAACCCAGCAGTGTTGTCTAGTGACCCAACCCTGAGTAAAACAGCATTTTGAGAGTGTTTTTCTTCGGAAAAGAATAAAGCTTAGTGTCTATAAAATCATTGATTTCAATGTTTTTCTTGTTATAAATTAACGTTTAAGGAATTGTATATAAAGCTTAGTTTTTATCATTTAAAAATCACAAATAATATTTCATTTGTCCGTTTTTTTTGGTCATGGCTACTTTTCTGCGCTAAATCAAATTAAATAAGAGCGCTGAACTGTAGCCGGGCCTTTCCAGGCATGATCACATTTGTTATATTAAAAATATTTATTGAAAGCTACATTTTCACATATTATTTGCATAGCATTATCATAATCGGATGTGTATTAATATATTGGGAGAAATCGTTTATATGTGAAATCAGATAATGTGCACCCATATAGCCAAAATTAAATGATCCTCATTTTATAACACATCTGTGACATTTCGACAGATTTACTAAGAGCTTGCGCCAGCGCAAACCATCATTTTGGCGTTAAATAACGAATGTCGCTATTTAGGCTATATACTAAGTAGGCGCAGTGTGGTCTAGTTGTTTTTGTGGCTGACCATATTGCATACACTCTAAAAAACAAACGGTGCTACACAGCACCAAAACAGCCGCCCCGGACCGCAACGACAGAAGAACCACCTCCAGTGCCACACAGCACCGGTGAAGAACCAGTGAAGCACCAGCGAAGCACCAGCGAAGCACCCGTGCAGAACCACATAGTGCTATGTACAGTAGAACCATATGTGGTGCTATATGGCCCCTATATGGTTCTACACTGGTGCTTCACTGGTGCTTCACTGGTGCTTCACTGGTTCTTCACCGGTGCTATATGGCACTAAAATGGTTCTTCTATCGTTACAATCCAAAGCAATTGTTTTGGTGCTATATAGCACCGTTTGTTTTTTTAGAGTGTATGCATTTCTAGGAGTTTCCCTTTCAGACACGAAATTTATGGAAGAAGATTATTTAAATGATTCACACATGTGATATTAGGCCTACTGGTTTTTGCGCCATTATTTAATGCCGAAAAAAGCATGTCTTAAATCATTTTGAGCTTGAAATGGCTGAAATTGTTACTGATAGGAGAGGCAAAGAGCACGTGGTAGAGGATTGTTTTAACAAGTAACAGTGTATTTGGAATGCCAGAGCAACATATTACTCAAAATATTGTTTGCCAAGCAATTTCTTTATTTATTTGCTGGAGGAAATAAAAGAGGAGTCACTAGGAGGTGTCACACAATATGAGGTTTTCGAAACTTATTGTAAACCTTCACTTTTACGTGTCCTAGCTAAGATTTCACGTGCAACTCATCGTCTCTGCTTTTTGGCAACCCTGATCTTATTTGTGTTGCTATTATTAGATTGCGTTGGTCATTATGGAAAAAAGTTGTTGCGTTTGTGTTATTTCATTTGCACCTTTTAAGTAAATAACCCGCAGATATTATCAATCCCATCGGCGCTTTTTTGGAATCATGCCAATTAGCATCGTTTAGTAAATCTGGCTTTTGGATGATGCCCTGGTCCAGTCTTTAGTTTTTAAAAGTATGATGTTTTTTAATATTTTATAAAGGGAAAATAATCTGCTTCTTGGTTTAGAAAAGACGCAATTAGTCTACTTAAAGGCCATATAATAATACAGTTGAATCATTTGACATTTAAGTGGTATTACACAGGGGTGTGCTCACTTCTGTTTTATACTTTTCATTCCACTTATTTGGGACTGTGAACCATCATGTGACATCTGTATGTTTGTTATTGTCTTTGCAGTTGTCTTCCTTTGGGGTGGACAAACCAAACCACACGCATATGCACAAGAGAATGCATGGAAAGAAATATTAGCATTTCTGCGGCAGCACCTTTATTTCAGCACAGATGGTGTAGTTAAATCCAGACTTTAGTTGTATGATTACAACAGTGTCATGAGCAATCAAATGTCTCTAAATAGACCTTTAATGTTTATTATGATTTAAAGCATTTTGAAATATGTTGTAAATAAGGCACTCCAAATGGCACAACAGCATGTAACAGTACAGTATATGGTTTGAAAATATGCATATATTGTAATGAATGTTATCATCACACTTGAATTTTATGTGTTCAAAAAAACAAAAAACGAAACATGAGATTAACATTTTTGACATGCCTAATTGTTACATTTTGATTAGGAATCACTGTACACATATATTATCAAATACACTGCTCGGACCAAACGCCCTCTAGTGGGCCCTGTGCTAGGCACAGTAGATCTCGATTGGCATTTGCCACTGAATGGCCCACATGCTCGCCTGACCTAACACCTCTGGGACATTATATATGTTGCCAGGTTGCACCTCAGATTGTCCAGGAGCTCAGTGATGCCTTGGTCCAGATCTGGGAGGAAACACCCCATCCGTTGCCTCATTAGGAGCATGCCCCGACAAGTCATGCATACAAGCATGTGGGGGCCATTCAAACTACTGAGTACCATTTAGAGTTGCTGCAATGAAATTCAAGTAAAATTGACTAGCCTAATAAAACTAATAATGAATCACACAATGTTCATAAGAATCTTTTTAGTCATTTACACATAAACACAAATAATATTTCACACATCTGAACTTCTCGAAGAAACTTTCAGCGTAATTTACAACACTTCTATATGCAAATGAATTTGTTGGTAAAATTAGCGTATGCCACTAACTCTGTTAGAAGGATTTGATAGTTGAAGATTTGACTGATTTTGGATTATTGGTTCTTCGAAACACATCCTGAAGTTGCTGTCATTGCAACAGGCCCTTAAGCTTACTCAAAACAAGATTAGTTTGTGGCCTTTTAAGCAGAGGTGTAAAAAAATTCATTTTTACATTTAATGTAACGAAGGCTCGCGGCGTTAGACTAATCGGTTCTGTCTGCATTTTGAGTAGCTTTGAGTTCAATGTTTTTGCATTCCATTTAACTTGATAGATTTTTTTTAATAAAAAGTTGAAAACTCATCACATAATGCAAAAAAGTTGTCACAGAATAAGACTATGTGAATTACTCAATTTTGAAAAAAAGACTCAGATAGTACCTTATACATCCATGCAGGTGATACATTAAATAACTTACTGAATGATAACATTTATTTTATTTTATCTGTCGAAAAAAGGCCCCAAAGAGTCAATGCATTCTGGGAACAAGCTCAAACTGCGTTTTAATTTTTGTCTCAAATTCACTTTCTGTGGTTTCTTAGTCCATCTTTCTCATAAACATGCATGTTTACCATCCATACGTTAAAGACAAATGCACAACATGATCATAATCCTATTATTCTAGGATTATGCTGCTTGCACTGTCAGAATGAACTTGCAGTGCTTCCTAGTGGAGAAGAATGGTATACACACACGAATTATCAATAGTTTTACAATTTTGCAATAATTGCAAAATGCAGCTCAGTTTTTTATCCACCAATATAAATACAGCATAAAAGTCGACATGTACTAAAAAACATGTACTACGTCGACAGTTCGGCCATGCACATTACCCCATTACAAATTCTGTTTACCAACCCAATCTGGCAACACAGCGCTGAACTGCGTCATCGTCACCGGTATGCGGACATACAGAAACTTGAATGGAACACGCGCAAACATGATATTGTGCAATAATTATGAGTCTGCTCGGTGTTTCATACATTAAGATGAAGGGATGCATAACTTACTTCAGTGTTATTGACGTTTATTCGACGTCATGTGGAGGCTTTTAAAGAGATAGATAAAGTAACTTTCTAACGGAGGATCTACGACCTTTGGTGCTTCAAACATTAACGTACTGTATTTCTGTGTCAAAGGTAGCATTTCATCATCAGCATTGTACATTTGCCGGATTTGTTCAACGGATATTTGGAGATCTTCCGAATTTCGTCCACATACCATATTAAAATTTTCTGAAGGTAAGTTTTTAGTTAGTTAGACTTAAGGTTTTTACAAATATGGTTATGTTATTCATGCTGGACTTTTTTAAATATAATAACAATTTTTGACTGTGAAGATTTACCATCCGTTTATTTTTTGTTCAGGGCAACCAATTAAGAGGATCTGATTTGATCTGAGTTTATCATGTTGAATTCTGCAAGGTAACTTCAGGCATATGTTTTGTTAGATTCCATAGAAATATCATAATGCAGTTATCGATATACTGTCATTTGATCACTTTCTGGAGACACTTGAACCCATAGACATTTTATACTGACAGTATATAATGTCTATGCTTGTACCGACCACAATTACCAATTTCAATACATAAGGTGTGTTCGACCTCATGCATCGCCGCAAAAACCGACAGCCGGATGACATCCAAGTACCGCGAGAGCAAGACGAAATGAGACTTTGTAGGATTTCTCTAATCGTTCTCGCGGTACTTTGACGTCATCCGGCTGTCGGTTCTTGCGCAGCCGCATGAAGTCGAACAAGCCTATATTATCAGGGGCAAAGAAGACACAACACTTGACATATTCAAACCAATAACCTTGAAATCAGATATTGCATTTACCGCACGCACGCGCGCACACAATCCTACTTAAATGCTCACCAATAAAGTAATTTAGAAAATTCTAAAATCACTTTACAATCTCTTATGAACACTCTGAAGGTCTATGAGCACTGAGATGGGGAAAAGTCCAATACTGTCTGTACAGCCCAGTCGAGGTCTGGTGGACGAGATGTTTCAGATTGTCATAATGAATTTATTGCCAAATCAGGAGGTGACCCTGCACTCTTTACATCAGTCAGAGGATAAGGATTTCTGGGAGGCGTTTGGACACTACATCAGTGATGAACATGGAACGGTAACAGGTGTGTTACTGTCTGATAAATGACCCTTACACAGAACACTAATGAAACACTGTTACAGTTGTCATTATGTGCCTAATTTCCTGTTCAATGAAATTTTTCAGTGTCCAAAGATGAAAGTTTGGGAGGAACTTATGAAGGGAAAGAGCCGATGGGGTTGCTGTGGAGCATGAGGCCTGTACCAGGAAGTCGAAGTGGACTCAGGTAAGCATATTCTGATGGCATGTCTTAAACCGATATAATATGGCTTTTATTTTATTATTTCAGAAACATAAACTATTAAATATGAGACCTGTAGGATCTTTCAAAATATTATTCATTCTTCAAACTACCTGCATTATCTCTCAATTTTAATAACTGTACATTCCAATCTCTTTGTTCAAGGTTGCGCAAGAAGGATGTGCTTTTACCAATGGTGGTTTACATTTCTGTATACAGTGGTCATCTATCTGAAGGTTTCAGACAGCAAACAGCTTTGGCAACAAGTGTTACAGAACGCTGGTACATAGCACCAGGTGTGCAGAGGGTGGATGTTAGAGAAAAAGGAGTTCGAGGAACATTATTTCTTCCTCCAGGTAAGTAAAAAGTAATTGATGATGGGCTGTTGAATTATTTGAAGATACTGTGCAACCGTACCGAGACAGAGTAATTTATTTTAGAAACTTGAAAGAAAACTTGTGTTTTTGTCTGTCTCAGGCCCAGGACCATATCCAGGAGTGCTGGACCTGTGGGGTGGAGGTGGTGGTTTAGTCGAGTATCGTTCAGCCTTGCTTGCATCTCATGGTTTTGCCTCAATGGCACTAGAGTACCTGAATCCCAATGAGCAGAGAACAGCAGATATTGATGCTTCTTACTTTGAGGTACTTCAGATTTTCGTCAGTCTTATTGCGTGCACCAAGATGTGACGACTTTGGTTGTCTGGTTTTGTCACCGTCTGTATTTGTGTTTAGGAAGCATATAAGATCCTTCACAATCATCCAAAAGTACAAAGGGGTCCAATGGGTATGATTGGATTATCATTTGGAGGCGCAGTTACACTCAGCATGGCAGCCTACTCCAAAATCATCAAGGTTTTCTAGGCTTACAAAAACACACTTATCTACAGATGTAGCTTTTTGGTAGTCTTATGTTGTTATTTCTCTTGTAGCCCCAGTGCTGTGTGTGCATTAGTGGAAGTCATGTGGTTTCTGTGGATAAATCTCTCTTTGAAATATTTGAGGAGATGAAAATGTAAGTGGATATTAATTTCTTTATATATTTCCAGCCTAAGCAACACTAAATAATTTTAAAACATTATATGAACACTACTACACAACCATAATATTGGCACATTTTTAATCGTAGCCTAAATTCACACCACTTTTAGAAAGTAAATGTTATTTCCTAATCAAAAAAATGTTGATTGCAGGCATATGCATAAGGTACGTGTGAATGATGAAAACCAGGTAATCCACAGAGACCTTATCCTGCCGATTCCCTCAGACCTGACTCTCAAAGTGGACGTGAGTAGAATGTCAACATGGGTGTATATATATATATATATCTCATTGGCTGATAGCAGTATATATATATATATATATATAATATATATATATATATATATATATTATCTGCTTTGCTTGTCACTTATACTGTTTTATGTACATTTTGTGTTTGTTAAAATGTGCACAGGTTGGGAAAATAAAATGTCCACTTATGTTGGTGAACGGTGGTGATGATGAGAATTGGCCTTCTGTTGAATCTGCTGAAGATGTGAGTCAACTATATTTATTCACAGAATATATATTTATTTTGTTTGCACCAATAGTGTCTTTATTCTTCTATATATGCTATTATATTTGGATGTGTGTACTGGAAGCTTTATTCTATACTTGAGCATTGTGCAGCACAAGACCTTGGTAGTTGAATCCCAAGGAACACGCATCCTAACATTAAAGAAATAGTGTACAAATGGTAAAAAATTTGTCTGATACACAAAGCTCAGTCAAGGTGGTGGGCTTATTACTAATACTGATGTTGAAATATAACACAACATTGAATTACTAACAACAAAGTACAACTGGTGTTGATCATAATTATTAACTGTAGTCTTGTGTTCTCATCCATGATCCATAAACCAAGATGGAAGAGATTATGAAGAATGCAGGAAATCTTCACTTGTTGGAAGTCCTGACATATCCTGGTGCGGGTCATCTGATTGAACCCCCTTATACACCTCACTTCCGTGCAAGCAACTTCATCATTCAGGGCGGTTACAAAGGTATGCCTGCATCCATCTTTATATTAATATTATAGCAGTATCACTGAGTGTTTTCTTTAGTGGCAGATTTTATGTTTAGACCTCATTATTTGTTTAATTGTAAATAACCAGTCTGAGCTTAATTTCTTTGTGTGTTGTTGCAGTTGTGATGCTGTGGGGTGGACAGGCTAAACCGCATGCATATGCACAAGAGGATGCATGGAAAAAGATGTTGGCATTTCTGCAGAAGCACCTCTACTTAAGTTCAAGTGGTGCAGTTAAAGCCAGACTTTAGATGTTTCATTACAACAGTGATAAATATCTCCAATGGACCGTAATTTTAATTATGATTTCGAGCACTTTAATTTTGAGCAAAATATGTTGTTATTAGCGCTGTTCAATATTAACACATTTATGCGCAAAGCAAATTTACTTTATTTACACCTGGCAATGCATTTCAAATTATTTTTGAGCTAACTGGAATTGTTTGGGGCTGCATCGTGCACACACACACACACACACACACACACACACACACACACACACACACACACACACACACACACACACACACATATTCATATATACACGCACACATACTAGGATGGTCCTTATAATGGGTCAAAACATTTTTTTTAATGTTCAACTCTCACACCCTAAATGTGTTAGGATATCAATAAAAACACACTGTGCAAAATTTTGAATTGTTCCTACAAAATGTAGAGGTTGCTCAAAGTCTTTGAATATTGACGAAATCACACATTTTTGCAAAAAGTGTCATTTTAAAACGCAAAACACACATAAAACTTGCTTCTTGGAGGGTAACTTTGATCCAGTTATTTCAGTCTCTTCTGATCCGAGTAACCATATAGTGGACTTGCTTCGTATTGCTTCAGCCAATGTCTCAGTGTATATTGCCTATTGTGCTTCATTCACATTGAAGCTTTTTTGCTTTGAAAGACATATCACAACTAAAACAGGAGTTTTAATTGCATGGAGCATGCTGAAATAGTTTATATTATTAAACAATTATACATCCTAGCACAAAGTATCACATGATACACAAATGTTTTCAACTTTAAAGGTCTTGAGTAACCTCTAAATATTAATTTATATTGAAAAATATGTTGCCCAATTTATTTATTTATTCAAACATATTGGTGGGGTGAGAGCATTACTTTTAAAAGTTGAAAAATAAGGATCACCCTAACACGTACCCTCCCCCTTTGTATGTCATAAAACTGGGGGGCCCCTGGCACCATCTTGAGCCTATGGACTGAGCATATGGACTGTTTAACAAAAGCAATCTGCATTATTTGTATGATTAAAGTCAGTGTTTACAATGACCATGTGACTTGCTACAGTTTGGGAAATGCACTGTATGTGTCTTTATTATTGTTTTCTACTTTGTATAATGTAATAATATTAATAATTGTGATGATGAACAAGTAATCCTTGTTATTATTTTACATGTATTATTAGATTATTAAATCCTGGATTGACATTTTTACACTTGCTAAGTGTGTCCCATTCGAATGAATAATTCTACATTCACGCTTGGGATCATCACGTTCACTAGAGAACACTTGGGCCAAATACAGGAAATAACGTTACGTCATGTAAGTTTAGTCAGACTCAAGTGGTCAAAAGCAAGACCGCAAGTGTGGGTATTTGGACGCAGCCTCGGTCTCTTGCGCAATTTCTTTGGCTCTCTCTCGCGCGGGCGCACACACACACTTGGATTTTACAAATTTGTCCTCATCCGCGGCTCATATGCGAACATACATAAGCTTGAATGGAGCACGAGTAAACGATTTGAGAGACGTAACGTTATTACTTATGAAACTGCCCATCTGTTCATGTATGTAGAAGAATGCATAATTTACTTTGCATGCCTTTGTAAAGTTTAGAAGTGAATTCCATATTTGAACCCTCTCGTTACACCTTTTAAAAAGTTGTCTAAAAGTAACTGGGTCTGACCTTGCCTTAAGTTAACAAACATTACCTCATATTTCTGTGTCAAAAGTAACATTTAGCATTGCACATTTGCATTATTTTAACGGATATTTGGAAAGCTTTCGTCTTTCATCCACACACATATTAACTGATTCGCTTTTTTAAAATAAGGATTAATCTATATTTATTTTATACAGTGAAGACCGTTAGTTTACATTCGATTGCTTTCTATTCAGTATTCTGTAGGCCACCTGAAAAGTAGGCTATACAGCACTGTTAATCAGTGTGAATATTCTGATTACAAATTATATGTGTTCATTTTTGCTATTGCTCATAATTTGGGTATTTTTGTTTACTTGTCTTTAACAATGGTTGAATTACGGCTAGTATTTATTTATTATTATATAGCCTATTTATTAAAGCTACATGTGTGAAAGACACTTAGGACAAAAACCAGGCTTGTTTTATTTGAGTGCTTTTTGAGGCCAGTGCTAATTTTAACAGGGCCAGTAACAATCTGAACAAAAATCATTAATTTAAAATAATTTATTGTCAATACGATGGAGACTATATGAAGAGTTTGGTTCCAAAACGAGATAATACCATTTAAAAAAGAATGTAAAAACATGTTTATTAATACAATCAAAAAACAAGATTTTGAAAAAAATTAATTTTATCTTTGTTTTGGAACCAAACTCTTCATTTTTTAAAATAATGCTTATACCAAACTGTAACAATTTTGTGTTCCATTGTGCAGTTCAAAGTAAAATAAATCTGGTTTATATATACCTGAATGTTGTGTAATTCAAAGGAAAATAATAGACAATCTTAGGGCGTGGGGGTCCCAGGTCATTGGACTTTGCTTAGGGCCTCACCTGGTTTTTCATGCTGGACTTTTCTACTGTAACACTAATTTTTGCAATGAAGATAGTTGACCATCATTTTTTTTCTATAAGCGCTCCCTAAGAGGATAAACGTCTGAATTGGTCTAATCGGAGTTAATCATGTGGAATCCTGCAAGGTAGGGATATTTCTCTATAATCTTTGCCCCGATTTCACAGACAAGAATTAAAGGAACAGTATGTAGGATTGTGGCCAAAACTGGTATTGCAATCACAAAACTTGTGGCTAAAACTGGTACTACAATCACACAACTGGGGTGTATTCCAGAAAGCTGGTTATGTGGCTTACCCGGGTAAGTTTAGGAGTAAGTTAGCGGATAACCTCTGCTTTCGGTTCCAAAAACGGAGGTAACTTTTGGGTTATGTAAGTAACCATAGCAACTGACTCTCTGAAGATAACCTGCTCTGGAGCAGGTTATGTTGCAGGGTAAGTTCATTTTAGTTAATAAAACGAGGCTCCGGAGGAAGTCTGCGCATGCGTGTACTTATGAGCGTGCAGCGGGTGTGGAAGCATAATATTTTGCATAATATTACAATGTTAAAGCATTTATTTTATTTTATTTTATTACATTTACAGTCGCGAATATTTATTGCTGTCTTAAAAAAATGTGTAATATGAATTTTTTTAATAACATGGATTGATATTTGTGATTGGACTAATTACTATAAATTTAATTATTAATTAAATGTAATTAAAATGTATTCATATTTGTGTTCGGACTAAATACTATACATTTAATTATGTTCATTATTAATATATCTCCAAATATCAGTGGATGTATGAAACAAAATTCCATCAGTTAATTAATGTTAACAATAAAGTACATTTCCATATCAATTTTGTCAATTCATAAATAACCCCATCTTTCACTTACTAGATAATTTGAGATTAATCTAAAGTTATAATAAATGTGTGTGCAAATACATTGTCATTAATGAATCTTAACCTATGTTACTTAAGTGACAATGTGGCAATGTTACAGTAAATGGGAATAACAAATAGAAACACATGATGCCTATCATAATAATAATTACTGAGGGACAGAAGTTACCCCTGCCTGCAGTCTCTGATAGGCATGTGCATCTGACCTGGCCCACAGAGTGACACCCATGAAGCACAGGCATGATTTAACACTGACCCACAGAGTGACACAGGTGAAGCACAGACTTCATTAGGTGAAACACTATTGAATCACAGACATGGCATAGTGGTCAGAGATTTTCTATTATATCAGTTAGAATCATGTACACAATGAAATGAAATTATAAATATATATTTCATAGTACAATATTTATTTCTTAAACATGCACTTCAGATCCTTAGCCCCCTCTCTACATTTGATCTATAGTTGGTGTTTTTCTAAATCACCTTTATTTCTTTAAAATGGGCCTTTTGTAGCTGCTCTCCAGAGCTATCATTTTTGAGCAAAGGGAAATTGAGATATTTGCATATATTAGATGATACAGGACATATTACAACATGTAACTATTGACACTAATGTAACATTTCTATTCTCCAATTCTGTCACAGCAGATCCTAATCGTCCAATGCAAATGAATGATAATTCTTAGTGTAGTGTAATGAAAAGCATTACACAACATTATTGAAAATCTGTAAGGAAGCTTTACAAATAAAAGAGGGTGCATTAATCTATCAGCTATCAGTAAATGTTAAAAAAGATGGTGACACAGTGTCATACAAGGAAAGTCCTAAAACTAAACAGGGTCACCCAAAGGAGCAGAAGTAAAATAAGTACAATATAGTGAATATTATCATAGTGCATTTTATGCCTACACAATACAATCTTATCTAAAAAAAAAAAAAAACTTTAAATAAGCCTTATGACAGATTTGCACTTTATGTGCCACAACCCTTATGAAATTAACAATGGTTTTATTGGTGTATACACTGAAAAAAATGGACTTAGTGGGTCTTTGAATTTAAATAAAATAAACATGTATATGCAACACAAAATATTTATATTCCTTGTGTAAACATAATTTAATTGATTAGGATTAAAATGTTTTGTTTGAATGTAAAATGAACACATTATTCTCACATTGATTAAAATTCATTTAATTGAATACTTAAAGCAATAAAATTGGGTTTGCACACAAAACGGCACCTCCTGAGCAGCAGGGGCAGTATAGCTCAATGAAAAGGACGTCAACTGCCATAAAAGAAGAATAAAGATCGTTTGTTTTGGGCGCCAAAATGAAGACTCAGCAGCAGTCAGTCAGTCAGAAGAACTCTCTCAGACGGACACCACGTTATTAAAGTAAGTTCTATTATTTATTTATGTTCGCTTCATACGTGATATATCTTCACTAGATAGACTATTTTTGTTTACAATATGTAGCCATGACTTGTAGTAAATATTAGTTTGGAGGAGGTTGGTGGAGTAAGTTAACAGTCAGTCAAGCTCACAAAGAAAAACACAGCGTTTTAAAAATGTCAGCTGTTTAACGTTATTTCACGTTTGGTAGTTTTATCCGAGTTGATAACTGTCAGCTTTGAGTTGACTTTTAAGGGACTTTTTACTCAGCTGTTCTATGGAAACGTATCAGGACAAATAAAACGCTAACCAAACGGTATTCTGTCCTGAGTAACGTTATCCATGTAAGTAATTTACCAGATGATATCAATTGACTAAATTAATAATGACATTGCGTATGAAACAAACTGTTTGCTTAATCAGATGAACAGACCCGCGTCAGTTATTCGTGACTTCGCTACGCCACGAGCAACACTTGATTCTATTAGAAAAAGCTTTTTGAAATGTCTCGCGTGACGTCTGGTATATTAACTGAAAAAAATTGCTTTGAAGTGACCACACCTTGAGCTGACGTTTTCAGAAGAGAACCGTGTTTTAAGATCTCATTTTGTCCAACATTGCGTCCTATGACAGATATAATACTTATTTCATTATTGTTCTGTGTATGTGTGACCTTCATCATTTGAGTTTATGTGTTGATTTCACCTCTGAATATTTCCTCTTATAGGTCCATCATCCTTTCATGCGCTACACAGCATTGGTAAGTCATTTCTTTCACTTTTGTACTGCTGTTAGGAGCTATATCTTATTTTTGTAACTAATATACAATTATTATTCTTTTACTCGCAGTACTCAAATATACAATGGTTGGTTAATTTGTTTTCAGATAAATGCTGAATTTAAAAGAATCACTACTGTCTAATGTTCCTGTGTCACCTGGACCTCCAATCCAAAAACCTGATGAAACTCTTCTATCAGAAAGGATGACAGCTAGCAAAAAGACTTCAAACAATTAATGATCAAATGACAGATGTAAGTAATATAGATTCATAGACATAAAAATGTGTAAACATTGTTGGAAGTACAGAACGTTTGGTATGTTTTAGTTACAACATCTTTTGGCACACGGGTCATTAAAACACCTGGGAAGATTTAAAGGGGTAGTTCACCCAAAAATAAAAATTCTCATCACTTACTCCCTATCATGTTGTTACAAACCTGTATAAATGTCTTTGTTCTGATGAACGCTAAGGAAGATATTTTGAGGAATTTTTGTAACCAAACCAATCATAAGCCCCATTCACTTCCATAGTGGGGAAAAATAATACTATTGAAGTGAATGGGGCTCATGAACAGTTTGGTTGCAAACATTTCTCAAAATAAATGTCTTCCTTCATGTTTATCAGAACAAAGACATTTATACAGGTCTGTAACAACATGAGAGTGAGAAAATGAGATAATTCACTTTTGATGTGATTGTCAGGTATGGTAGCACACACTCGAAACGTGGCCTCTTTATTTAACTCATTCCAGTGTAGTGAACACTAGGGATGCTCCGATCAGGATTTTTGCAGCCGATACGATCGCCGATTTGTAATCTTCGTGATCGGCCGATACCGATTCTGATTTTTTTTAAAGCTGATATGCAAGCTCTTTGATGACTGTAACTGTTACATTTTTTTCTAGATAAAATAATACCACGGATGTTGCCTTTGTTATATTACTTGCAGTAATTAGGTATATTATTGTTTTAATAGTGACTCAAATAAATAAGCACAACAAATATTTATTCTGCATAGAGAAAATTAATATGGCTTTAAAAAGGCTTATGTCTCCTAAAAGTACTGAAAATAAAACAATTCACAGTCTTTACTGTATTAATTAAATATACACGCATTTGTATGAAGTATAAAAGTTCTTTAGTCAAGAGCAGAGAGTGATTTTATTGAGAGATGAATAGGTTACTGCAGCTTTAAGACGTGAGAGAGAGATCGCTCTCTTCACGTGCACTGATGACAGGCTGCTGTGTGTGGGCGGCGGCTGAACGCAGACAAGCAGTTGTGAGGAAAATAAAAGTTTAAATGCTCAAAACTTTAAAACGCATGCAAATAAGAAACTTTTGGCATGAGGATGCAATTGTCCGTGATAGATATGTGTTGTATACGCTGTTTGATGGGGATGTGAAGACGCCTCGCGCTGTTGACCGGAGCACGTCCTCATAGAAAATACGCATATGCCGCACATGAGCAAAGGGTTGTAAAAATGCTCGTGCTACGTAAAAAAATGTCTAATTGCAGCCACATTCAGGATCCTTTTGATGACAAAAGTAAACAGAAAGATTGGTTTATGAGATCGGCAGATTTAGCGAGCACCGATCGAGTCATTTAATGCCATTATCGGCCGATCGATCGGAGCATCCCTTGTGAACACACACACACACACACACACACACACACACACACACACACACACACACAGAGCAGTGGACAGTGCAGCTGCCTTGCTTTGTAACCCATGTATTTGTTACCAATTGTAACATGCTGTGGCAATGCACATGGGTCTGTATACTTACATTTATATTTGTTTGCATTGTACTAATTTCCAATGACACTTTTATTGTAACAGGAACCTTTTTTCTGTTTCTTTAACTACATTTGTTTGTTTTGTACAGGGCATGGATGAAGTCAGCATCAGTGAGGTCATTTGAAGACACCAATGTTGGGATTTGTGCTCTCAAACAACATGCTTCTTGTGATGAAGAAGAGGATCTTTGTATAGTCCTGGAAGCCATGAAGGTGTTGCAACATCATGTTTGAGCTGATGTATGCCTTAAACCTGAGCTATCCTGATCTCCGCTTTATTTTTGAGGAAATCCAAACTTCATTGAGAGTAACTTTAACGAACAGTTTCTTTCAGTGAAAGGATCAGAAAGACTGTGCTGCTCATTTTTGACTTTTTTATCTGTTTTAAGTGTTTTCTCTTATTAATACATTAACAGTTTGCTGCTCAGAGTCGAGTTTGGAAATGGTTGTTGTATTTTGTTTTTGTTGAATCTTTGATTAACAGTTTATAAATGCTGTAGCTCTGACTTTCTGAAGGAGTGATATTTTCCAGTTTGTAAATCCATTTTATAAATAACAGTACTTACTGTTTTGTATGTCTCTTTGGAATGCAGTGTTTGTGCTTTAGCACTTCTAAATCTACTGTGATAGAAACTATTTTAAACATTTGGGTCAGTTTCACAGATGGGGCTTTTCCTAGTCCCAGACTTTTGCAATGCCATATATCAGTGCCATTGTTTTGTCTGAAGATGTACTCCAGTGTTGTTTTTGTAAGGTAGGTTTGTTTGTAAACTTTATTTTTGTAAAAATATCCTAATATAACTAGGGCCTAGTCATGGATTAATCTACAACCTGTTTGGGAAATTGCCCCTTTATGTATGTACTGCATGTGCTGATTGTTGTAATAGTTATTGAATTAATGTGTAGTGATTTAAATGAATTGATGATCTGAAAGCAGTGGTTTGCCTCAATATCACTAAACATTTGTACAAAACTCTTTGCTTTTTATGCCAATGCAAATGTATTTTGTATTTAAAAAACAATAAATAACATTTGGATAATTATGGGTGATTATTCTGGTGCCAGAGACATAATGAAATTGCTTTAGAGTTACATAATCCCATAATATAAGCATTAAAAAAGCATGTTGGAATTACAGATGAAAATGTAGTCCCCTTACATAATAAAATTACTTAAACATTACAAAATAAATGTGTTATAGTAAAGAGAAATATCACTTTGAGTCAATATATTTCTATTAGACTACTTAAAATAATTAAAATGTTTTGGTCTGACACATAAAAATTAATTGAGGAAAATTATTTTGGTTTTAAACAATCGGATCATGTGGGACCGATGTACACATTAAAATTACGTAAATTGAAAGGATTTTTTTTTTCAGTGTAGTTGTAGTAACCATGGTGCCATTAACCATTTTTTGGTGCATTGATTACTATCAGCAGAACCATGGTTTTACTACACTAACCATGGTTTAACTATGTTCTTTGAAAACCATGGTTATTTTGTGGTTACCATGGTTTTACTGTAGCCATGTTTTTTTACTATAGTAAAACCATTGTTACTTTTCACAAGGGAAAAGATATTCATAATTCAGATGTTTACAATCATATATAAAACCTATGATTATTTTTACTATATTAATTATTTTAGATTGTTTTAGATTATTTTAAATAATATTGTGTGTATTTTCGTTGAGACACATATAATATTGGACTTCAATGGGGTAAAATAGGTTCGTATTAATTATTTAATTAATTAATTTTATCTGTTTTGTAATCACGCACTTCAAAGCCGATTATAAAACGTTGATTTTGCCAGAAAAACTTGGTTTATAATGTTATTTCTCATTTAAAAACTTTTAAGTTCTCTGAAGTTTCCATTGTTACTCGTGAAATCTGCGATGCATTGACAATGCCTTTATGTTGTTACCGTGAGCGCGCGTTAACTCTGGGTTACTTTCAGTGCGTTGATTGAACTAACTCTTAAACTGTGTTTTGGAACCGACATACCCCGAGTAAGCAAGTTTGGGGTTGATCAACCCAAAGTTCGGGGTTAATCTGATGGTAAGTTAACCCTGCTTTCTGGAATACACCCCTGGTGGCCAATACACAAAATGACAACATAAACATCAGTTGAGGGCTGTAACTCCACTTTTTAAATGACAATATCCTGGCCAGAACACTGTTGTATTTGAAAGGAGCATGATTTCTTAAAGGCACACCGCGTAACTTTTTGGCCACTAGGGGGGCGCTAGACATGTATTTTTCACGCCTTGCACCCCTAGAGGCCACAAGCGCCGAAGCACTGTCGCAAAGGAAAAGAACTGGCCAACCTTAAAACTAAACTAAAAACGAAACCTTTAAAGCAACACTATGTAGTTTCCATGTAAAAATGACTTACAGCTCCCCCATGTGGTTGAAAAGCGCAACAGTGCCTGGTATCAGACACTCTTCTGCAGGCAGGGGGAGGGGCGGGGCTGTGTTTCCTACCCTCCACCGCCACTTTCAGAGTGTGCTTGTAGCAGCTAGGAGGCTGCTCAGGTTGCAGCAACAGTACAATTTGTCCAGTTAAAAGTTGTTCTATCACTGAAATAATTTTAGAGACATTATTTAAAGGTAAAAAAACTACATGGTGTTGCTTTAAAATGCTAAACGAAAAACAGAAGCCATTTCTCCATCTGAAGGTTGCAGCCTCCGGATGTCGTATTTCAGAATATTAACAATTATAAAGTTGACTATTATACTTAGTTAATCGTAAATTGTTGCAGTATTCTTATGACTTGCGAATGTAATGCTCAGTTTACCTTTATAAACCAGGCTTGATGGCGTATGCAGCCTGCATATTTGACCTCCGGAGGCTGCAGCCTTCCAATTGAGAAACGACCAGAAGTATTTCCTTGCCTTTTTCAAAACAAATATTGTTGCATCGTCTCTCTCTCCCTCGCCACCAGGATTTTCCGCAATGGCGCTCGTTTTTCCTCTCTTTTGTGTGAAAATTGACACTCCAAATCCAAGTAAACCGATGTGTTTAGGTCTGCTGCTTTGTAATACGTCACGCGAGTGACAGCGGAACACAGCAAATGAGGAAGAGAGAAGAGAGAAACGCTCGGATCTGATTGGTGAATGAATAGGGTTTGGTTTTACACTGTGTGAGTTTGAGCAAGTTTGACTGCTATGGCATCCTGGATTGTAATGTAAATACCATAGACAGTAAAAGAAAGGTAAATATGTGAACACGTGAATGCAGCATCTGAATACAGGGAAGTATATGCAAGATAATCACCATCATCTATAAAGAAGATCGCATTTATGTATGAATCAAGATTGTGAGTTTATATAAAAAATTGCCTTAAAGGGGATTCAAACCCAGGTCGCCCATGTCATAGGTCCGTGACACTAAAGGGGATCGCACACCGGCCGCGCAGCGCCGCATCGCGTCGCGCCTAGGAGAACTCGGAGGGATTGTAAACCGGAAGTGCACATTAAATAGCGCGAGCTTCGTCAGATAGCGTCTACTTCAAAATGTTAAATATACGTTAGCAGCCAATGTTAATCATTAATGATTTGGGACAAATATGATGTTATTTAATTTTAAACTATGTGAGTGGCGCTGTGTGGCGCGACAGGGATTTGAACAACTTCCTGAGTCACAGCTGGGCGGCGCGGACAGGCGCCACCTGGCGGCGCCGGTGTGCGTATACTCATAGAAAGCAATGTGTTTGATTTTTTTAGAACGGCGCGGCGCTGCGGGGCGCGGAGCTGCGTGGCTGGTGTGCGATCCCCTTTACACTGTGCCACAGAGTCACATAATAGAAGTTGCTCTCTACGCTCCTTAAGTAGCCTCCAGCAAAATTCACGTAAAAAAAAATTGTGTGGAGGAAGTGACGTATGCCGTAAAAGAGTCGAATTTTGTAATTTTTTTTGTGCTTTGGTTACTACCCGAAACCCTAAGTTTTAAAGTACGAGTAAAAGCGATACAGACCCCGTCAGGCTATGGTAGACATGTCATTCAACCTATTTAAAGTCGATGTACTATCACAAGGGGCTTGAAAATTTATTATGAAGGTTGAAAAATTACATGGTGTTGCTTTAATGTCTAGTGACATATCAGGGCCATTTTATGATTAATTGATATAAATTTCTTACATAATGTTCCTTTAAGGCTAGTCCTGGACTAAAACACATGTTTGAGCTGTCTCAACTGAAATAACTTGCACTGACAGATTTTAAAGTATTGGTCTCAAGATACACTCCTGTAACATCCTTTTTTAAGGCATGTTTATAACACATGCTTAAGCATCTTAACTTTACTAAGGCCTAGTCCTGGCTTTCAAAAACCATCAAGATTGTTTTGATAACAACTCAGAGTTCATCCATAACTTGTTAAGCAACATGCACAAAGCACATCAGGAAACCTTAAAAACCCCTTTATCCAGCACTATCAAACAGCAATGGCAAAAAGCTCGTCAAGAAGTGCAGAGGACCTTACAGAACAAATGGTGGCTGGAGAAGGCTCATGAAATTCAGACATTCGCTGACAGAAATGACATGCACAACTTTTACAATGCAGTTAAATCCATCTACGGCCCAAAAAGTCACTGTATTACTCCCCTGAGAACAGCAGATGAGTCCAAAATCTTGAAAGACCAGAATAGCATCCTGGAGAGGTGGGCTGAACATTTCAATACCTTACTAAATCAGGACTCTGATGTAGACTATACCATCCTGAATGAACTGCCTGAATTTCCCCTTATTGACAACCTTAGCCAACCTCCAACCTTTCTGGAGGTTCTGTAAGCTATCCGCTCCCTGAAGCACAACAAGACTCCTGGCTCTGATAATATTCCTGCAGAACTGCTAAAACAGGGAGGGTATATCTGTACAAGAGCATTACACCATTACATCACCAAGGTTTGGGATGATGAAAACATTCCACAACAATGGAGAGATGCCAGTATTGTTACCATCTATAAAAGTAAAGGGGATAGGCTCATCTGTGGAAACCATAGGGCCATATCACTTCTTGCTGTGGCAGGCAAGGTCCTGGCCAAGGTGATGCTACAGCAGGGGTGGGCAACTCCTGGTCCTGAGGGACGATGTCCCTGCAGAGTTTAGCTCCAACCCTAATCAAACACAGCTGAAAAATCTAATTGAAGTCTTCAGGATTGTTTGGAAATGACATTCAGGTGTGTTCGATTAAGGTTGAAGCTAAACTCTGCAGGACTGTGGCCCTCGATGCCCATCCCTGTGCTGCAGAGACTGATCAATGACATTACAGAGTCCATTGTACCGTAGTCACAGTGCGGGTTTAGAAAGAACAGGAGCACAGTCGACATGGTCTTTGCAACCCGGCAACTTCAGGAAAAGTGCAGGGAGCAACAAAGACCTGTTTATGACGTTTGTGGACCTTTCCAAAGCCTTTGACACTGTTCAGAGCGATCTCTTGTGGGAAGTCCTCCACCGGTTTGGATGCCCCACTAAGTTTGTCAACATCCTTCGTCAGTTTCATGATGGAATGACTGCTAGGGTGACAATTGGAGGGCAACAGTCAAGTCCTTTTCCTGTGCGCACAGGGCTAATATGTAATATAATATACATAATAATATCTTCCTCATATGCGCCACCAAGCTTCTCCACAAGGATATTGAAGACAATAGTGGGGTGACAGTAGTGTACAGACTGGATGGTAACCTCTTTAATATCAGGAAGCTGCAGGCAGCCACGAAACTTCACAGAATGAGGTTACTTGAGCTGCAGTATGCAGATGATTGCGCTCTCATATCTCACTCTCCACAAGACCTTCAGTCTGTCCTAGATCCAGCAGTGAGGGCATACAGCAGGATGGGGTTGACCATCAATGCGCCCAAACTCTGCCAATGGAGTGCCAACATCCCATCTGTGCCACCCATCTTCACTATTGCAGATGAAAAACTGTCAATTGTCCCATCATTTAAATACCTGGGGAGCATTGTCTCTGAAGACAACAGCATTGACAATGAGGTCCAGAACAGAATCAAACAAGCATCAGCTGCCTTTGGGAGACTCCGGCGGCGGGTTTTTCAGAACAAGAACCTTCAGCTCAACACAAAAATCTGCATTTACCAAGCGGTCTGTATCACCACCATCCTCAACAGCTGTGAATCGTGGGTTATTTATAGCCGCCACATCAAGTCCCTGGAACACTTCCATATCTGCTGTCTCCAGCGCATTCTGGGAATTACTTGGCGGGACAGAGTGCCTCATACTGAGATCCTCAGGAGAACAGGCTGCAAAAGTATTGAGGCCACTATCACCCAGCACCAACTGCGTTGGTTGGGGCATGTGATTAGGATGCCCTACAATCGTCTGCCCCGCAGAGTGCTATATGGCCAGTTACAACAAGGCCAGCGCTCTGCTGGAGGCCAGAAGAAAAGCTGGGAAGATCAACTAAAGACAATGCTTAAGAAGTGCAAAATCAAACCAGGGGATTTGGAGAACCTGGCTGCTGACCGCAACATCTTGCGGCAGTTATGTTTAGATGGGACCCAAGCACTGGAAGAGGAAAGGACAGTCAGGAGACAACAAAGGAGGCTCAGGAGGAACACACCCATGACTTCCAGTAGCACCAATACCATGTTTACATGCCCCACCTGCAATAGAACTTGTGGATCCAGGATAGGACTATTTATTCATCAGAGAACTCATCGTTAACAGACAGAAGTGGACGTCATCATCGGATTCGATGGACAACCACAAACAAACTGCATCAGACTCCTTATGTTTTCGAATATCGCAGCACAGTAATGTCACATGCCAATCGGTCAGTGCAGCATGGAATGAAGTTAAGAGCAAGGGGGGTCATACATTTCCGTGTGATCCAAGGAGTGTAATAATGTCAATAGTGTGTTAACATGAAAGACCACATTCATGTTTTTTAAGTATGCTCTGCCCAGGGTCACCAAATATCTCAGAGACCAAGTATTTCAGAACATTGTTGCTGCTTCCGAAACCGCCTATTTCCCTGCTATATTATCCAAAAAGCAGTAGCCGAGGCAAGTGCAAGTGTATGTGAAAAGTACCCAGATAAGTTAACATGTCACCTGTTGTTATGACGATGTGTGTCACGTGATCAACAGTGCAAATGTAGTACGTTCGAATTTCATTTACACTACCCATATTCATATTATATAGTATATACTGTTTTAACGGTCAATGAGTATGTACTTTATCTAATTCAGTATAGGGACGGGTTAGCAATCTGTGCGTTCTGTAAAAGTCCAGAACGGCCGTTCAACGGAGGGCCGTCGCCCGGCTGTCAGCAAAAAAGTCTAATAACGCAATATGAACAGCCAACAGCAGGGGCACTAATACGATCACTTATATGATGCTCCGTGTAAAAAAACGAAGAAGCAGAGTCGGCCTTCTAGCCGTGATTGGTCCACAGATTCCCAGAATTCGCGAGCTTGAATTCGCCATGGAATTCACAAGCCTAAGCATCCACAGCCTGGGCTGCGTTCAGCCCCGCCAAAACGTTGCACAACGTTTATTAAACAGAAACGGTGATGTGTTGAACACCCTTTGGTGATGAAGCAAGAGTTGCAACTACGTTAGCTGAGAGGCCATTCTTTGTGTTCTTTTTTAAATGTTTCTGAAGTCTGATGAAATCGTTATAAATGTGTGTTTAATACTGTAATATACCCATGACGTTACAGTCACTGACCTTGCTGTCCAGAATGAAAGACAACATTCCAACTTGAACCCATTGAGCAAGCTGTCTCTTTACTACCACATGGTTTTATACATCTTGCCGCTGATTGGCCCGACATTTCTGACAGACCCACCAAACAAGAGAAAACGCATCTTAAACCTGTTGCACGCCTTGCACACCGTTTCCAGGAAACATGTTGTTCAACCCAGAAACCGCAGCAAAACGTTGCGCACCGGTGTGAGATTGAACATGCCCCTGGTCATGATGAGGGACAGACAGAGTTAACTTTACATCAGCAAGCGGTTCTGTAAGTGCCAGTAGTAGCAAGACACGTGACATTATAATATAATATACACAATATAAAAAGAAATAAAACTTGCGTGAAAATTAACGTAATGCGCTACTACTGTTAGAGAGAGAGACGTGATGCTGAGTGTGTGTGTGCATGCGCGCATGTGTGTGTGTGTGTGTGATTTTGAGAGAGAGAGAGAGAGAGAGAGAGAGAGAGAGAGAGAGAGAGAGAGAGAGAGAGAGAGAGAGAGAAAGAGGCGCGGGCACGATTAAACAATGGAAACCTAAAAACAATACATACTCCGTCATTTTGTTCATATGGGACATCATTCAAACTGCAAAGTGTTTGCTTATATTTGTGTACAGTTGCAATTAAACAAAACATTGTACCTTTGTCAAACTGTAAACTCTTGTCAAACTGTAACCTACAACTGTCATCAAAATCACACACACCAAAGCAAAAAATATTTATCCAACCCCATTTAAAAACAGTATGTGGGTGGATTAGCATCGTATTGCATTGGTTTTCATTTCTTTCATTGACTTTATTGTACATGAGAGGTGGTAGTGAGCTTACATTTTCTGCTAGAATGAAGACTTGGGTATTGAATTAAACGGGAAAATATCAGGCATGCATTGCTACCACTCTAAACGTGCTAATATACAAGAAAGGGGGCTAAATAAATGACCAAATATTAGTTTAACCAAAAAAATCCTAGCTTGCACTTTCTGTCTGTCTGTCTTCCATCAGAGTGCAGTTTTTCCTTATCTTTCTTATTTGTGTTTAGTATTGTGGAATTGGCAAAGACCTGGTGGTTGTTTGTGAAAGCTTTACAAACAAAATTAATAGGGCCTTACCACTTTCATTATTTCACAGCCTTATTATACATCAAAGTGTAATATGACATTGACAAAATATTAAATTAAACCTTGTCTGATAGTCTGACAGTATTGTGGCATAGTATCAGGACATCCTTGTGTCTGTTGCGCACTGCTAGGGCCGAATGGCCGGATGATGGGCCTATTTGGGAAAAAGTCCAGGGCTGTTTTTAGCCCCAGTCCGCGTTCTTGTCTGTAGTTGTGTTTTTGTTTGTCATCAGTGGCCCAAGTACTGTTCTTTATTCCACACATGTCCTCTTTTTAGATTTTAATAAATGGGATTTGGGATTTTTTTTAATTGCCCAAAATGTCCTGGATTCTGCTTTTGCTTTCTGCAGTCACTATTCATTGTGTGTTTTTGCATTGCTTTGACCTTTCTTTTTAGGTCCCGCCTTTTTGCACTCCACGTTCGGAGCTACGCAAACATTGGTCGAACTGCATCTCAATTATTACCCTCAGCTTCACGGCATATGAAAACGACGTCGGGTTTCAGCTCCGCCCAGCGTTATTTAGCGCCTTCATCAAGTTCATTCCAGTTCAACAGCCACAGCGCAGATAAGAGTAAACGTCAAAGTGCAAGGTGTGTAGTGCATTAACTGATAAATGACATGTGAAGAACTTTAATATAAAAACAGTTTACATAATGTGATGCGGGTACAATACAGACGTTTTCCCATCCACTTTAACACCCATGAAGGCATTCTTTAAATGTTTAGTCATATTATGTTTATCTAAACATGTATTTTTAATTGAAAACATACTGTGGATGTGACATTTAAATGAAAACGCGGTGGCAGCGCAGAGAACTGAATTTAAATTTTTATTTGAGATTTTTACTGTATTACTGAATGTATGTCTGTGGAAATGTATAATCAAAAAAACTCAACAGTAATTTAATTTAGAAAATGATTTGAAATATTTCAATCTCTTGAAAACTCTGTAGGTCCATGAGCACTGAGATGGAGAAAAGGCCGCTGCTGTCTGTACAGCCCAGTCGAGGTCTGGTGGACGAGATGTTTCAGATTGTCATAATGAATTTATTGCCAAATCAGGAGGTGACCCTGCACTCTTTACATCAGTCAGAGGATAAGGATTTCTGGGAGGCGTTTGGACACTACATCAGTGATGAACATGGAACAGTGACAGGTGTGTTGTACTGTCCCTTGGTTACCGTATTTTCCAGACTATAGACCAGTTCAAATGATGTAAACAACACTGGTCCAGAAACACTTCCTGTTACAGTTTGTGACAGTTATTTTTTATTTTACATATATTATTATCTTTAAGATGTTTGTTTAACTTCAGTTAATTCAGGTTTATATGTTCTGTTGGTTTATTTTATCCCAACGTTTATCTAGTGTAAAATAATGGAAACAGGAAGTGCTTCTGGACCAGTGTTGTTAACATCTCTTGAACTGGTCTATAAGTCGCTCCGGAGTATAAGTCGCATCAGTCAAAAAATGCATCATGAAGAGGAAAAAACATATATAGGTTTTACTGGACTATAAGTCGCATTTATTTAGAAAATTATTATTCTTTTGGGGGGCATTTGTTTTGTTTGTAAAGGCTTTCTCGATTGTCTTTAAGTTAATGTTTCAGTTAACAGGTTTTTTCAGGGGTAGGCTACAGGAGCAACACAGAGCCCTCTCATGGCTGTAGACGGTAATGTTCTCCTTTGGTTCATGTTAGTCAGTATGAATTAATTTTGACATATAAGTCGCACCTGACTATAAGTCGCAGGACCAGCCAAAGTATGAAAAAAAGTGCGACTTATAGTCCGGAAAATACGGTACTAGGGCTGCTTTCACAAAGCAAGAGAGAGCGAGTAGAATCCAAGTGCTGGAGTTTTATTTATAAAATCCACACAGGCAGGCAAACAAATCCAAAACAGGGTAATCCACAAATGTAATCCAAAGACAGGCAAAGGTCATAACCATAACATGAATAGGAAACAGGAAACAATGAAACAAAATGCTCAGGATTGCAGCTGTTACATTAACAAAACTTCGCAAGGTGTGATGGATGAACAGGCTTTATACTAAGGGAAGTGAATAGTGAAGTGTGACATGACATGAATTTCAAAATAAAAGACCTGGGTAGGGTTGCACCAGTCGTTCGTAAGTTCTTACTTAAACTGGGACGTAAAGTCCAAACTAGAGGCTTAGTAACTACTAGCTTGTTTATAACTAACTCTTTACTTAATTCGGTTGCACCATTTGTTCTTAAGGCAGAACGTAGCTAGTAGGTCGTAAGCTCTCCGTAAAGTATTGCGTTGTCGCATAGAATGACGTAAATTTTTTTTAATCCAATCACAAGCCTTATAATGGGTAAACAGGAAATAGTCTGAACAGTACATTCAAACTCATTCTTGTCTCGCCTAAACTGAAAGTTAAAAGCAAACTTTATCGAACTCAAAACATTACACTTTTAATTGAAAATATCTATCCCACACATGGAGGAGAAAATAAACAGGAAGAAATTTTAAATCTTATTTTAATTGATGGATACACAGAAAATTAAACAGCTCTTGAAAACTCGTTGACGAGCTTGCGGCTCTTCATAATTTATACGAGCTCATCGATGTAATATAATCTGTCTTACATCTTATTCCAAGCGTTATTCATGGACAGGGGCTTCCGTAAATATTTAGTTACAACGTATTGTTACGTTTAAACTAAGTTTAATGGTGCAACGCAAAAACATTTAGTAGTGCATAAGTTGTAACTTAGTGCCCATTTACGTCGTAACTAGGCTACGTTGTAACTTACGCACAGCTGGTGCAACAGGCCCCAGTAAACTGGCTGTTTATGAAGGTTTTATTCTGTTTATGGGGTGCACTGTAACATTCTTTGTTAAAAAACAACATTATTTTTGACATATTTTACCTTTATTCTTGTTCAAACGGGAAGTTGCGTTTCTGGTTTTATTAACCCCCTTCATCAGAAATATGCAAAATGCTCAGATTGGTTAACTGCCCCAGTGTGTTGCAATTAGCTAATCACTTACTGCACGTAGTCTAAAAACGTCACACCCCTTACCATTACAGTTACAGTTACTCTGAATGTCATTATGTGTATAATATCTTGTTCAATGAAATTAACAGTGTTCAAAGATGAAAGTTTGGGAGGCACTTATGAAGGGACAGAGCCAATGGGGTTGCTGTGGAGCATGAGGCCTGTACCAGGAAGTCGAAGTGGACTCAGGTAACCCAGACTAGCATAATCCGATGGCATGAAGATTGACGTCTTAAACCACTTAAATCTGGCTTTTATTTTGTTCATTAAGAAATAAACCATAAATATAAATCCTGTAGGATCTTTCAAAATAATCTGTCATTCATTCTGCAAATTTCCGGTGTTATCATTTCTCTCAATTTTTCTCTTTCTTTCCTCACATAACCTGACCTTCCAATCTCTTTGTTCAAGGTTGCGCAAGAAGGATGTGCTCTCACCAATGGTGGTTCACATTTCCTTATACAGTGGTCATTTATCTGAAGGTTTCAGACAGCAAACAGCTTTGGCAACCAGTGTCACAGAACGCTGGTATATAGCACCAGGTGTGCAAAGGGTTGATGTTAGAGAAAAAGGAGTTCGAGGAACATTATTTCTTCCTTCAGGTAAAACGATACATTTTATCAAAACAATGCAGATTAAAGCAATTGTTTAATTATAAAATAAATAATAATAATAATAATAAATAAAAATTACTGTTAATTTACTTACATATGAAATAAAAACTGAACTGCCAAGAAGAGCACGGTGATAAGCAGGTGTGAATAAACCAAGCATGCGCGCATAATATACATTATAATATACATAATGTACATTCGAGTAGCCAGATTATTACACTACATCAATGGTTCTTAAACTTTCTGGCATGCGTCCTTCTTGTGTAGGGTGCCTTCCTTCACACCCCCCAAAACAAAAAATTTAATAAAACAATACATATAAAATAAAATCATACATATAAAATTATACAATGTAGTATAAATTAATTACACACAATTTATGATGAATTAATGTATTTTATAAAATGTCATAAAACTTGGGCCCCTGTGGCACCTTCTCACGCACACAAGGTCTCCCCAAATTGAGAACTACTGCACTACATGCTTAAAGATTTCTATTGGAAATTACTAGTTGCGTTTCTTTAAGTGTCAGCAGCAAAGATAGCTTCAGCGCCAAGACTTTGAAAACACTTATGCTACGTACAACATTGACATACAATTTTAGACGTTAATTTACACGTTAGTGTTTTAAGTGTATCAATGTAGAGTGTGTAGTAATTATAATCAGCTTTACATTTAAAAAATGTTAGCCTGCCTGCATGTGAAAACCCAGCTTTAGTAATTTTTTGAGATTTATTGTAAAAATAAAAAATAAAATAATAATCTTGATATCTTTAATATTGACTGAGTAAGATCAGTATGGAATTAATGGCCAAAATCAAACTTTGATGCTCGTTATCAGAATTAGATTTTAAGACTCCATGCTGGTTTTCACAGGCAGGGTCACATATGTGTATGGCATGTTGTCATTTAGCTAGCTAAGAAAATTTGTGTTTGTGTCTGTCTCAGGCCCAGGACCTTACCCAGGAGTGATGGACTTGTGGGGTGGTGGTGGTGGTTTAGTCGAGTATCGCGCAGTGCTGCTTGCATCTCATGGTTTTGCCTCAATGGCACTAGAGTACATGAATCTCATTGAGGACAGAACAGCAGATATTGATGCTTCTTACTTTGAAGTAATTCAGTCTTCTAGCATGCACCATCTTTGGTTATCTGGTCATCATCTGTATTTACATAAAGGATTTACAGATTAAAAGTTACCCTATTTAAAATGTAATAAGTAATGTAACTTTTTCTATTACTTTTTTCAAGTAACAGATTCATTTCTGATGACTTTTTAAAATTTCTAACAAATGTTTTCAATTGTTCATCATTTTCAAACATTTAAAACAGACAGGGTTAGGCTTACAGTAGTACCTAATCTTGATTACTTTTTAAAATCTGTCATCAATTCAATTAAAGGTGCAGTGTGTAGATTTCAGCATCATCTAGCAGTGAGACTGTGAATTGCAACCAATGGCTTATTCCAAAGCTCGCCCCTCCCTTTTTCGAAATGCATAGATAAGCTACGGTAGCCACCACTGGACAAACACATCATGGTCTGAGATAACATACTCTGTAGAGCCGTTTGTCTGTTTAGGGCTACTGTAGAAACATGGGGGACCCGCAGAGTATGTCGATAAAAACGGCTCATTCTAAGGTAATAAAAACAATGCAGTTCATTATGTATGGCCTTCACTCAAAAAAATTGTTTGTTCATTCAACATAATTGAATTAAGGAAAACTTTTCCACGAAATTAGTTTTGGCTTGTACAACAAGAATACAAATAGTTAATTTAAACAAATAATCTTTTGTTGCACCAACTTAATAAATATATTTTCATTGGTCATAACAATATCTTGTTCATTAAACTTAATTCAGTTAAGGAAAACTTTTCCACGCAATTAATTCTGGTCTGTTCAACAAAGACAAAACAAGTTCATTCAAGCAAAAAGTCTATTTAAACCAATTGTTAATTTCTATATAATACTAATTAGCATAAGCACACGTTAGCATGCTAATGACACATTGGATGAACATGTGAGAAGAGACTGATCTTCAAACAGGCATTAACCAAGTTAAAGAAGTACGTACGTCACATCCACAACTTAACCACAAGCACAACTCTTCTGCACGATGGTAACCAAACAATTTGTAAAAATATAACACTAACTTTTCTAAATCAATAAGATAAACTAACATTAAACACTATAAAGTCTTTCTCTTTACCTAAAAATGCATAAAATAACACTTAATTAAAAAAATACTCTCCAAAGGCAGTTGCATGCAAAGCATGCTGGGAAATACAGATTCACGGCCCAGTAAGTAATAGCAACAAAAATCATTAATGTGGTCCCAATATAAAATGATTAAGTTAATGTAATTTTTTTAAATTTAAGCAGATTGAACATTATAAAAATAGGTTGGGACAAAAAAATTGTGTTGTATTAACTTGTTTCATTTAAGTTAATTAGACAAGGTGCAAAAATATTTTTTTTGAGTGCACCACTGATAATATAGTTATGTATATTATATTATAAAACGGTTAGTTCCAATCCTTGATTCTGATTGGTCAATAGGTGTGCTTTATTCACGATAAAACACTGCTATGACCGCTTAACCCAACGGTTCTATTTAATATCACTGCGCCCTTAGCAACACCCTTAGCAACACATAAACATATAATGAGACAAAGTCTGAGAGCAGTTTGTTGTTTTTATTTGAGCTTTCATGTTGTTGTTCGCAGTCAGGGACTATTTTTTCTAGCGGAAGGAATGCTTTTATTAATTTAACTTCATGAAAGTTGCACTAATATTTTTTTTACTTTAATATTGTGTGGTAACCGTTTTATAAAAGCAATAAGGTACTCGAGGCAAGTGCTGTATCGTGAATAAGTAACGGCTGAAGGGGTTGCAGGCACTCCGCTTCGCGTCGTGCCTAACAACGCCCTTCAGCCGTTACTTATTCACGATACAGCACAGCCTCTCGTACCTTATTGCTTAATTATATTGCATTTCTGTCAAAAGATCCTCCTAAAATGTACACACTCCACCTTTAAGATTACTGAGATTACAAGGTAAAATACAGGTTTAAAATCATAACAAGAAATTGTTTAATAGCGATGATACTGTTTTTATAAACTCTTTAGATAGCGAACACATCTAACAATGCCCTTGGAAATAAACAGTTTGTTTATTATCAAATTATCATTAAAAATATTATAAATAATCAAATAAGCATGTTTCTCTTTTCTGTCTTAATACTATTAAAACTGATGTCTCATAGGAGTCAATGCAATTTGGGAAAGTAATCAATAATATATATTCAAAGCAACAAATTAATATTATTCAGTATATCCTAATTTTTTACAGGAAAATCTCCTTTGGAATCTTTTACATTTTTATAAGTAACTGTAATTTAATTACACATTAGTTTTCTTACTAACTGTTACTGATTTTAGTTACTTTTATTTTGTAATTAAATACATAATTCCGTTACATGTAACTAGTTACTCCCCAACAATGACGTTATTTGTGTGTACACTTTTTTTTAGGGAGCATATAAGATCCTCCAGAATCATCCGAAGGTACAAAAGGATCGACTGGCTATGCTTGGGTTATCATTTGGAGGTGTAGTTACACTCAGCATGGCGGTCAACTCCAAAATCATCAAGGTTTTCTAGGCTTACTGAAACAACCACACTTATCTACAGATAAGTATCTTTTTGGTAGTCTCATGTTGTTATTTTTCTTGTAGCCCCAGTGCTGTGTGTGCATTAGTTCGAGTCATGTGGGTTCTGTGGATAAATCTCTCTTTGAAATATTTAAGGAGATTAAAAGGTAAGTGGCTATTTAATTCCTTTATATATTTAACACCTAAGCAACACTAAATTATTTTAATACATTATATTAACACTAATAAACAACCATAATATTGCCTAAATCTGTAGATTCATTTTCTGTAAATTATTCAGTATTTTTTTCAAACCCATTTCACACCACTTTTAGAAATTGAATGTTTTTTCCTAATGAAAACTGTTAATTGCAGAAATGTGAATAAGATGCTTGTGAATGGGGAAAACCAGTTAATCCACAGAAACCTTTTCCCGACGATTCCCTCAGACCTGACTCAAAAAATGGATGTGAGTAAAATGTCAACATGGGTTAATATGTAAGGAATTATTGACGACGGGCCTTTAAACTATTATTTGAGAATAATGTACACCCAAGGTGGTAATGCAGCACGACATGACGCAATGCGGGTGTGCATTACTTTCAAATAATTCAAAGGACCTGAGTCAATTATTCCGCTTATACCACGGAACCATAAACATTGGTGGTTATTTTAAGACATTTGACAGGTTAGGTGTACATTTATTGAAAAAGAATCAAAGATAACACTTAATGGCTACTGACAATTTATGAAGTACCTATGACAGCAGTGGAAGAAGTCGAGAGGCAAGTGAACAAACACCTACGCAAGTGGCTCGGAATCCCACCAAGCTTCACGTCAGTAGGACTATACACCAGGTCTGGACAGGTACAACTACCCCGTCATCAGTGCTTAAAGAGTTCAAGGTGGCAAAGAGCCGGGTTGTGATGATGTACTGAGACTCCACTGATGAAAAAGTCAGAAGAGCAGGCATCACTACGAGATCAGGATGCAAATGGGCAGCTGACACATCAATGGTGCAAGCTGAAAGTGCATTGAAGGACATAATCGGGAACCCACGCGTGGGGAGGCAAGGACTCGGATCCACCCACTTCCAGCTATGGGGAAAAGCAGACCCAAGGCAGAGGAGGGACATGATCCAAGCCGAGGTGCGACACCTGGAGGAAGAAAGGCGCAGGTCTAGGGCTGTCGAACTTGGAGCACATGGTGCCTGAACAAAGTGGGACCTGCCGAAGCGGAACATCAAGTGGCCTGAGATCTGGAGACTGGAGCACTTTCGCATTTCTTTCCTGGTCCGTTCAGTGTACGACACTCTTCCATCACCAACAAACCTCCACGGATGGGGAATGAGGGAGGACCCATCGTGTAGGTTCTGCAGAGGGAAGGGAACAATGGCGTACATACTGGCAGGATGAAAGACAGCTCTTAGCCAAGAAGGATACAGGTGGCGCCATGACAAGGTTCTTAGTGACTGACTGCACTGAATATCCATTCCATACTACAAAGAAGGTCCAAATGTACACATCTTGTCGTTTTTCATGTCATCTCCCAATTATCACATTATACGGACCAAAACAGTCCACGCCCGTTGACCAGAAGGGGGGTTTGAACAGACGTAATCGTTCAGTAGGCAGATTAGCCATTTTAGGCACAGTGGACTTGTGGTGCCATTTGATACAGTCTACACAACTGTGTTAGTGTTTCTTGACAGCCTGTCTACCTCTTAGGATCCAGTAGATCCTTCTTAATTCAGAAAATACCCTATCGGGACCAGGAAGAAGGCGATTGTCAAAGTTCTTGATTATTAATTTTGTGACTGGATGACTGAGTTCAAGTACTATCGGGTGGATTTCATACTACTCCACTATCTCTGCTTTAGTACAGACTAATTTGTGATTTTGAAGGGCTTTGAGTTCGTCAGTAAAACGATCTGCTTGAACTATACGTAAGAGGGCAGTTTTAAGTAAATTGTAAGTAACTTTAAGTAAATGTAACAGTATCCATTTCAAATTTAGGGTGCAAAGGTTGCTTTCGAGTTATTTTTAGTTTGCTTCAATGTGCACAGGTTGGGAAAATAACGTGTCCCCTTCTGTTGGTGAATGGTGGTGATGATGAGAGCTTGCCTACTGTTGAATCTGCTGAAGATGTGAGTCATAACTATATTTATTTGCATAATATATGTTACCCATGATGGCAAAATGGGTTGGAATTAGCAAATTTTCCAAAATGAGTTATTTATATTTTAACATTCTCTATAAAAAACATTTAAAACAATGTATGATTTGTTGGAATCTGACAAGATTTTTGAGGGTTAAAAAGCTAAATCACCACATGAAAACTAATAGATTTGGCACACACAAAGTCAAAAACAATAATATAGGGATTTTTTTTCTGTTTTTTTTCTTTTTTCTTTCTTTTATTGTTTGATTGACATCGAGACAGACAGCTTCTGTAGTGCAAGGATATCTACTATAATGTTACACATCAGATATTTTTACAAAAGATGACCAAACATTTACTTAAGACGTAACAGATTATACCTGCGGGAATTCTTGTTAAAATAGATATTTTTAAAACTAATTCTGTGTAGATGTTTATATATCGGGGTCGCACACTCGGGGGCATAGCTCGCTAGTCAAAGACTTAATGCGTTTATTTTTATGAAAACCGAAATTTACATTTATACTTTCTTTTGCCTCTAGCTCAAAATTATTCGGTGCGCATTCCAACTTATTTTGCTAAGACAGGTCACATATTTGTTTTGTACTAGCCAATTGTGTCTTTATGCTTCTGCTATTAATATTTGGATGTGTGTACTGGAAGCATAATTTACCACGTAGCATTGTGTTGTGTTGTTTTTTTCAAATGCATGTTTTAAACAACTCAAACTCAGTGATTTTAGATTGATAAGGACATCCTACTGTTCAAAGATCCATAGTACATGAAAGAGCTGTGCATAATATCGGCTTTGCGATTTATAATCTATATCGGACATTATTAGTGCGTATTATGAATTATTGCTAAACCCCAATAAATTATCTGAACGCACTCTAGTGACACTAAAGATTTATTTTGTTAAATTGTCCCCTTTAAATGCATAAAATGAACACATCGCTTGCAGGGTTTTTCCTTTCCAAGTGACTTTGGATAAGTATCTGAACATAAAAGTGATGCTGCACATGAACAAAATAATAACAAAACTTTATGTGAAATTCAAAGCTCAGTCAAGGTGGTGGGCATATTACTAATACTGATGTTAAAATATAACACAACATTGAATTACTAACAACAAAGTACAGCTGGTTTTGATCTTAATTATTAACTGTAGTCTTGTGATCTTATCCATGATCCATAAACCAAGATGGAAGAGATTATGAAGAATGCAGGACATCTTCACTTGTTGGAAGTCCTGACATATCCTAATGCGGGTCATCTGATTGAACCTCCTTATACACCTCACGTCCGTGCAAGCAACTTCATCATTCAAGGTGGTGACAAAGGTATGCCTTTGTTACGATACTATCGTCTATGGGCAAAACCCTACTACGACCAGGGTATAAATTCATGATAATTGTCTATACCGCTAACTAAGATGTCCAGCAATTGCATTACTCTATGTGGGCTATCATGTGATAAGTCAGGACCTCTGATCATTATCTCTTCTATAATAAAGTTGTTATATAGTCACATGATTTACTATATCAGGTTAAACGGCGCCAACTTGAACCTCTGGTTATAGTTTGAGTTATGTATTAAGTTGTATATAGGTAATTGTGGGGGCTTGCATGGGTACTTTTTAACAAGAGCACACTAGCATGGGGCGGTATTGTTAAACTGCTTCAACCGTTTCCTCTGGTTAAATGGATAGACTAATTATTTAACCCTAACTAAGTTGTATGTAATCGTGATTACTACATGTGGGCTATAAGGTGATAAGCCAGGACCTCTGGTCATCGTCCAGTTTAATTAAGTTGTTTAGTATATGATTCGCTATACCAGATTAGACAGCACTGGTTTGAACCTCTGATCATCGTTTGGGCTTTGCACTAAGTTGTATATAGATGATTACGTGGCCAGTGTTTCCAAACCTCTGGTGTGGTTGAGTTGTGTTTCAGAACCCGCACAACGGCCGGTGTGGGCTGATTGACATTGGTAATCGAATGAATGAGTTCAGTATAAACATGAGCTAAATAGAATGATTAAACATTTATCCAAATTTCACATTCACTTTCATTGAGATTTTATTTTTTGGGAGTCAGATAAACTACCTGAATTACCTAATGTTAAAACGTCATTGGTAAGCGCCGGAAAAGACCGAATGCGACCCTTTTGCCATGCCAGTTAGTTTTTCCGCCATTGAGCCAAACAAACATTAGCAAAATTTTGAGATTAGAAATAAAAAGGCAAAACGAATGTATACAATTTTATATATAATTTTATATATAATTTTTCTTTTATTGATTTTTATAAAATATCCAGATGTTGTTTTTATTCATCTTTTATTTCATCTTCCTTTGATTTGATCCATTTTTTGCCATTTAAATCATAATAATAAGCACATTGTGATCCTCTTGTCTTTATACTACATGTATGCATTATCACTGTGTGTTTTCTTTAGTGGCAGATTATATTTAGACCTCCTTATCTGTTTAATTTTGAATCCCTCTGAGCTTACATTTCTGTTTGTGTTGTTGCAGTTCTCATGGTATGGGGTGGACAGACAAAACCGCATGCATATGCACAAGAGGATGCATGGAGAAAGATTTTGGCATTTCTGCAGAAGCACCTCTATTTAAGTTCAAACGATGCAGTTAAAGCCAGACTTTAGATGTTTCCTTACAACAGTGATAAATATCTCCAAATGGACAGTAATGTTAATTAAAATATCAAGCACTGTAATTTTGAGCAAAATATGTTATTATTAGTGCCGTTCAATATGAACACATTATGCATAACCTAAATTAATTGGGGCTGCATCGTGCAAAACACATACATGCACACACGTGTATGTCATAAAACTGGGGTCCCCGGCACCATCTCGAGATCCCCAGTTTGAGAACCTTTTATGTATATCATACTGTATCACATTTCTTAGTAAATTGTAAACGACGCCATATGCTGATGATTTATTTATAATCCAACCTACAATGTAGACAGTATGTTTAACAAAAGCAATCTGCATTATTTGTATGGTTAAAGTCAGTGTTTACAATGACCATGTGACTTGTTTAAAAAATGCACTGTGTCTGTATTATTGTTTTTTACTTTGTATGTATAATGTAATAATTTGATGATAATAATAATAATAAAAATTATAATAATTATTATTACTATTTTACATGTATTAGATTATTATATCTGGGTACATTATTGTATCTAATAATATATAACCGTGCTGTGAAAAAGTTTTTGCCCCCTCAAAGAAATTGACATGTATCAGTTTGGAAAGGGTTACAAAGACATTTTAAGGCTTTGGGTATCCAGTGAACCCAGTAAGACTCATTTTTCACAAATGGAGATTGCTACCACTAAAAGTTACCTGGATTTACATTTTAACACTTGCTAAGTGTGTCCCATCGGGTGAATAATTCTACCTTCACGCTTTGGATCATCAAGTCAACAACTAGAGAACACTTGGACCAAATACAGGAAATACGTCAGTGTAGTCAAGTGGTCAAAACAAGCAAAGACCGCAAGTGTGGGTATTTGGACGCAACCTGCCCAGCTAGCAAAAAGTCATCTATTAGACGTTGAATAGACGAAAACCTTCAACGTCTTAATTAGGTCCACTGAAGGTTGAAAATTGAAAAGACGTCAAATTTGTCCAACTTTTCAAAATTGAAAACAGGTCCACATGAACATACCAAATAACATTTTATAAAATGAAACAAAGCTTTAAAGGGTTATAATAACTTTAATAAAACAGCACATTTTAAATAGTGCAAACAGTCAAGTAACTAACTAGTTATGGTCGTTTTCGAAGCACTGCTTCATGAGGCTTCGAAACATTTACAAATCTTTTGTTTCGAATCATTGGTTCGTGGCGTGTTTCAAACTGGCCAAAGTCACATGATTTTAGCAAACGAGGTTTCATTACGTCATAACTGTTTCGAAACGTTTCGAAAATCCGATGGTTTACCACTAGGGGGAGTTGATCACAAATGACCAGTGTCTAATACAGGGGTGGTCCTGGAGGGCCACAGTCCTGCAGAGTTTAGCTCCAACCAGGGGCGGAGCCCCAAATGTTTTGTCAAAAGCTCCGAATCTTTTCAGATCTGTAAAATGAATTCATCCAGGACGCTAGGTGGCGGCATTCAGCTATAAACTCTTCGGTCCCCCACTCAACTGAAAATGAATGAGAGATGCGAGTTGAAGGCAAATAAATATGCTGAATCTCCCCACAGACCACAGTAAACGCATTTTTTAAAGTGTTTGATTACAGTGCCTCCATTATTACTGTAAGTGTATAGTTATAGTTATGTGATTTAAAGGGCGTGTTGCAGGTTAACCACCACTGTCGATTAATGGGTACATACTGTAAATCACTCAAGATGTGTGTATAATTTTTAAAATGTCTCAAAAATGGTCTTAAAGACCACTTTTTTTACGTTTTTGGTATTAACGTTTTTTTACGCAATTCTGCGATGACGTCACATTGGGGAGAAGTGGAGAAAGCCTCAGCCAGAGCCATAGAGATAGATGAGACATTTATTGCTGTTGAATACTTACGTATATAATTTGGAAATCATATGAAGAGTTTGGTTCCAAAACGCGATAAACGCCATTTTTGAAAAAAATGAGTTACTGCCAAAATCAGTATTATATCAGGTCAGTAGTTAAAAGTAAATAATTAATTTTACGCAAAATCCAATACCCGCCGTGATATTCTGTCATCTTTTCTCCCTTTTTTCCCAAAATGCGACAAACGCTGTCACTTTCTTGGTATAGAAAACACGTTTTTACCGAAATTTGTCAAAATGGATTTATTGCGTTTTGGAACCAAACTCTTCATATATACATCGTAGGAAATATATAATGTGTTATACTGCAAAGTTACCATGCTAATTATTATTTATGATATATGTGGAGATAAATAAAACTTCGCAAATCTGCTGATTTGATCCATTCATGTCCTGACAACCAGGCTAGAGATTTTTAAACACCCTTAATCCACACTTACTAGTCTATCACATAATATCTCAAATATATTGTTTTGTGAAATAAAAGGATGCTTTGATATATTGTTTATGCGATTATAACGAATCACACAATCATTTTATACGCAGCAGCAGTCAGCAGCTGCAGCACACTCGGATCCGACCGCATAGAGGGGTTGCAAGTTTACAAACATTGCAGGGTGCGCGCGCATCCAGGAGGCAGAAAGTCCGATTGGTGAGCTGATCCGCTACTGCAACAACCTTAATTATTGAAGCGTTCTTTATTGTTTGTATATAAAGACTTGATTTTAGTTGGATCTGTTTTTCTGTCTTTATTTTTGCAGTGTTACTGTGATACATGTATGAATTATAATGTTATAATTATAATGCTAGTAACGTAATAGTCGCATCTACTGGTATACTAACATCAGGCACCCAGCACTGACTCTGTTGGTACTATTTTCCACGCAACAATTCCTTGGCATTTTGACTTACAGACACCGCTACTAGCATACAACACAATGCACATCTCTTCTTTCTGCCTCTCGGTTGCGCGCGCAACCAGTTAGTGACGTCGCCGTGCAACCCGTCTATACATACTGTAATAAACAGGCGTTCGGCGGCTTATCACGACAGGCTATGCCATGTGAAGAGGAACCGCTCATTGATCACCGTATTTTTATAAATCCTGTACATGTTTGGACCTGCCGAACAGGTTGAGCACTTTTATATACTTTGTTGAGCAGAGAGGCTGCACAGTTTGACCAGCGGGCTGCGGGAACCGGCGCAGGGCGCACACCATGCCGCCACACAGTGTTAACTCGAAATGTATAACTATTATCAGATCGGCCCACCGGGAAAGTCCCGACTCTCCCGATTGCCATTCCGCTACTGGCTGTAAGAAAGTGAGTGCGTTTGGGTCGCTGGTCCCCGCGAACAGACGTGACGTGCTTCACTCAGCTTCCAGGATTAGAGACATATGCTGCCAAAACCGTTTGTGCTGAAGATCGCATAAAGTTACACCCATTTCAGGCAGGATCATGGACCCCCTCAAGCCAGCATGCACGAGTATGTTAATTGTTTGTTTACTTTCTACACGAAGATATGCTAACGTTATGCTATCTGCCTATCTCTCTATACCAGCCTATCCGTCTGTCTGTCTGTCCGTCTGTTTGTAATCTGCGCTATCAGATCTATATGTTACTCGTCTTTCTATAGTCATTCTCAATGCTCTCAAGGCGGCTTTGGTAAATTCTCTCTCCAGCGTGACGTCATACAGTGCGTTGTGGGGGAAAGGAGAATCATTGCAAACCACTGTACTTTTTCATACTTTTTCGGGTTTTGTGATACCCAACAACATAAAATACAATGGATAACAGTTTAAATGTTAATTATCAACAAGCAAATTGCACAAATTCTTTGAAAAATTTAACCTGCAAAACGCCTTTTAAATACTGTTAAATAGCGTCAACTGATATATTATCTGCATGACATCTAACTTACTGTTGCGTTCTGATCTAAGTTAGTCTCCCTCATCTGCTGCACACTGTCGTTGGTAACATTGTATTTAAAGTACATTTAATAACAGTGAATTAAAACTTTGAAAAAACTTGCTCATTGTTGCATATATCCCTTTTTATAGATGGATATGATTTATTTTTGTAAAGTAAAATAAATGTATTATTATTATTATTATTATTATTATTATTATTATTATTAATAATAATAATAATAAAGTATATAGTTACTTACGTAGGCTGTGAGGAATTTCTCAGAAAGGAGAGAGAGAAAGAGAACCCATGCGCAGGCGTAGATGAACTCAAAAAACTTTTATTAAAAGACCTCCAAACAAAAGACCCACGAGGGGGTAAAACAAGACAATGACTAAGACAATAGGTGTGTTCGACATCGGCTGCGGCTGGATGTAACCGATCGGCGAGATTAGCCGCGTGCAGGTGGGGAGGAGCTGAAAACGGAGACGTGAAGTCGGATGCGCTGTGCTTCCCGTAGTTTGCGGCATTTACGTCAGGCATGGCTGATCACGTGTCGTTTGCTTGCTTTATCGCAATAAACATGATTTGTAAGATGTAAACTACATAAAAAGTGAATTATACTGTTTTAAATGTCCGTGTATGACAGGAGTGGAACTGAAGAGGATTACAGCATCTGTTTTTACAAGAATAAAGTTTAACATAAGCATGTATTATTTAAATACCAATGTAGTGGGGTCTACGTTTTTTATCCATTTTATTTTGATGAAGATGACACAATATAACATTGCGACTACATGAAAAGAGCTTTAACTGTTATAAAAATACAGATTTGTGTGGAACTAAGGGCGTAAAAATACACACGAAACACACATGAGTGTTGTCATGTGGTGAATCCGACCAATCGTGAAACAGCTGTGTCGTCATTACAGCCCGTGCAGCTCCTCTTCGGGAACTGCGCTGGCTAAGTCAGGCGGCTGATCTTGAATCGCTCTCGCGGTACTTAAAAACCATATGACACAGTCACATGCCTGCAGCGCCAGCTTAAGTCGGACAAAATTACTAACCAAAATGCACTGCTTCAAGTCAGCCGCCGATCGGTCTGCGCAGCGCCGCATGAAGTCGAACACACCTTAAAACTTACAATGACAATAACTAACAGGACTTGACTAAACAAAAACAGGAACAAGACTAGGATATGAACAATAGAACAATAAACTTGACAAAATACTCTTGACTATAATCACACAGATAAGTACAGGTATTAACAGAACGAATCTGCACAAGACAACAAACACAAGGGCATTAAATAGGGGAGCAAATCAAGCACTGCAAAAAATGACTTTCTTACTTAGTATTTTTGTCTTGTTTTCAGTCGAAATATCTAAAAATTCTTAAATCAAGATGTATTTTCTTAATGAGCAAAATGACCTAAGAAAATAATACTAGTTTTTAGACAAAAAATATACCATTTAAGTGAATTTCTGCTTAAAACAAGCAAAATTATCTGCCAATGGGGTGAGAAGATTTTACTTGAATTAAGTGTTTAAGAAAAAAGAAATCTTATTTCACAATTTTTTTTCTCACCCCATTGGCAGTTAATTTTGCTTGTTTTAAGGACAATTTCACTTAAATTGTATATTATTTGTCTTAAAACTAGACTTATTTACTTAGGTCATTTTGCTCATCAAGAAAAAGCATCTTAATTTAAGAATTTTTTGATATTTCTACTGAAAACAAGACAAAAATACTAAGTAAGAAAGTCATTTTTTGCAGTGAGAGGGTAACAGGTGACATGAGTCAAACAATAATGGGATAATTAATGAGGAAACAAGGGGGCGGGGTCAAGAGACGAGACAGAAAGCACATGGCTTAAATAATCAAGGCCAGTGCTTTCACACAAAACATGGGCCTGTCATGATTCTGCCTCATGACTAAGGCTATGTTTACACGTGGACGGCTATTTTCATAAACGGACATTTCAACCTCTCCGGTTTCAAAAATAATATCGTGCACACATGTCAGTTTTCAGAAAAGTGTTTATTTACACGTACCCGTGCATATATGCCGTCAAGAGAAGCTCAAGCCCACGTAAGCCAATCAGCGGCAGCGCTGGTGGTGACGTGAACTGGTTCTTCATGTTGGAGAGAGGACTTGTTGCAGTAGGTGATTGATGACGTCAGCGTACCGCGAGAGCGAGTTGAGGAATCACACGTAGAGGTCTAATTTCGAATCGCTCTCGCGGTACTTTGACATCATCCGTCCGTCGGTTCTTGCAGCGCCGCATGAAGTCAAACACGCGTAAAATTGCTGACCTCCGAGCACTCGTCTCTGCTCCTCAACATAATGGAGCAGCTGTATTTGCAAATACAATCACACGAAACGAGTTTGCACGAACATAAATGTGATCTTGGAAGCATTCAGAGTAGCAGTCACATGTAAACATGGGTCGCCCTTTTGACGTAGGTGCGAGCTCTGGCGCATACTCTGTGACGTTGCCTGCTTAAACATCCGTTTGTCTCACTTTACATGCAACCGTGCAACCGAAGATTTTCAAGATCTCCACTCTGGCCGGAGTTTTTAGAAACAATCGGTTTCAGAGGCAAGTTCTCCGTTTGCGTGTAAACGAGGGGCACAAACGAAGGTAAATCTCTCAGTTTTTAAAAATAACCATGTACGTGTAAACAGAGCCTAATACTAAAACAAGGACAAGAGGGCAGAATCATGACATAGGCAGCTTATATTTTGTTTAAATGCATTTCACTGAAATTCGCAATGATTTTACCTCAGAAATACATTGATAGACAGTTATAAAATGTAAATCCTCAATCTCTTACATTCAAATATCCTTATGTGTGATAACTGTCAGTGCAAATAGGAAGAGAAGGAGGGTGGAGAGAGAGACAGATCAGACAGAGAAAGAGAGAGAGAGAGAGAGAGAGAGAGAGAGAGAGAGAGAGAGAGAGAGAGAGAGAGAGAGAGAGAGAGAGAGAGAGAGAGAGAGAGAGAGAGAGAGAGAGAGAGAGAGAACGTAAGCTGGAGAACTCCATAAGCAGGTGAGAAATTGTTCTCTCAATGAAGTCAAAATTGTTATTCTTTCTTATGTAGCTTTATAGTTACTGGATTAGCAGCAAAACAGCAAACATATTTTGCCTATTTTTGGATAAGAGAAGTTAAAGTGTCATTGTCAAAATGTGTTTTGTTACAGTTTCAAAATGACAATACAGATAACACTTATATTAAAAAATATTTTATAAAGCTGCCGTAAATTGAGAAAAAATATCAGCAGGGGACCAAGCTTTGAAACCTAGATTTGGGCTAAGCCCCCAATGTCTACAAAGTCTGGCTCCGCCCCTGGGTCCAACCCTAATCAGGCACACCTGAAAAATCTAATCAAAGTTTTCAGTATCACTTGCAAATGAAGTTCATGTGTGCTTGATTAGGGTTGGAGCTAAACTCTGCAGGACTGTGGCCCTCCAGGACCAGAATTGCCCACCCCTGGTCTAATATGTTTAGGTGAACTCGGGTCAGTTTTATTATGCAAGTTCATAAAACATTTATCCTTCTGATTAATAACACTATCATTTTGTCTACTTTTTGTTTATAGACAGATTTAATGACAAAAATGTGCATAATTAAAAGGGTAGTTCGTTTTAATGATTTGTTTGCCCTAAATAAAACTAAAAACACAATATATTTTTAATTATGTCTTGATTAAGTTAAATCATTTTTTAAACATATTTTAATAAAAATCTTGCTATTATTTTGTAAAAAAAGTGTAAAATGTTTGGACATATCTGCTTTTACACTATTTTGACCAGCAGGGGTCGCCAGCATGTGTGGTGTTTCGAACTGCTTCGAAAAACTGAATCAATTTCTTCCATCTGCAATAAATGATGTTTTATTAACAAAGTTCGGGAGGAGCACGTTCAGATAATTAATCACAGGTGGAAGCACTCAGCCATTATACACAGGTGGAAGCAATTAACCATGAGAGGGTACTTATAGACTCAGCAGTCTTACCTCGATCCATTGACAGTTTGTAGCATCCCCCCACCACCCCTTCTCCACACTTCTAGTTCTAAAAACCACTTACACAGGGGGGGGGGGGGTACTCTGGGTTCGGGCCAAGTCCGAGCTTGAAGCCCTCCCCCGGACAGCACGCAAAACACGCATTCTAAATTACTCTATAAATTATATGTAAGTGTGAACCCGTGAAACAGGTCGGTCCAGTAACCAAAACAGAGTGCAATAAACATATACCAACACAGATTCCAGAGTGCAGTAAACATAGGTCCTATGAGCAGTCCAGGGGCCTATTGCACAAAACTAGGATAAGGGATTAAGCCGGGATATCTTGGTGATCCTGGCTCAATTGATACGTGATCCAGTTGCACTAAAGCTGGATAGGGGGCAGGAGGATATGTTATGGTATAAATTACCATGGAGATCTTTTCTGTGGAGCTAGCCTGCTCCAGACCAGGCTAAATTCCAGGATCTATTTAATCTCATCCCTTATGTCAGTCAGCAGTCACCACAAACAGAAACCAATATTTATTTCACTGCCCAATATACATTGTTATCACATAAAACTAGACCCACTGTCATTTTTTAATGTTTGTGATTATTAATTTCAATAATTTTGGATAAATTATGATTTTTAGATAATGTTGCTATCATTAGATAATTTACAGTTTCCAATAGACTATAATGCTATATATAAAATGATAGAACATTAGGGCCACAGAGGAAAAAAAATCACAGACAGAGAATGAAGTCGTAATATTGTAACTTGTTGTTTTAGAGGAGGACAGTTGTTACAATAACAGTTGTGGGGCATTTCGTGGAATTGTACTTCAGTATGGTTTCAGAAACAAGGACATACTTAATCTTTTGGCACATCAGCATCAAATTGTTGGACTGTAAAAACAATATGCATCTTTCCACAGAAAGACCAGCCTCAAATGTATGACTTTCTCCTTTCCTCTGTGTGGTCCTTATACTCTGTCATATAAAATACACATTCCATATAAATATAAAAGCACAAAGTGTAACATTATGTTCCTTTATTGAATAAGGACAAAACAAGCAGGTAAACCATCAGCTGTTTTCGAAACTGAAGTCACACAGTGACTCTACAAGATGAAAAGCACAGAATCAAATCATATTATACAACCAAAGGATAAATACACATTCAAAGGTTTGTATACAACACACCCTGCCTGTCTGCACACTGAAATAAATGCAAGACAAATCCATACACACACTAACTGAACAGACAATTTCAGACAACTGAAAACAAGACAATTAATGGATGCAGTAGCCTCCCTGCAAGCTTGTATTACAAACAGTATACACACAGTATACAGCACAAACATCAAGAGAGGCCAAATCAATAAAAAAAAAAATTGAAAGCACACATACTAACTAAAATAATTCAACACATATTGGTCCCTCAGCAGCCGACCACTGTTGTCATCAGGGAAGACTTCCGGATTGTCCCAGTCCATGGCTGGCGGCACTCTGGGTGCCCTCTCCTTCCTCAGGCAGGCCACATTGTGGAGGACAGCACAAGCCACAGTAAAGTCACATGCCCTCACAGGGCTGACCCTTAATTTGTGAAGGCAGTAAAAGCGTGCCTTCAGGAGGTCAAAGGTCATTTCAACACTGGTCCTGGCATGGGCATAGTTGTAGGCCTGCTGTGCGTCCTGGGGGTCTGTTAAAGGTGTCAGGAAAAAAGGCCCGTCTCCCAGCAACACAGCAAAGAATTCACCTGTCAACACAAAATCTCATCATTACTGCCTCATAAACACAGTGATATTCTTAACACAGCCATTTAGTAAAAAGTGGTTATTAATAGGGGTTGTGTGGCTCACCGTGTGATAGGCGCTGATAGATTTCAGAGGTCAGAAAGATTCTGGAGTCATGGACTGAGCCAGGCCATTTTGCTAGTGTTCAATGGAAAAGATCAAAAAGTTATGTTCATCTGAACATTAATGCTGTGAAAAGATTTCATATTTACAAAATCTGCCTCATGGGCACCTGAGGGGGCTTTTATCCTTATGTGTGTGCAGTCCAGTGCACCAGTGACACTGGGTCCTGTAAAAGAAATGAGATTTTGTGATGGCTCCAAATAATGACTCCTCACCATTGTAGACTGAATAGTACTTTCACAAGTTTGACATGATACCTTATGCCTTCTGGAATCCAGAGAGAGTACAGTCAGTATGCCTTTGATAGAGTACTCACTGGATCAGCATCGTCTGGTGCTCGTGCTGGTGGCTTTATTAAAAAGTAATACAGTGCTGCCAGACACTGCAAGGCAATAGGCAAACCAAAGACAGACAGTCCAAATAGATTATAGAATGTGATTGTGTCCCATGTAGAGATGGAAGAACATACCTTGTATGAAGTGGGTTGCATCTTGGGAGGGACCTATGCTTGTCTCTTTTCCCCCAGGGATCCCCTCCAACCAGCCTGCCTTTCTTTAGCTCCAAAGCTGGCCTCTGCTGGGGTGAGTTCAGCTTTTGGTGACCCACCACCCGTGCCTTGTCTCTGGGTATTCTTTTTCACTGCTAAAACAGTACAGACAATGTGTGAGCAGGCACCTTCTGGGTACAGTCTATGCTTGTGCATTATTAAGTATTAGTCAGGGCCCTTACCATTCTGCAGAATGTTCTTGTATTTGATTTTGAGCTGCTGCCATATCCGTTTTGGCCCGGTCATGTTTAATCTACATCACACACACCACACACAAAAAGAGAGACTTTCTTTATTACACAAGAACATTCAATGGAGTCACACTGCAAAAAATGACTTACTTTGTATTTTTGTCTTGTTTTCAGTAAAAATATAAAAAAATTATTAAATTAAGATGCATTTTCTTGATGAGCAAAATGACCTAGGAAAATAAGCAAAAAATCAGCCAATGGAATAAGAAAATCGTTTTGAGTTAAGTGTTTATGAAAAAGTATATTTCAAGAAAACTTTTAATACATCTTAATTTAAGAATGTTTTGATATTTTTACTGTGACAAAAACACGAAGAAAGTCATTTTTTTGCTGTGCAATGAGCAAGTGACCTTGGGTCCTTTGAAAGGCGCTTTATAAATTAAATTATTATTAATAGCTCATCTATTTATTCAATTCAATTTTATTTATAAATCGCTTTTCACAATTGTTTTTATTGTTTCAAAGCAGCTTTACATTAATAAAAGCAGAAAAACAGAAAAAGAAAAAAACATAAGAAGCAGAGTACATAATGAGCGTAGTAATAATGTAAGGCTGTCATAATAATTTATTGAAGCCTTATCCAGTATGATGGAGTTACTTTACACAATTTCACTCATATTTGCAGTCCATTTCAATAAAAAAATTAACTGTTTCATAATCAGGGTACAATTGCGTTTTTGGAGATGTGAATTAAATATTTTAATTGTAATTGTGATGTTTCAGCGGAGCGGTGAGTGTGTAATGTGCACTACTTACGCATTCGGGCGGTCTGCAATACTTTGCCACGCTTTTTCTCTTTGCTTTATCACTGTGGCGGTCAGAGGCGATTCTAGGGTTAGAGCTTTAGGGGTGCTGAGCACCCAATGAGCTCCGCTGCCACCACCCGCTCTTTTTTCCTACAGAAACCAATAATATGTCTATTGTAAAATAGCTTTCATTTTAACATTGGTTCAACTAACTCCAAAATAAAGATTTTTTTGGAGACCTTTCAGGCATGAAAATGGGTCAGGGATGAAAAAGATGAGAAGAATATTACCCCTCTAGGGTCTGGGAGCATGCTTATTTTGCTTATTTTTTAAAAATATGTTATTTTTTTAAATAACATATTAAAGCATCAATCTGATGAGTTTTCAGATGCATTTTTTTTGCCAACCTTTTTATTTCTAATTAATGGTGAGCTAGCACATTTTTGCCATTAATGCCATATTAAAGTCTCAGGACAAAAGGTGGGCTACACCAGCAGTGTGGGTATGGTTTTATGTGAATATACAGTGTATCGTTTCAAGCCTTTGTCAAAATGACAGATCTCCTAGTTTATAACTTTTATGCCTACAATATATGGTAGGTTTATTAATAGTTTGTTAATTTGCAGCTTTTCTTTTAACAGTCCTTTAATTGAACCATTACCTTTACTATATGTCTAAAACAAAACACTTGTGATTCCTGCACTAAGGGTTAAAAACGTTATCCCCTTCATATTAGTCTACATGTGACAAACTAAAAAAATATTTATTGTCTAGTTTGATAGTCAGACAGTTAGTGATTTCACACATAACTTACCGGTAGCCTACTGGTGGTATAGTGATATGTAGTTTGTTTTCACTCTGTTCCAAACGCCATGTTTTCATGACGACTGACCAGAAAAGACGCACGTGATGTCATGTTTACATGACAACCGATTGTTAAAATAAGGCTGTTTCTCAATTCCAAGAACGCAAAGAACGGACTTGCGTCCTCGTGGAGATCGGTCTTGCCAGGCGACCTGGGAAGAACGAACTCGGAAGTTTAGCCGCAATGACTTCTGGGGCGTAAAGCGATTTCAGCAAGGCTGCACTCGATGCATCCTCGATATCAAGAACACATCCGGGTATTTTCATGCGTCCTCTGTCCTTGCGTTCTTGAGAATTGGAATGAACTTCGACCGTTAATGATGACGTAGAGCGAGGACACGAGGACGCAAGATCGCTGAAGAACGCATATTGAGAAACAGCCTAAGTCTCAAATGAACGATAAATCATACAATAAACTTTAACAACGGAGACACACGTATACAACCCTGAGACGCACTGCATGCGTCTTGCGGAAGAACATTGTAACCGGCGCTACTTCTCTCCGTTTAAGTCTATGGACGAGTCACCCAGGTACTTTGCTACTCCGCAGCGCGCGGGTACCCGCCGGACTAAAATAATCCGAAAATAAACACTTATTATACGTGTACCATGGTGATTCATTATAAGAAAAAAACACAGCTTGAAAGATTGATTCGTGATTCACTCGCTCATTATAAACATAACATTTTGTAAGATTTGAACAAAAAAGTTACATCACAACACTTAACTGATTCTCACTCTGCGTGTGTTTCACGCTGAATGACGGACGGGCGGCGATGCAGGTACAGAGAAGTAGAAGAAGAGGATGACACCATTTGCTAAGCGGGGAGGTTTTCATTTTCTACCTTATTACACATTTTAAACCACAAACTACGGAGTATGTTTTGGACATTATTTAACCTGGTCAAAGACGAACGAACATTTTAGAATAATTAAATTTCTTGCCCCAAGTTTTAGGGGTGCTGAGCTCCTTTTTAGGGGTGCTGAAGCACCCCTAAAAAGGGGCTAGCCTCGCCCATGGTGGCGGTGTTGCCTTTCTTCTTAATTATGAATTTACCTCCTCGTATGGATTTGTGCCTCTGACGGAGAAAAGAACGCCGCTAGTTGCCATGGTGAATCGGTGAATCTGTGATCGGTGGCGGGGTCTATTTGAGTGATCCGTGAGCGCGCACCTATCCAGGATTGATTTCACCTGGCTTAATGAATCCGTGTCTGATCATCCTGGCTTGGTCTTTGTGCAACCAATTAAGCCTGGACACACTTGTTTTGGCTTTATTGAGCTCAGCTCAGTCATTTATCCTGGATGTCTTTATTCTACTTTTGTGCAACAGGCCCCCGAGCTTTCTGTAATCTGGCGGTTGGTTGGGCTTCTCCATAGATATGTACACTAGATGTCGCCTTGGCCCCGTCAGTTCATTGGACCGAATGCGTCAAACAGAGCCGCCATCTTGAAGCAGGGGAATCCCGCATCAGCGTCATTGTAGGCAATGGTGTAACGGAAATAAATCACCATAAATCGTCATGAATGCGATTTACTTGGTTTTCGTTTGGTTTGTTTCAACAGTCAGACATGTATTTAGCATTGAGTTCAGAAAAAATTAAAGTTTTAAAATTTTGAAAATCTACTTTTTCTAAATATAATGCATAGTGCTAGTAGCCCTAACATCCATACGCAGCACAACAGTCCGGCATCGTCCATGAATTCGAAATGCAGGCGGAGATAGCAGCTTTACCTTGCTACTTTCTATGACAAGAGCCCTGTTCCAAGATGGCGGCAGGTTTTGACGCATGCTTAGAACCCCAAGGCGACATCTAGTGTACATATCTATGGGGCTTCTCTCTGTGAATGATGAGTGGAAGATTTGCACCACGTTGGCCCCGTCCCAAATGGCGCACCCCATGTGGACTTTCGGTCTCTTGGCCTTAAATTGCGCATTCTCGCTTAGTCTATGAGTCCGTAGGGTGTCCCATCTGTCATTTTTACGCTTTGAAGTGTGCTCATTAGCGCCTCCTTTGCCCCCTTGATACGATCTTCAGCGAAGCCCGCACTGCAGCAGGCTTCGCGCACTTTACCAACCCAGAAGTCCTTGCGAAAGGGCAATCAGACCAATCAGACGACGGAAGAGAGGAGTTCACACTGACGGGCAACTTCTCTACCTATTTCCGGTGTGACGCTCGTGTCTGTCCCAAAATACGACTCCGGTGCACCCACGTGGACTCGCATCAAGGGTCCCTAAAGTGTGGACTACGTGATGTCATCAAAGTGTGGACTCTGAGGAGGACCACAAGTCCGGAGTGTGCCATTTGGGACAGGGCCATTCACGCGCCTCTTCGCTGCTTCTTTCGGTTTCATGGCGGTTGGCAACTATCTTTAATGGTGCATTACCGCCACCTGGTGGAATGGGGTAATTATAGCCTGAATCCGCATTGCACCTCAATCGCAGTTTCATATATTTTTTTAAACTTTGACCGAATATGTAAAACTCTTTACATTTATTTAAGATAATAATAAACATGGTTTGGTCATTTATTTTCTCCGTTGTTTTAGCATCTATAATAGATTATAGCTTTCTTAGATTATGAGTTGAAAACATGGTCAGTTAAAACACGTAGTCAAATAGTCCAGCCAAAACTACTTAGTTGAAATCACGTCGTAAGCCAGTCCAAGGCGGACAAACTTATTTTCAACCATATTTCAACATTGAAATACGGTAATTGTTTGATTATATTTATTGACTGTAGCGTTTTTACTCCGCGGGCTTTGAGGGCCCCTGCTGGCCACAAGCGGATTTAATGATTTCTTTATAAATGATCATTTATAAACATGCGACCCATAAACAGAAAAAAATTAACCAGACAACGTACTAAAAGACGACTTTTGCTTAGGGTAAAACTAAGACTGGGCTTGACAAATATTCAATCAAATATTTAACCAAAAAAGACGCGAAACAGGTGTGAATGCGCAACACACATTACATCCAAGCGAAAGAAGACACTAAAGACAATCAGGCTTGTTTTATCAGTTCTTTTTGGTGGGGCCAGTGCTAATTTGGCAGCGCAGTAACAATCTAAACAAAAAGTCCTTAATTTAAAATAATTTCTTTTTATTTTGAATACGAAGGAGACTAAATTAAGAGTTTGGTTCCAAAACTCCATTTAAAAAAAATAATTGTCAAAACATGTTTATTATTATCACATGTTTTATGGTGCTACTTAGCTGTATTTTTAGTTATAAAGGCTTAATCAATACAACCAACTGCAGTTTGATTGATATTAATTGGAATGCACAATTAAAAAAACAAGATTTTTGAAAAATGATCCAAGTTGTCTTTTTTTGGAACAAAACTCTTAATATTTTCTTTAAATAATGCTTATTTTACACTAAACCGTAACAAATTTTGTGTTCAGTTGTGCAGTTCAAAGTAAAATAAATCCTGTTTACATATACCTGAATGTTGTGTAAATCAAAGGAAAATCATACACAATCTTAGGGCGTGGGGGCCCCAGGCCATTGGACTTTGCTTAGGGGCTCACCTGGTTATTCATGCTGGACTTTTCTACTGTAACATACTGATTTTTGAGATGAAGATAGTTTACCATATGTTTTTTTTTCTCCTATAATTGCGCCCCCAGGATAAACGTCTGATTTGGTCTGATCAGAGTTAATCATGTGGAATCCTGCAAGGTAGGGATATTTCTCTATGATCTATGCCCTGATTTCACAGACAAGGCTAGTCATAGACTAAAACACGTTTGAGCTGTCGCAACTGAAAATTATTGCAATTGCATTGACAGATTTTAAGTATTTGTCTCAAGATACACAGCAGTAACATACTTTTTTATGGCATGTTTATAATAGATGCTTAAACATCTTCATTTAACTAAGGCCTAGTCCTGGCTTTACTGTAGCTAATTCTTGTCTGTGAAACCAGGCCTATGTGTAACTGCAAGCTACGTAATGATATATTAGATAGGCCTACTTCATTATACATATTATAATCATTTTGAGATTAGTGACATAGCTAATTACATACTTTTATCTTTTGCACTTTTATCCTCATCTTTCCTATTTTCCTAACCTGGGCACATGATTACATCCCCCGCTCCTCCTCCCTTTCTGTGGGCTGGATTATGTTATGTTTTTGACAGCAGACGCAGGCCGCAAATAGCCTGCGGGCCGCGAGTTTGAGATGTAAAATAATTACTGTTGTAAAATCCTGTTGTATTTAAAAGGGTAGACACCAGGGAAATTAACACCACTTAAAAAAGATCGTCAACTCCTTCCGCCATCTTGGCTCCCCATCAAGAAGCATGTTGATAGGCATGTAAACTGGTTGTTATGTTTTCGTATGGCTATCGCAGCACAGTGATGTCACATGCCAATCGATCTGTGCAGCGTGGCATGAAGAGCAAGGGGGTCTGCCTAGGGTCACCAAATATCTCAAACACCAAAAATGTCAACATTGGTGCTGCTTCCGAAACCACCTATTTTCCTACTATAGTATCCAAAAAGCAGTAGCAAAGCAAGTAGTATGTCCAAATTCATCGTATTCCAAAAAACATCAGGTGAAAAGTACCCAGATAAGTTAATGGGTTACCTGCTGTTATGACCACATGTGTCACATGATGTATCAACAGTGTGAATGTAGTACGTTCGAATTTCATTCACACTACATTCATACTATAGTACATACTGTTTTAATAGTCGATGAGTAGGTATTTTATTTAATGCTGCATTTTGAGCCGTGACTCACGACTCAGAACTGGAAGTACATGTTCCAGGCAGCCTGTAACCCGTGTTTTTTTCTTCTACCTGTGAAAGTGCACTGGAACGGCAGTCAAACCTGTGACTTCCCACCCGTGAACTCGTACTAGATCGATGTACTCACACTTCAAAGCCGTGAGTCATGGTTTTGAAGTCACAGGTTGCCTGGAGCTAGCATAAATTAGTACGTACTGTACTTGGCATTTCTCAATATGCATTCTTGTCTGTAGTTGTGATCTTGTTTGTGAAATGTCATCAGTGGCCCAAGTACTGTTCAGGGTGATCATACGTCCTCTTTATCCAGCACATGTCCTCTTTTTAGATTTAAAAAAATGGGATTTGGGATTTCTAAATTGCCCAAAATGTCCTGGATTCTGCTTTTGCTTTCTGCAGTCACTATTCATTGTGTGGTTTTGCATTGCTTTGACCTTTCTCTTTAGGTCCCGCCTTTCAGCACTTCACATTCGGAGCTACGCAAACATTGGTCGAACTGCATCTCAATCATTACCCTCATTATCACGGCATATGAAAATGACGGCAAGTTTCAGCTCCGCCCTGCATTATTTAATGCCTTCATCAAGTTCATTCCAGTTTAACAGCCGCAGCGCATATAAGAGCAAACATCTGAGTGCAAGGTGTGTAGTGCATTAACTGATAGATGACATCTGTGAAGAACTTTAATATGAAAACAGTTTACATAATGTGATGTGGAGCAATACAGACGTATTCCCATCCAAGAAGAAGGAGAGCTGGTCAAAACAACACGCTTAAGAGTCTTGGCACTGAAGAGAAGGAGAGATATTTAATTTAGAAATTGTTTTGAAATATTTCCATTTCTTATGAAAACTCTGTAGGTCTATGAGCACCAAGATGGGGAAAAGGCCGCTGCTGTCTGTACAGCCCAGTCGAGGTCTGGTGGATGAGATGTTTCAGATTGTCATAATGAATTTATTGCCAAATCAGAAGGCGACGCTGCACTCTTTACATCAGTCAGAGGATAAGGATTTCTGGGAGGCGTTTGGACACTACATCAGTGATGAACATGGAACAGTGACAGGTGTGTTGTACTGTCCCTTACAAAATGTGAAATAGTTTAAAGTTAAGGGCAAACCGGCTGTTTATGAAGGTTTTATTCTGTTTATGTTTAGTTTAGTTTAGTTTAGTTTAGTTTAGTTTAGTTTAGTTTAGTTTAGTTTAGTTTAGTTTAGTTTAGTTTAGTTATATTACACTATTACAACAGGTGTTGGCCATAGTGCTGAACATAGCCAATACAAAATAATAAATACATAAAAACCACACACAGAGCATATAAAAAATAACACAAAAGATTTACACAGTCAGGAAATAACACATTACACGCTCATTGATTGTTGTTTCTGTAGTAGGTATCGTTTTAGAGTTTTTTTTAAAACAGGACTCATGAGTAATTTCCCTTATATATAGTGGTACACTATTCCATAATTTGGGACCAGCTACGGCAAAAGCTCAGTCTCCCTTTGTTTTTAGCCGCGTTCTGGGAACCTTCAACAAATTTTGGGTAGAAGATCTTAGGCATCTAGATGGTGCATTTATACATAAAAGCTCAGAAAGATATAAAGGAGCTAGCCTATTAAGAGCTTTAAAAACAAAAAGCAACGTTTTATACTAAATTCTGTATTTCACCGGCAACCAATTCAAGGAGATTAGGAAAGAAGTAATGTCGTATTTGCAAGTTCTAGTAAGCAATCTGGCCGCAGCATTTTGGACCACTTGTAAACGATCCACACAGGATTGACTGATCTATGTAGATTGAATTACAGTAGTCCAACCGATAGAGAATTAAAGCCTGAATTACCCTCTCAAATTCATCAGAATTTAACAGGTTTTGAACTTTGGCCAATAATCTTAACTGAAAGAAACAAGATTTAACAACAGAATTAACCTGTTTATCGAAAGACAGAGCAGAATCAAAAACCACAACCAAATTTTTAACAGACTGCTTTACATAGGCAGACAGATTTCCCAGTGTTTGGTGTACGCTGCCTGAGACGGCTAAAGGACCAAGCATAATTATCTCAGTCTTATTCTCATTTAGACTCAAAAAATGATTTGCCATCCAAGCCTTTATATCTGCCAAACAGGCAGTTGAAGTACATAGTCCAGTTTTATCATTTTGCTTGATGGGCAAATATATCTGAGTATCATCAGCGTAACAATGATATGACACACCATGTTTTCTAAATATTGAACCCAGTGCAACATATATAAAGAAAACAATATTGGAGCCAAAACAGAACCCTGAGGGACCCCGCATGTCAGAGCTGATTTAGAGGAAAAATGTCCATTTATACACACAGAAAAAGTTCTGTCCTTCAAGAATGATTTGAACCAGTCCAGTGCACATTGTTCAAGCCGCGAGATAAGAATATTATGGTCGACTGTATCGAAAGCAGCGCTCAAATCTATCAGAAGTAATACTACAGACAGGCCCGAATCAACAGATAATAAAATATCATTTGACACTCGGAGTATAGCTGATTCTGTACTATGAAGTTCCTGAATCCAGACTGAAATTTTTCAAAAACTCTATTTGTCTCTGAAAAATTTAGTACTTGGAGGAAGACAACCTTTTCAAGAATTTTTGATATAAAAGATAAATTAGAGATTGGCCTGAAATTCGAAAGAATATTCACATCCAGATTTGTTTTCTTCAGCAGAGGTTTGATAATAGCATGCTTAAAATATTCTGGAACAGTGCCTATTGCTAGACTCTGGTTTAATGATTGTATACAGGGGCCAACAGAATTAAAAATCTGCGTAAGCAAGCGCGCTGGAATAATGTCGGTGGCAGATGTAGTCAACTTTAGCTTCATAATTAAGACGTACAGAAAATTTAAGGAAATTGGTTCAAATACACATAAAGAAACATTACACAGAGATAGAGATGATGGATCATAATTATTATGCACAATATGTTGTGTAATATCACTAATCTTATCTGTAAAATACTTAAGAAAACGTTCACAGGTGATGAGTGGGTCATCATAATGTATATCCATAGGTGGGTTTAAGGCTGAATTTATATTTTTAGAAAAAAGGACTCTGGGATTTTGATGATTTCTTGTTATAATGTCCGAAAAGTATTTTGCTTTAGCTTCCTTGTCAGCTCTTTGATAGTTAGTTAGGGAGGTACGTAGTATTTCTAAGGACACATGCAATTGGTCTTTTTTCCACTTTCATTCAGCACGCCGACATACTCGTCGCAACTCCCGTATATTATTATCTAACTATGGTTCTGTCTTAGGTTTAAGCTGCTTTCTTCGAAAAGGCGCAATAGAGTCTAAAATTTCAGTGCAGGTGGAATTAAAGAGCATAAGATGTTGTTCAATATTTGAATTATTCTCAAAACTGTAAATCTCATTAAAACGAAGATTAAAGAATAGGCTTCTTGTCTTTAACAACCTGTTCTACAATAGAACAGGTAAACATCACAGGTTTGTGATCTGAAAAACTGAAGAAAAAAAAATCACCAATTTCAATATTGTTAATAGTAACCCCATGTGTAAGAATGAGATCTACATGGCCACGTAAGTGTGTAGACTCCGTGACCATTTGCGTTAAGCCGAGGGAATCAGTAAGACTGCTAAACTCCTTGGCAAAGGGGTCTGCATCACAACAAACATGAATGTTAAAATCACCAACAATCAGTAGCCTTTCAGCCTGTGTGGTGATGCAACCTATAAAATTAGCAAATTCCTTAAAAAAAGCTCCAGTGTGTACTTTTTTTAGTTAATTCTTAGCAAAAACCCATGTTTTCTTCCAAAAGTATGTGCTCATTCATGTGTAATTCCTTCCACCCCACTAATCAAAGTATTCTCGTAAGTGTAGAATCTGCTATTTAAAATACATACGATCGAGTCGCTCTCTGGCTGAATCCATGTTGTGCCTCCATCTTTGAAATACATTCGCCGACCAGGGACAGTCCTGAAATTCAAGCTCCGCCTTTCGCGCTTTCAGAGTACACTCAAGCTGGCCGCGAGCTGAAGCCTACGGAGGTTGCATGTGTAGGCGGTATACGTCATCAAGACAGTCTTATTTCAGAATATTAACAATTATAAAGCTGACATTTATTCTTAGTTAATTGTAAATTGATGTAATATGCTTATGACTTGCGAATGTAATGCTCAGTTAATTTTAATAAACCAGGCTTGATGACGTATTCAGCCCGGATATGCGACCTGCGTTAGACTGAATCCTTCGGCTGCACGCCGTGATAAACCTGCGATCTAATGCTTTGAAAGCCTGTTGAAGAACTATTCTCGAGGACATTAAAACAAGTCGCCAAGGAAGCGAAACAGGGATTTTAAACGACAACGCGACAGGAAAAACATCAAGACCAAAGTCAATATTGGAGTTAGTTTTCCAAGATGGGTCTCATTGGACAATGAAGTTGCTAAGTTATCTTCACCACAGGTAATTCAGCATATTCGTTTACATATACAGTTTATGTTGTTAACTTGAAGTTTTATAGTTCCTTGGCTAACTATAGCATGGGTATGCGTAACACTTGTTAGTGTAAACATGCATGTGGTTTAATGTCTTGGAACAGCCACACGCAGTCTCTCCGCCCATTTATGTAATCTGAGGTAAATGTTACTGAGATAAATGTTTTTCATCTTTTCTGACCTCTAACACAAACACACGGTGTACAGCGCTATTTTTAGCCTTTCATTGATAAAAGCGTCTGATCTGCGCGTCTTTCGTTTCATTTTACAAGCGTGTGAAAGTTGAGCGATCTTATTTCACCAATATCAGAGAAAGCTCTTACATATACACGGACATGTAACGTTTACTTAAACATAAGCATTGGACTCTGACATATTAGTTCGCGTCCATTTAAACCCGTCATTACTCCAGCTCATGAGTAAATGATAGGAGAGGAACTGGTCCACAGACCATCTCCTCAGTAATCTGAAGAGAAGCGGTCGAAAATGGACAAAAAGAGACGGATTTAAACACCAAGTGTAAACGTAATGTCTCTCTCTCGTCCACTTGTGATCTGATCGACGAAAACACATCTTAATATCAAGTTTAACAGCCCCTGTGATAATTTCCTCGCGTGGATGAAAAAGGAGTGTCTAAGCTACGTGTATGGTTGCTTTTTGTATGTGATTTTAAGCGGATATATACAATCAGACTTTTTCCATGTTAAACATAAATCTGTGTGCTTTGATGGATCACACGCAAATGACATTGCAAATTGTTCATTTATTTCATTGCTTTTGCTTTGTAGCTACTGGAAGCCATGTTAACCTTGGCATGACACGGCCGGGCCACCGTACGAGTTAAAACGCGTTCCGAATGGGGGGGGGCTAGAAAGTAATATTCAGTTGGTTGTCATATAGACTTTCACCGCTTGATGGGAGTAGATCCTACACAGTGGAGCTTTAAAAAATTCTCTGTTTAACTTTGGAGGGCGATATATAACAGCAAACGCCAGGTTATTGTCTCTTTTTAGTTGGAAGGACAATATCTCAAAGCTGGAATACACTTCGGACTTCAAAGTACGACAGTTAAAACAACTCTTAAAAACGCAAGCAATGCCCCCACCCTTTCCAGATTTCCTAGGGCAGTTTAAAAAAGTACAGTCAGTGGGCACAAGATCCGTAAAAGGACTAACATCGTCCACTGGCACCCAAGTCTCGGTCACAAATAAGAAGTCCAGAGCATTTGTTTTAAAAAAGTCATGTAAAATGAAGGTCTTATTTACCAATGACCTGGCATTAATTAGACCCATCTTGACTTGTACAGACTCACCATCCCCCTTGGCTTAATGGACGTAGATGGCTGTGATTTATTCCCTTTCGACGAACGCGAAGAACGGCCGACGACACCGCACTGGAACCTGCAGTACACTCAGAACCACAGGCTGAACACATTGCTGTAAACTCCAAAAAACGTCACGAAGCAAAGTAGCCGCTGCCCTGACCATAATCCAGGCAAGTCAGAGGAGCACAGCAAACGGGCATACGCATAAAGTGAACTTTTAGTTTAGCTGTCAGTCCTCCTCGCTTCCCTCGTCGTTGTCGGCAATTTCTGCGAGAGAGATCCCATGGCGCTCTGCGCAGGTAGGGTGGAATAGACGTCAGTAATGGTGGCGGTAGGCACTTAGAATAAGTTCCACTTTTAGCGGTGTTAAAATCCACCAGTACTTCTTTCCTTATATTAAGGAGAAATTGTCGGTCATACACCACATGAGAATGAACCGTATGAGCAAAAAATGAGCTTGTATAACCAACACACAACACAAACAGCACGGTGAACAGACGGCTAGCCACACACATCGGTGCCATCTTGATTCTTGATTATGGGGTGCACTGTAACATTCTTCGTTGACATATTTTACCTTTATCCTTGCTTCCATTCTCCTACAAACGAGCAGATGAGTTTCTGGTTTTATTGGCATTTGTCAGATAAGTGTGAATTAGCATTTAGCTAACTGGCTAACTGAGACAAACAACATTGCCCGTTGTTTACATCCTTTATACAACAACAAAAATTGCAGCCCAACATGACCTTAGCCCCTATGTTGTTTGTTCCTGAAGGCATGATGTGTGCAAATTTTGGGGTTCATGATGTCACTAATCCGGGAAGAAGCTAGTTGTAGTCCAACCAGCCATTCATTTGTAGTTTTTGAAAAGTGATTTTTTTGTTAAAGAAAATATCTCCGTTTGTATTGAACTTCGAGCATTGTAACTTTGCAGATGTTGTTTATACTCTTAAAGGAACATTACTGAAGTTAAAAGTGAAATCATAATTGAGGACTCCTTTAATTTGAGGTGTTTTTCAAGTGTAGGAAACTTATAGAAAGTACCAGTATAGAATTGCTCATGTCAATTCTGTTACTAACTGAAATTGTTTCTGTTTCTGTATTGTGTCCAAGATTAATTGTTGTGTGTGTGTGTGTGGGGGGGGGGGGTGTTTTGTTTTAGTTGATCATTAGAAATACAGAACTGGTTGATGTCTGGGAAATATACCACCTAACTTTGGGGTTTTACACAATAAGAGTATAATTTTAGCTAAAATTTCCAAAAGAACTCTAATCTGTACAGTCACTAAATTTGCATTCAGTTTGTAAAGTACTGTAAGCTTCAAAAAAGTCAATTTTTCAAGCAGACATCTAATGAAACACTGTTATAGTTACTCTGATTGTCATTATGTGCATAATATCCGGTTTTTAATCAAATTTAACAGTGTCCAAAGATGAAAGTTTGGGAGGCACTTATGAAGGGACAGAGCCAATGGGGTTGCTGTGGAGCATGAGGCCTGTACCAGGAAGTCGAAGTGGACTCAGGTAACTCAGACTAGCACAATCTGATGGCATGAAGATTTGGCTGATTTGTTCATTCAGAAACAAACCATAAATATGAGACCTGTAGGATCTTTCAAAATAATCTGTCAATCATTCTGCAAATTTCCTGTGTTTCTCTCAATTTTTCTCTTTCCTCACATGACCTGACCTTCCAATCTCTTTGTTCAAGGTTGCGCAAGAAGGATGTGCTCTCACCAATGGTGGTTCACATTTCCTTATACAGTGGTCATCTATCTGAAGGCTTCGGCCAGCAAACAGCTTTGGCAACCAGTGTCACAGAACGCTGGTACATAGCACCAGGTGTGCAAAGGGTGGATGTTAGAGAAAAAGGAGTTCGAGGAACATTGTTTTTTCCTCCAGGTAAAATGATACACTTTAACAAAACAATGCAGATTAAAGGAATTGTTTAATAATAATAAAATAATAATAATAATAATAAATAAAAATTACTGTTAATTTACTTACATGTCACAAGGTGACGATCTCTTTTTTTAAGGGCGGAACCAAAGTTCGGGAAGTTTTGGTTCCGCCCGGAAAGTTTCCCCACCGGGCCACATACGAGGACGGACCTTCTCACTTCCTGGGTTCCAGGACGACAGAATCAGGGCTTGACGAGCCGCAGGTGAGAGGGATTAAGCCAGCGAAATAGGATTGGAGGCGGTATGAAATAAATAGCGCTGCTGAAGCACAAAGAGGGAGTCGGGCACGAGAAGGGAGCGACGCGGGGAAAGCTCCTCTGCCTAGGGCAGAAAAACAGATACGCACCTTTTGAAGAGCCGCAGGCTCTGTTGATCCGGGCTGCGCTTGGAGCGCGCGGAGAGAAGACAGGAGCTGCCTGGGGCGAAAGAAAGGCGATGCGTGGACAGAGAAAAGGAGCACCCCGAAGAGAGCAGTGTGCGTCAAATTTAGTGTGTGCTGAGGAACGGAGCTGTGCTCGTGATAGACATTGGTGGCTGTCTACATTTTCTCTCTCACTCGTTTGCAGTCTGCGGTGAAGACGCTGGAGTTAAAGGAAAATCCTACGGATAAAAGAAACATCGGCATACGTGACACATTTAGAGAAACCAAGGAAGAAGGAAACGCAACAGTTTTGTAAAACATTAACCAAGAGGACCGCTGTGAGTATTAACTTCAGGATTAAACGAAGCACAACCACTAACCTGTGCATTTATCGAATACCTACAGGAAGAGGAGGGCGGCCCTACCCCCGATCGAGCGTGGTGGGAGAGCCGCGGGAATATTTGGGACTCGGCAGCCACAGCAGCAGAATTAAATACCTCGGCCGTATTTTCATCGCCCCCATCTGACCTCAGCGAAGTGGAGGACGTCGGGCGTCTTTGTGTATACCTGTAGAGTGGTGGGTGAGTCCATGTAATCTGAAAACCTTTCACGTTGAAGTGGTGCTGTGTATTTGCTGTGGGTTGCTGTGCAAGTGCTGTGTGTCTTGTCAGACGTACCCCGCATCATCCATTTGTATTGAGGAAGAGACGGAGAGGCTGACGGTCGTGAGTAACATCACCTATTATACGCTGTGTGCGGTTCGAGTGTAAAGTGACGGTGTGGGCCTCTGGAAGCCGCCCCCGTCTGTGTGTCGACAGTTTCGGAGTGTGGCGGTGAAGACTTGAAAGCTGGCAGTGTGTGTGAGTAAAACTACGGGCCTGTGTATTGCTACCTTACCTGTGTGTTCTCCCTTGTGGCAGAGTGAGAGGCGAAGGAGTTCCGCCGCCCCGTGGTCTCTACAAAAGGGCGCCCCTGTCCGGTATTCGATTGCCCTACGGGCCTTGAGGATAGGGCAGCGCTCGGCCCGGTGAGACGGTGTGACAGTTCGCCCCCCTGCTGACCAGCGAACTCGCCGAGAGGGTTTTGCCCCCGGCGCCTTCTGGGGAAATTCTCGCCGTTGCCCTTCTGTGCAGGACAGCCGTCGTAAGCCCGCCCCCGTGCAGTGACGATCAGAACACCGTACAGCGGAGAGGTGAGAAGTATCCAAGCTGAATTAACCGTGTTGTTGTGTCCAGCTGCCTGTGGAGAAAGAGAGCACGAAAGTGAACGTCAGGAGAACGAACTGTGGACAGTAATACGTGCCCCGAGCTGTAAACTGCAGAGAGGTGAGAAGTATCCAAGCTGAATTAACCGTGTTGTTGTGTCCAGCGGCTGCCTGTGGAGAAAAGGAGAGCAGTAATGAATGTTAAGAGAACGAACTGTGTGAAGACCCAGTTGGTGGTGAAGGAGGAGAGCCTAGAGTGGCCGTTATTTTAAGTTCCCCTTTTTCCCTTCCCTATTTATCATTTTTAAGTATAATTAAATAAAGTACATTTTAATTTATGCTTACCTTGTGTGTCTGGTCATTGGGGTGGCTTTGGGAATCTCCTCGAGGTGGAGAAAGGGGCGTGACCTTATTTACATCTGGGTCCACCCCTACTTGTGACATACACATATGAAATAAATGATAGAAAAACTGAACTGACACAGAAGAGCACTGTGATGAGCAGCTGTGAATAAACCGTGCATACCTATGTGCGCATAATATACATTATATACATAATATACATTTGAGTAGACAGATTAATATTACACTACATCAATGGTTCTTAAACTTTTTTGCATGCGTCCTTGTGTAGGGTGCATCCCTACACACCCCCCAACAGAAAACTAAATAAAACATATACATATAAAACTATGCAATGTAGTACAACTTAATTACACACAATTTATGATGAATTAACCTCTTGAAAAGCACCCCCATTCTGGCCCCAAACCATGAAAATACCTACTTTCACTAAAAGGGCTGTTTTTACTAAACCATTTAGAGTACAAGCATAACTGTGGTATCATTAGATAGAAGACACTTTGAGCTTCGTTTTCCATGTTTCAAAATAATTTTAAGATAAAAATTAAAAAAGTTAGAGAGGCTGAAGTACATTGTAATAAAAAAATTTTTGCATAACATCTTTTTTAACACTAAAAATCTTAATGATAAATATATGTGTGAAACCTAGAAATGCAATGATGCCAAAGCCACAAGTCTAAAGAAGTTATGTTTCAAGTTTGAAGTCAATAGACCCAAAAATGAGGTTCTTGCAAGAGTTTTTGTAAGACTAGTGCCTTTTCTAAGTGCCAGTCAGCCACCAAATAAAAGTCTTTTGTTTACATGCATACACGTTCGTTCTTTTTATTGTTTATCCTTATATAAGCGTATAAAATGCCGTATCCACACCAGGAAATAAAGCTTCACACAAAGATCGTTGAATTCGTTATCTAATTGGCTACACGTTCTGTCTATCAATATTTTCCATGAAGTCATTGGAGGAACGCGTGAGTCAGATGACGTCACGATATTTGACAGCGCTGTTTGGATATTATGTATTATACTCCCGCCTACTTGTACAATCAAGTTTGAGCGCTGGTTTTGAACGCGAGTGTAATCTCATATACAAGTGTTACGATGTAAATAGTCCTCAGATTGTATATTATAATATATTACAAGACGTGCATGTGAAATCTGATGAAAACAATGGACAATATATCAATATTTCACGGATTATACGCATTTGTGGACAAAAACGGTCATTGGATGTACTTGTTTGGAGAGTTTTTATGGGTTATTCACACATCTGAAACAGACTGGATTCGATTCGCGTTCCATATACCAGCACAAAGGTAAGGAGTCAGCTTATTTTATGCATGTTGTCATCTGGACTTCTGTAACAAAATACTATATTTATGATGCTAGAGCAATTGTATCTCAAAACGGACACCATACACTGATGCTAAACCCTTAGACCTTTTAAACGATGTATAGCAATGTTATTATTATTGTTTGTTTGTACACAGTAGGCTATAAATATAGTGTTAGCAGCATTAAAAAAACTGAAGTTTTTCCGTGCACGAACTAGTGCGCGTCGAGAGGTTAATGTATTTTATAAGATGTCATAAAACGTGGGCCCCTCTGGCACCATCTCAAGCACCCAAGGTCTCCCCAGATTGAGAACCACTGCACTACATGCTTAAAGGCAAATAAGTATACTGGGCTTAGACTTTGGGCGTACGGGTAAGTATACAGGAGATACACTGGGCTTGGTACTTTGGGCATGCAGGTAGGTATGCAAATGAGTACAGTGGGCTTAGACCTTGGGCGTACAGGTAAGTATACAAGGGGGGAGTATACTGGGCTTGGACCTTGGGCGTACAGCTAAGTATACGAGCAATACACTGGGCTTGGTGCTTTGGGCGTACAGGTGAGTGTACAGGTGAGCATCCTAGGCTTCTAGCTGGATTGAATTCAACTCACAGACACCTAGTTAAGCGTACGTCCGGCTTCAGCTTGTCAAGACTTAGGTGATTGGAGAGGACGGGTAGACTCACAGCAAAAGTTTAGCCTTCCTCACTTGGACAGACTTCTAAGAAACACTTCGACGTTGATTTCCCAACACGTAGTGGAACAATCCCACGACGACACAGAGCCCTCTCAGACAGCAGGGCGGGAGATCTAGACATGGACAGACATCTGGAAACACTCCACAGATGGGTAATATACACAAGACAGCAGGTACACTTTTTCCACAAAGTGGGCAATTACAAGTTATCTCTCTTTAAATACTCCACACAGTATTCACAGCAAATTTTTACTTCATATAGTCGCCACGCCGCCACCAGGTGGGGGAAGGAGATAAATGGATCGCAGTCGGGTGTATATAACTATAACAGCCGCCTAACTTCACGAGTTCACTTCTTCTAATACAGGGCTTTCTCTTTGACCTAGGGAGTGATCGCTGACAACACTGGCACAGCACAACACTACAATTCCTCAGGTCTACACACGTCAAAAGACTCACCCACTGCATTCCACACACTCACAGTAATTAGGGTCAGAATCACAACGCTGGGCCGGAGAATAGTCCTGGTTAGTTGAAAGGGCCGGTACAGAGGATGACCATGTGAGAACGTCGAGACCACAACCTGTAAGCACAACCCTTACTTCCTTCTCTGCCGTTTCCTGCTTACCCACCGATCCTCAACACGGGTGGGGCCGCTCACACACTGATCGAATACACAGAAAATACACTGCGGTGCCGTATTAGCAAGGGTATGACTGACAAGGCAACACAAGACGAGCTCCAATGTAACTCACAGTTTCCTTCGACACTCAATACTTCCCTCTTTCTTCCAGATGTCTGGTGTATACGAAGCAGGTTATACACAATTCCTCCGTTCCTTCCCCTTCGGTCCACTTCCGGTGTCCTTTCAACATGCACAATCCTTTCAGGGTAAACAATCACATCAGCACAAAGACTTCCGAAAGAATGATTAGACACTTAACTCTGTCTTTCTTCAGCCCAAAACACACCGATTGCCAGGTCTGGACTGAGACAAAAATTCGGCCCTGGCATTTTGGCCCAAACCGGCCCACACTACATACAATTACAAATACCACCCATCTTTGCACGGCTTTAAATATGTATAGCAATAGCAACTTCAATTCTATAAAAGCACTAAACCCATTTAATTGCAGGTAGAAAAGAGTGAGAGTTGATACAACAAACACTTATAGAACGTGTTATTTATTAATGCAATAAGACTGTATAATCCACACTTATGAATCCTAAAACAAGCTTCATGCAATTGGCAAAATTTGCCATTAGATTGCTGACTTTTTACAAAATACAAGTGCTGCTTACAGTAATATTGAAAACGGATTATTACTTGCAGTACTTACAGGAAAGTATTCACTACATTCACTGAACTGATCAACAAGTGTGTTGTTATATACAATAAAGATATATTTTTCTGTAAGCAGATCTCCAGGATTGTTTGATTTAGCTTGAAGAGAAATTGTACGTTTTGAAACAGACAATCAACAAAAAAATCTACGAATCAGATACACTCTCGTAGTCACAGTGCAAAGAGTGCAATTATTTTACTGCAGCTTTATCACCATAATTTTGTGTTTTTGACTTAGATACCCCTTGATAATATACACTTGTGTTTTGTAAGCAGTTCTGCTTACCGCAGGCACTACACTCACGTCTCCCTCATCTCTCTCCCTTTCCTCACTGACACTTTGCGTGCTGGTGCTGCCAGTGCCACCACTGCCACCATCATCAACATCATCACCAGCAATGCAAATTGAATGTCCTACTGCCGCAGAAAACATTTGTATTATTTTAACACATTTTGCAGCGTCTGCCTGAAGAGCCTGTTTCTTTTTGTTGAACAGTACAGTATCTCTCTCTCCTTTCTATTTTGACACGTAAACTGACCGACGATGCACGCACGCTTGCAGAGAGACCAAAGCGGTGATCGGGCCAGCTTAATGTCATTCAAAAAAATAACCAATGGGCTGCTACTTAAATGTCAGTGGGCCGGTCTATCTAGGAAAAAAGGAAGATTACTGGGCTGGTCAGTTATTGGGCCAGTTTAATGTAGTTTAAAAAAGAATAACCAATGGGCTGCTGTTTAAATGTCAGTGGGCCGGTCTGTCTAGAAAAAAGACGCTAACTGGGCTTCTCAGACAAAGATAGTCTGAGATGTATCGGCCCAAAAAGTACGTCGGCCCACCGGGAAACTGCCCGGTGTGCCAGATGGCCAGTCCGCCCCTTCCGTCTCACCCGCAGCGTTTGCCGGAATAAACTTCACCTTGCTGTTTTCCTGAGGCCTTATTTATGTGCCTCCTCTTCTCTGCAATGCCCAATCGCTACGTTCTCTTTGCATACCTGTGCCTAATAATCCCCAGATTCATTTGCTCGGAGTTGCCGGAACTGGCCGTGTGTTCCACTGAAGATGGTCCGGGCAGAACTATTTCCGCCATTTTAGGTTCCGCTGCATGAAGTCACTCCGTGACAAAATGTTTTAAAAACATTAATGTGTAAAAATAGCAGCCGAACACATATATGTTTGAGCCACAAAAGATTCTGGGTGCTAAAGATGATACACATAAATGACAATACGTGAAGTATAAACAAAACTTTAAACTCGACGTGACTAAATTACCGTACAACACAGTAAGCGCGCATCAGAATCTAAACTGCAGCTGATAAATCCTTATCAATATACTTTGTATATTTATATTGTGCTTGTGAGGTTGCGCTTACATACATGTAACATTACATACCACAGTTATATGATAAAAAAGCTTTGTTGAGTGTTTGACCTTTCAAACGCAACTTGCCTAAATTACCGTATACAAGACGGTAAGCTGGCATCATAATCTAAATTGCGGCTGATAAGTCCTTCCTTATCACTAACTTTGTATATTTCTACCGTTATATTACAGTCGTATTGTTAAGTGTTGTACCTTTATTAATCGTTTAATATTTTTAGTAAATTAAAACAGTCAAACATACGTGTTTAGACACGGATGTTACAACAGGACATATCAAGCGATCTCTTCTAACAAAGCAATAATGAAACGCAGTAACTTTAATAAAGTAAAATGTCTTACTGTGTATACTGCTGTCATTTTTGTCAGATCTAATATTAGTGGTGCTTTTAATCACAGTCTCTCTGCAAATCCAGCATCGACTTCTTTACAAATGAATCCGCAGTACACAAAGTAAACAAACACTCCCCACGCGAGCTGGAACTTCTTCAAAAACAACCTTTAACCACGCATACCTAATGTTATGTAGTGATGGTCGTTTTCGAAGCACTGCTTCATGAGGCTTCGAAACATTTACAAATCTTTTGTTTCGAATCATTGGTTCGGAGCTTGTTTCAAACTGGCCCAAGTCACGTGATTTAAGCAAACGAGGCTTCATTATGTCATAACTGTTTCGAAACGTTTCGAAAATCCGATGGATCACCACTAGGGGGAGTTGATCACATGAAAAGTGTCTAATATGTTTAGGTGAACTCGGGTCAGTTTTATTATGAAAGTTCATAAAACATTTATCCTTCTGACTAATAACACTGCCATTTTGTCTACTTTTTGTCTATAGACAGATTTAATGACAAAAATGTGCATAATTAAAAGGGTAGTTCGTTTTAATGATTTGTTTGCCCTAAATTAAACTAAAAACACATAATAGACTTTTAACTATGTCTTAATTAAGTTAAATAATTTTTTGCTATTATTTTGTTAAAAAAAGTGTAAAATGTTTGGGCATATCTGCTTTTACACTATTTTGACCAGCAGGGGTCGCCAGCGTGTGTGGTGTTTCGAACTGCTTCGGAAAACTGAATCAATTTTCGAAGCAATTGGTTCAATTGATTCAAAGCTTCGAAAAGCTTCATTTCTCCCATCACTAATGTTATGTTCTGAGCCTCCGTTATACAGCGTCTGTGTTCTTCCTGTCACCACCAGGGGCTGGCTGTGTTAGACTAGAGCCACGCCCCTTTACAACTCCCACCTCGAGGAGGTCCCCAAAGCCGACCCAATGACCAGACAAACACGGAAACAGGTGAGTAAAATTTAAAACAAGCTTTATTTAATTTAAATACTTAAAAGAACTGGGGAATTGGGGAAAGGGAAATTTAAAACTAATAGGCTTCTTCTCCTCCCTCCAGGGAGACTACAGCCACGGGCAGATTGGGGCAAAGGCAACAGGGGTGCCAACCACCATAAGCCGGGGGAAAGAGGGAAACGTCAGGCTCCGGCCTGGACCCTGCTAACCGTGGCGCCCTCCTTCTTCTTTCCTGGAGGCAGACAATTTCGGTGTGACTGGTAGAGGATTTCCCACTGTCCGTGTACCTTTCCTCAGTTCGGCAGGGGGTCTCGCCCCGCGTGCCTTCACGTTTCCCGTCGTACGTCCACCCTCGTTCTCCTTATTCCCCACAGGTGATCACTGCGACACAGAAACACTGTTAGCTTGGATTTAGTATATTCCTCACCGGTTCTGCTGTTTACTGCTCTCGGGGTAGGTAGCACGTTACACGGTCTGTTCTCCAATTGTTCACTCTCGTCTTCCTTTCTCTCCACAGGCGGCCACTAGGACACAAAGACACTGTTACTAAACTTCGAGTATTTCTCACCGGCTCTGCTGCTTACAGCTTTCTGGGTAGGTATCACATTCACAGTCTGTTCTTCAATTATTCACTCTCGTTTCCCTCTCTCTCCACAGGTGGTCGCTAGGATACAAGGGCACTGTTACTGAAACTTCGAGTATTTCTCACCGGCTCTGCTGCTTACAGGTTAGTGGGTAGGTATCACATTCACAGTCTGTTCTTCAATTATTCACTCTTGTTTTCCTCTCTCTCCACAGGTGGTCGCTAGGACACATAGACACTGTTACTGAAACTTCGAGTATTGCTCACCGGCTCTGCTGCTTACAGCTTTCTGGGTAGGTATCACGTTCACAGTCTGTTCTTCAATTATTCACTCTTGTTTTCCTCTCTCTCCACAGGTGGTCGCTAGGACACAAAGACACTGTTACTGAGACTTCGAGTATTTCTCACCGGCTCTGCTGCTTACAGCTCTCTGGGTAGGTATTACATTCACAGTCTGTTCTTCAATTATTCACTCTGGTTTTTCCTCTCTCTCCACCGTTGGTCGCTAGGACACAGAGACACTGTTACTGAAACTTCGAGTATTGATCACCTGCTCTGCCGATTACAGCCTTATGGGTAGGTATCACGTTCACAGTCTGTTCTTCAATTATTCACTCTGGTTTTCCTCTCTCTCCACAGGTGGTCGCTAGGACACAAAGACACTGTTACTGAGACTTCGAGTATCTCTCACCGGCTCTGCTGCTTACAGCTTTCTGGGTAGGTACGGTTTCCTCTGTAGGTCAGCAGAGGGGCGAAGGTCACACACCACCTCGCCGGGTCGAGCGCTGCCCTACCTCCACTGCCCGTAGGCCGATCGAATCCTGGACAGGGGCGCCCTTTTGTAGAGACCACGGGGGCGGCGGACCCTTTCGCCTCTGACTCTGCGACAAAGACAGACACAGGTAAGTTTACACCACGAACATTTCCAATATTTTACTCACAGCCCTTGACAGCTCTTGGTTTGTATCCCTTCGTACTCCGAAACAGCACACAGCGTGTGGTAGCAGTAATTTCTGAGGTCGTTAGCCTCTCCGTCCTCTGCCCAGTAGAGGGAATGGAAACACGACCAAAATAGAGTCTCGTTGCTGTGGCTGTTTGGACGTACACTTCTAGCGGCTCGCCCACCACGCTGTTATAGGGGTAGGGCCGCCCTCCTAGTCCTGGAGGACTCCAACGATCACACAGGTTAATTTATGCAAGTTACTCCACACCAACGGGTATACTCACAGCGGATAGCCTTTGTTTACGTTGTGCAACAAGGTCAATTTTCTTCCTGTTTACTCCTTCAAAAATACTGGTTAGACCAAGGTTCCTTTCTACCCATAGGATTCTTCATTTACTCCAACAGGTCCACCGTAAACTACAACAAGAGAGGGAGAGAGAAATACAGACAGCCACCACGTCTAACAATGAGCACAGCTCCGTTCCTCAGCACACACTACGACCCTCAACTGTGATCTAACTGTGCTTTTTATACTCCTCTCTGTACTCCAGTTATCCAATTGCCCGGCGATCTCTTTAACTAGGCACAGCTGTGCCCAATCGGCTGATTACAGCCTTTGCGAAGCTGCCGGATGTCCGGTGTTTCTGTTTTCCGGTCTGGACGGAAACATCCGGGCGGAACCAAACTTCTTCAACTTTTGGTTCCACCCCGAAAAATCGTCACCCCGTGACATTCCCATAGACGGTTCTTCCACAACCGAAAAACTGAAACTCCTTTCCACCCTATCATAACAGATCACTGCGTCAAAATAAAAGTCTCTCAGAAAAAATTTATTTAACCTCTCGATGCGCACTAGTTCGTGCACGGAAAAATGTCAGTTTTTTTAATGCTGATAACACTATATATATACAGTTGCAATCAGAAATATTAAACCCCCAAAGAGTTTTAAGGATTTATAAATAAAAATCTTTTCAAAGTGCAGGATTCTGCTTTGGATGAGTTTTTTATGAGTTAAGTGAGGCATAAAATCAAAACAGAAAGTGTATGATGTAGTATTTGTGTGTAATAGTATATTTTGTTAAGATAACCATGTCACAATTATTCAACCCCTATATAATATTGTTATTTTTAAAGCTTTCTGACAGTTTTTATGGCCTGAAGTGGAGCTGAAACATCATTAAAGGCGGAGTCCATGATGTTTGAAAGCCAATGTTGATATTTGAAATCACCTAAACAAACACGCCCCTACCCCAATAGAATCTGGACCTTCTGTTGATAGACCCGCCCCACACATACGCAATCCGGCATTTTATTTGATTTGATTGGCTATAAGTGTGTTTTGGTAGACGGCCCGTCTAATTTTCCAAAGCGTTTTTCAAACATCGTGGACTCCGCCTTTAAGCCTTTAGGAACTCTATAACGATCCATTTTGCTTCAGCTGCGATGCATATATAAACCCCAACCATCAAGGTCTTCAAGGTGAGTTGCAATCATGGGAAAGACAAAGGAGCTTCCACAAAAGCTAAGAGAGGAGATTATTTCATCACATCTGAAGGGCCTTGGGTATAAGAAGATTTCCAAAATATTTAACATTCCAAGAGATTTTTATTATTTTTTTATCAACATCACTATAATGTTTTTTGAGGTGAGGGGGTTGAATATTTCTGATTGCAACTTTAGCCTACTGTGTACAAACAAACAATAATAATAACATTGCTATACATCGTTTAAAAGATCTAAGGGTTTAGCATGAGTCGTGTATGGTGTCCGTTTTGAGATACAATTGCTCTAGCATCATAAATATAGTATTTTGTTACAGAAGTCCAGATGACAACATGCATAAAATAAGCTGACTCCTTACCTTTGTGCTGGTATAAGGAACGCGAATCGAATCCAGTCTGTTTCAGATGTGTGAATATTAATAACCCATAAAAACTCTCCAACAAAGTACATCCAATGACCATTTTTGTCCACAAATGCGTATAATCCGTGAAATATTGATATATTGTCCATTGATTACATCAGATTTCACATGCACGTCTTATAATAGATTATAATATACAATCTGATGACTATTTACATCATAACACTTGTATATGAGATTACACTCGCGTTCAAAACCAGCGGTCAAACTTGTTTGTAAAAGTAGGCGGGAGTATAATACATAATATCCAAACAGCGCTGTCAAATATCGTGACTTCATCTGACTCGTTCCTCCAATGACTTCATGGAAAATATTGATAGACAGAACGTGTAGCCAATTAGATAACGAATTCAACGATCTTTGTGTGAAGCTTTATTTCCTGGTGTGGATACAGAATTTTATACGCTTATATAAGGATAAACAACAAAAAGAACGAACGTGTATGCATGTAAACAAAAGCCTTTTATTTTGTGGCTGACTGGCACTTAGAAAAGGCACTAGTCTTACAAAAACTCTTGCAAGAACCTCATTTTTGGGTCTATTGACTTCAAACGTGAAATATAACTTCTTTAGACTTGTGGCTTTGGCATCATTGCATTTCTAGGTTTCACACATATTTATCATTAAAGCGTAACTAAACCCCTGGTCAGAGCCTGACTCCACCCACTGGCAATATTTGAAAAATGCAAGAAAAGTGGGCAGATCCCAATGGAGAGAGAGGGGACGAACTAAGCTCGTACCAAGTGTGTGGTGACATCGTAACAAGGGCGTGGTGAGCTTGAACCTGCTTACGTCATGAGTCATTTTTTGGACCCAACATCCAATAGGAAAATTCAACTGCAGTAGCCACCGTTCAACCTGAAGAGGGCAGCACTCAGACGTTTTTACACCATATATTGTAGTATTGAAACCGAGGGGCAACCTTCCGATCTCTCTAATGAAGCCAACACGGAAGTGACTTAAACTGCAATTCATCGACTGGCCGCTTGAGGCTGGCTCCAAAAGGGAGTCAATTCCCATAGACTCCCATGTTAAAAGTGGCCAACTTTACAGTAGAAAATAATGTGTTTACAGCCTGGTACATAAAGTATTTTTGGCCTATATAGCTAATTTTGCCCTTCATGACAACTGTGAGGGGGGTGAATTTTTTTGTAACTCATCCGTTTAAATTATATTAAGCCTTAAACTTCAGCATAATTAAGGGCGTGGCCGCTTGAGTGTCGGTTGAACAGCCACTGCTGTCACTAGACTCGCGCTAGGCGGGCGTGGTTTCACCTCAGCTTCACCCATATTCCGCCTCTTTACCCATTTTTGGTTTTCCGCGAGTAATTCGCGGGGACGCGCGGCCAAGATGGCGACGGCAGGCAACGCCTACTTTAAGCTTCAAAAGCGATCTTCACAAACCAATGGGTGACGTCACGGACACTACGTCCATATTTTTTACGGTCTATGATTGAAACACTTTATATTCAAATGTCAAAAAACTTGCTTAAATCAATGAACAGCACTAATAAAGCATCATTCTTACAGATCAGTAACTAAACAAAGTTGGATTAGGGTTTAGTTACTCTTTAAGATTTTTTGTGTTAAAAAAAATGTATTACAATGTACTTCAGCCTCTCTAACTTTTTTAATTTTTATCTTAAAATTATTTTGACATTGGAAACAAAGGAAAACGAAGCTCAAAGTGTCTTCTATCTAATGATACCACAGTTATGCTTATACTCTAAATGGTTTAGTAAAAACAGCCCTTTTAGTGAAAGTAGGTATTTTCATGGTTTGGGGCCAGAATGGGGGTGCTTTTCAAGAGGTTAAAAGTCATTTTGGTTACATTTGGCAATCTTTAAAGACATGTTTACTGATTGTTGAGACACACGTGTCACGCAAAGCCTTGGGCGGGGCTATAAAAGTGGTCGTTGTATTTAGCTTTGGGGAGGTGCTTCAAATCTACTTTGACGTCATATTTCTCTGAATTCCTCACTCGGTGGTAATGCTGGCTTTGTGCCAAAACTGTTATATTTCAGTAGCATGGACGTTTTCAGTTCTGAAACTTGCAGGATGTTCATTTAAGTACGATGACCTCTTATATAACAAATTATCAAGTTAAAATTGAGTATTTGATTCACTGGCACCGCTCCTTTAAAGATTTCTATTGGAAATCACTAATTGCGTTTCTTTAAGTGTCAGCAGCAAAGATAGCTTCAGCGCCAATACTTTGAAAACACTTCTGCAACTTAAACCATGGAAATACAATTTTACACGTTAATTTACACGTTAATGTTTTTATCTATTAATGTTGATAGTGTAGTAATTATAATCAGCTTTACATTTAAAAAAAAATGCGACCCTGCCTGTGAAAACCCAGCTAAAGTAATTTTTTGAGATTTATTGTAAAAATAAAAAATAAAATAATAATCTTGCTATCTTTAATATTGATTCAGTATGAAATGAATGGCCGAAATCAAACTTTGATGCTCATTATTAGAATTAGATTTTAAGACTTTAGCCTGGTTTTTACAGGCAGGGTCACATATGTGTATGGCATGTTGTCATTTAGCTAGCTAAGAAAACTTGTGTTTGTGTCTGTCTCAGGCCCAGGACCTTACCCAGGAGTGATGGACTTGTGGGGTGGAGGTGGTGGTTTAGTTGAGTATCGCACAGCCCTGCTTGCATCTCATGGTTTTGCCTCAATGGCAATACAGTACCTGAATCCCAATAAGGAGAGAAGAGCAGATACTGATGCTTCTTACTTTGAAGTAATTCAGATCTTCTGCAGTCTTCTAGCATGCACCATCTTTGGTTATCTGGTCATAATCTGTATTTACAGAAAGGATTTACAGATTACAAGTTACACTATTTAAAATGTAATAAGTGATGTAACTTTTTATATTACTTTATTAAAGTAATGGATTACTTTCTGTGTAATTTCTAACAAATGTTTTCAAGTGTTCATCATTTGTAAACATTTAAAACAGACAGGCCCTAATGAAAACTAACAATGGTATTACTACAGTTAAACCAAAAAACCATGGTTACTGTAGTAAAACCATGGTTACCACAAAATAACCATGGTATTGACAACCATGGTTTTCAAAAACCATAGTTACACCAAGTAATCAATACACCAAAAAACCATGGTTATTACACTTTTACCACAAAAAAACATGGTTAATTTTTGTAAGGGGGGTTAGCCTAACAGTAGTACCTAACCTTGATTACTTTTTAAAATCTGTCATCAATTTATAAAAATCTTTAGATAGGGAACACATTTAACAATGCCTTAGAAATAAAGTTAATTTATTATCAAATTATCAATTAAAATATTATAAATAATCAAACAAGCATATTTATCCTTTCTGTATTAAACTATTATAGCTGGTGTCTCATAGCAGTCAATGCAATTTGGGAAAGTAAACAATAATATATATATATATATATATATATATATATATATATTCAAAGCAACAAATTAATATTATTCAGCATATCCAAATTTTTTACAGAAAAATCTCCTTTGGAATCATTTACATTTTTATAAGTAACTAATTTAATTACGCATTCGTTTTCTTACTAACTGTAACTGATTTTAGTTCCTTTATTTTGAAATTAAATACATAATTCTGTTACATGTAACTAGTTACTCCCCAACACTGACGTTATTTGTTTGTACACTTTTTTTAGGGTGCATATAAGATCCTCCAGAATCATCCGAAGGTACAAAAGGATCGACTGGCTATGCTTGGACTATCATTTGGAGGTGTAGTTACACTCAGCATGGCGGTCAACTCCAAAATCATCAAGGTTTTCTTGGCTTACAACCACACTTATCTACAGAAAAGTATCTTTTTGGTAGTCTCATGTTGTTATTTTTCTTGTAGCCCCAGTGCTGTGTGTGCATTAGTGGGAGTCATGTGGGTTCTGTGGATAAATCTCTCTTTGAAATATTTAAGGAGATTAAACAGTAAGTGGCTATTTAATTCCTTTATATATTTAATGCCTAAGCAACACTTAATTATTTTAAAACATTATATTAACACTAAAAACAACCATAATATTGCCTAAATCTGTACATTAATTTTCTGTAAATTAATTTAGTATTTTTTTCAGAGCCTAAATTTCACACCACTTTTAGAAATTGAATATTCTTTCCTAATGAAAACTGTTAATTGCAGAAATGTGAATACGATGCGTGTGAATGAGGATAACCAGTTAATCCACAGAAACTTTATCCTGCCGATTCCCTCAGACCTGACTCAAAAAATGGACGTAAGTAGAATGTCAACATGTGTTAAATATGTAAGGAATAATTGATGACGGGCTGTTAAATTATGATTTGAGAATAATATACGAGGTGGTAATGCAGTACGACATGATGCAATGCGGGTGTGCATTATTTTAAAAAAATTCAAAGGACCGGAGTCAATTATTCTGCTTATACCACGGAACCATTGACATTACTAAGACATTTGTGGTTATTTTAAGACATTTTACAGGTTAGGTGTACATTTATTGAAAAAGAATCAAAGATAACACTTACGGGCTACTGACAATTTATGAAGTACCTATGACAGCAGTGGAAGGAGTCGAGAGGCGAGTGAACAAACACCTTCGCAAGTTGCTCGGAATCCCACCAAGCTTAACGTTAGTAGGACTATACACCAGCTCTGGACAGGTACAACTACCCCATCATCAGTGGTTGAAGAGTTCAAGGTGGCAAAGTGCCGGGTTGTGAAGAGGTACCAAGACTCCACTGATGAAAAAATTCAGAAGAGCAGGCGTCACTACGAGATCAGGACACAAATGGGCAGCTGACACATCAATGGTGCAAGCTGAAAGTGCATTGAAGCTGAAGGAAATCATCACCCACTTCCAGCAGTGGGGAAAAGCAGACCCAAGGCAGAGGAGGGACATGATCCAAGCCGAGGTCCGACAACTGGAGGAAGAAAGGCGCAGGTCTAGGGCTGTCGAACTTGGAGCACAAGGTGCCTGGACAAAGTGGGACCTGTCAAAACAGAAGATCACATAACCTGAGATCTGAAGACTGGAGCCCTTCGCATTTCTTTCCTGCTCCGTTCAGTGTACGATACCCTTCCATCACCAACAACCCTCCACAGATGGGCAATGAGGGAGGACCCATTGTGTAGGTTATGCAGAGGAAGGGGAACAATGGCGCACATACTGGCAGGATGCAAGACAACCTTTAGCCAAGAAAGATACAGGTGGCACCATGACAAGGTTCTTAGTGCACTGGCTGACATCTTGGAGTGGGAGAGGCAGAAAACGTGCGAACCCAGAACAAAGCCGGCAATATCCATTCAGTTCATCAGAGAAGGGGAGAAACCACCAGCCCCCAAGAAGACCAAAAAGAGCCTCTTGCAAGCAGCACAATCCTGGGAGATGAGGATGGACCTGGGAAGGAGACTAGTCTTCCCCCAGGTTGTGCAAACACCGTTTAGGCCGGACATGGTCTTACGGTCTGTGGAGGCAAGGAAGATAGTTATGATTGAACTGACGGTCCCATGAGAAGACGGCTGCGAGGAGGCCTATAAATATCAGGACCATGTTGAGCAGTGCAGGGCCAAAGGGTGGCAGACCTGGCTATTCCCGGTTGAGGTCGGGTGTAGGGGTTTCCCAGCACAGTCTGTGTGGAAGACGCTCACAGCTCTAGGTATAGCAGGAAGGGAGAGGAAGGCAGCTGTCCGTAGGTTGGGTGAAGCAGCAGAAAGAGCGTCTTGGTGGCTCTGGAGTATGAGGGAGGATTTGAGCTGAGGGCCAGGAGGAGATGGGTAGTGACTGGCCACCATTGCTGACCCGCCAACTGGAAGGTGTTGTGGTTCAGGGTTAAAACACCCTGTGAAAGTTGGACTCCACCTGATGATATCTTCTCCTGGCTGAAAGCTACAGTCATGCACTACAGTCAGTGACTGAGTTAGACAGCATCAGTATAGATGTATTCAATAGCACAAAATAAACACAAAATGCAGAGATCAGTCAGGTTTCTGGCCTGTCGCTAAGAAACACGGAGTTTGAGCTCCCTCCAATGATTCTCTATTGGGTTTAGGTCTGGAGACTGGCTAGGCCACCCCAGAACCTTAATATGCTTCTTACAGAGCCACTCCTTGGTTCTCCTGGCTGTGAGCTTCGGGTCATTGTCATATTGGAAGACCCAGCCTCAACCAATCTTCAATGCTCTAACTGATGGAAGGAGGTTGTTCCCCAAACTCTCGCAATACATGGCCCCGGTCATACTCTCCTTAATACAGTGTAGTCGCCCTGTCCCATGTGCAGAAAAACACCGCCAAAGCATGATGCTACCACCCCCATGCTTCACAGTAAGGATGGTGTTCTTGGGATGGTACAAACATTATTCTTCCTTCAAACACGTTTAGCCGAGCAAGCGTTGTAACGAGATGCGAGAATCTGGTACCGGCCAATCAGCAAACTGCCTGAACCCTCGTAGGGTTCATACTAATCCCCTCTGCTGAAATTACAGAACCCAGAAACGTGACAGAGGATACGTGAAAAGAGCACTTCTCTGACTCGACAAAAAGTCGGTTCTCACGTAAGCGCTGAAGCACAAGGTGAACATGCTGGACATGAACCTGGAGGGAGGGAGAGAAAATCAATATGTCATCAATCTAGACAAATACGAAAATATTAAGCAAGAACATCTTTGACAAGAGCCTGAAAAACGGAGGGGGCGTTGACTAGCCCAAAGGGGAGGACCCTGTATTCAAAGTGACCGAGGGGAGTGTTGAAAGCGGTCTTCCACTCGTCTCCCTTCTTAATACGCACCAAATACGGGTGATGACGACGGAACAATAGTCCCCGCACTAAGGGAATCGGAAAGATAATTCTCTAGCGCCTCCCGTTCAGGAGCCGACAGAGAATAGAGTCTTCCCCTCGGGGGCGTGTTACCAGGCAGAAGATCGATAAAGCAGTCATATGAACGATGAGGAGGGAGGGAGGTCACCCAGGAACGACTGAAAACCTGCCGCAGATTGTGATACTCCTCCGGAACTCCTGACAATTCACTAGCCTCTTCCTGAAAAACAGAAACTGAGGAGACAGGAGGAACGGCAGAAACTAAACATTCAACATGACAAGACAGCCCCCAAGATACAACAGAATCAATATGAGGACTATGGTGTTTAAGCCAAGGGTGACCCAGAACTATAGGGGTAAAAGGAGAACTAAAAATCAAAAAGGAAATTGTCTCTGTGGTTACCAGAAATGTTAAGAGTCAATGGAATAGTCTCCTTCTGTACTTTGGGTAGGGAACTACTGTCTAAGGCAAAAAGAGGGGTAGAGTCATTTAAGTGTGTGAGAGGAATATCTTGCTGAAGAGCCCAATCCTCATCAATAAAACTCCCCTCCACCCCAGAGTCGATTAAGGCGGAACTGGCAACCGAGGCAAAGGACCAATGAAGCATGACTGGAAGTGACGTGCAAAACCTGAAAGGGGTTTTCTGTGTGATGGCGTTCGCCAGTAACCCTCCATCTACCGACGAGCGTTGGCTTTTACTGTACATGCTGAAACAAAATGACGTGCAGTACATGCACAGACGGTTAGAGATCCTTCTCTCATGCTCCTTGAGAGAAATGTATAAACCTCCTAACTGCATGGGCTCGGGCTCCGCCTCGGCAGAGACGGGGACAGCACCGACGGTCAAGGTGGAGGGGAGAGCTGATTCCATATGACGGGCTCTGCTTCGAAGATTGAACCGTTTCTCGACACGAATGGCCAGTGCGATGAGGTCATCGAGAGAGGAAGGAACATCCCGGATGAAGATCTCCTCCCTGATCTCCGAATTAAGACCCTCCAAAAACCGGGCGATTAGAGCAGGCTCATTCCAGCCACAGGTGGTGGAGAGGGTGCAGAATTCAATGAAGAAATCCGGATCCGAGCTTCTCCCGTGTCGAAGAACGGACAACTGACGTGAAACCTCGCGCCATGAGCTGAACGGTCAAAGACCCGGATTATCTCCTCCTTAAACTGTGCGAAGCTGAGGATGCAGTCCGATTCCACCTGCCAATTTGCCTTGCCCCACATTGAGCGCGACAAGCGAGAAGGGAGATGACATAGGCGACCCTCGCTCGCTCCCTGGCATAAGTCACCGGCTGAAGGAAGAAAACCACCTCACACTGGGTTAAAAAGGCACGGCACTGAGTAGGCTCACCCGAGTAGAAAGGAGGGTTGTTTATCCGCGGTTCCGGCAGATCATGAGCGTCTGGTGAAGAGGCCAGTGGGTGACAGATCTGATGGACCTGACAGGAAAGATCCGACATCTGAGCGGCTAGCGTCTCGACCGCATGTCTGGCATCAGTGATGTCCTCCTCGTGGTGACCTAGAAGGGCACCCTGCTGTTCGACGGCTGACTGAAAGGGGCTGCTACTCGCTGAGTCCAAGTTCTAGTCAGATTGTTCTGTTAGGAACAAGGGAGGACTCAAAAGCTGAGATTGCAGTTAGTGAACACTTTATTGTAGCTGACCACAGGATAAAATAACGGCATCAACCAAGGGCATTAGGGAACAGAAAATCTCCAGATGACTGGTAAATGGGAAACCAAATAGTCGTCTGTGGCAGTGCAGAACGGAAAGGGCAGCGAGGTTCACTGGGGAGCCAGTGAAGGCTTGGAGATGCAGGAAACAGGCAGAGGCACCACACAGGTAACAGCAATGTACCACTCACGTCAGAGTTCTGTGAATGTATATGATAAAGGGTGCAGAGTAATTCCAATAGTTAATTAATGATAGCAATACTCTCAAAACGGCACGAGACAGGACAAGACAGGACAGGATTCTTGTGTATACAGCACAGCTCGGTATACGTGTCTGCAAGGTCTGACAATCTGACAATATGACAAAGACAGGGAAAAATAGATAAAGCCAAAGTTAGTGTGAGAAGATGAGGGACAGGTGGAGGGAGGAGAGAGTGGAAACAGCTGTGGAGGAGAATAATGAGAGGGTGCCGGTGTGTGTATGTGTGAGTGTGTAAGAGGAGAGAGAGAGAGAGAGAGAGAGAGAGAGAGAGAAAGAGACAAGATCAGGACATAATCAGTTTATCATCAGTCATGATCACTGACAGAACCGCTTATCATTCACAAGGTAACTATATGTGAAGAAAATTTTCCATTTCTCATTTTAATGTCAGTGAAGGAACATTCAAGCACAGTCCACAAAGCAAGGTTCTTATGTGTATATAAAATACGGGACATAGAGTGTCATGGTGTCTTGCTGAATAAATGAACCCTGTAAAATTATGACTCATCCACTTACCAATCCACACTATACATGCTCCAGGGGCATGATGTGTATGTGACGCAAATGCTCTGCTCATTCATGCAGTGAAGTGAAATGTATGTATTTTTCTATTGAATGACGAATTCTGAAAATTTGATTTTGGTACATAAAAGCAATAAAGCGGATGGCTGGCAGCAGGTCAAATTAGTTGCCAGGCAGGAATTGTCCCAGTGATCCCGATGGCCTGGACCTACTTATTTTTTCTCTTGCGGAATCTACAGGGGAAGTCTCCAAAGTTGACTGATCGTGATTGACAGGTTGGCAACCACTGTGCTAGTTAATACTAGTTAAGTTCTTCTATTGACATTACAGTTACGTTTTGCAGGACCATAACTAAAAAAAAACAATATTACCACTGAGAAACATCTATTTCCAATCACTAAACAAATCTGTATCTTCGTCTGACACAGGCTCAAACATATAAGGTGTTAACAATATTGTGTTCAACTGGGTTTCGCCCCTGGCCAATCTCTTACATTAAAAAGAGGTGCAGAACTCCAGCATATCAAACATAACTTTAATCCAGTATGCTATATTGTAATGTTGATGATTGTTTTGGTTTTCTATACAAATATAGAACATAAACCGATTTAAATGGCAGGCAATTACACTCTTTATAAATAAAGAGGTGACTTGAATGTACAATGAATACAACTATAACCTAAATCATACAGTTATGTATCAAAATAAGTTGCAGTATAAATAATACCACCAATTTGGCGACAGGGCATGTATAAGTACGATCTTTAATGTCCACTTCTGCAGAACGTACATTACCATCATCACTGACTATGATTTTGTTTACACGTCCTACAGGCCACAAAGCTCTTGGTAGTTGCGGGTCTACAGTCCATAACTATTAAATCCTTAAGAACTACTTGGAGAGAAGCTTTGATGGATTTTATCTCCCTTTCCCATGTACCACCAAAGTGAGGAGCATGTGGTGGGTTGAACTTGAAATTTATATTTTGCTTTGCTAGTTGTTCTTGCAGAGCAAGCTCTAGATCGGCAAATGCCTCGTGCAGTACTCTCTTTCCTCCCCGAAAGTTTGTACCCTTATCATAAAGGGGTTCATAAGGTTTCCCTCACCTTGCCACAAACCACCAATATCCATTCCATACTACAAAGAAGGTCCAAATGTACACATCTTGTCGTTTTTCATGTTGTCTCATTTGGACATTGTACGGACCAAAACAGTCCACGCCCGTTGACCAGAAGGGGGGTTTGAACAGACGTAATCGTGCAGTATAGGCAGATTAGCCATTTTAGGCACAGTGGACTTGTGGTGCCATGTGATACAGTCTACACAACTGCGTTGGTGTTTCTTGATAGCTTGTCTACCTCTTATGATCCAGTAGGTCCTTCTTAATTCAGAAAATACCCTATCAGGACCAGGATTTTTTTTGACTGGATGACTGAGTTCAAGTACTATAGGGTAAATTTCATACTACTCTACTATCTCTGTTTTATGAAGCCGGCCACCAACACAGACTACACCAAGGGGCTGATCATAAACTGGAGAAAGGTGTCTCAGGCGACTGTTGGTACTAACTGTTGAGACTAATTTGTGATTTTGAAGGGCTTTGAGTTTGTCAGTAAAACTATCTGCTTGAACTATACGTAAGAGGGCAGTTTCATTTATGTGTGCTTCTGCAGACATGGATGTGGCAGCTACTCCATAAATGTGCGAGTACAATAGAACAACTAACTTATCCCAAGATTCATACTTTGTTAGATCAAATTTTGGGTCATTACTAACTGAAAGGTTGTCAAAGAAGGTAGTTTTACGTAACCCCTCTTTTCCTGTAAAATTATGTGGAAGGCTAATAGGCCACTGATTCAGAGGTTGAAGCAAGAAAGGAGGACCATCTCTCCAACGACAGGGAACAGACAACTCCAACAATGTCCTTCCTCTTGTAATGTCATCTGCTGGATTGTTGATAGAATTAACGTATCTCCAATTCTCAGCTCGTACAAGATCTTGTGAGTGCCTACAAACACTTTACTGGCAAGACTCTTATTTTATCCAACTCAGTACTATTGTGGGGTCTGACCACATAGTATGTTTGTGGTTTGCTTGAGATTAAAGCTGAGTTCTGTGTACAGTACAGCACAAAGTTCTAGGCGAGGCATTGATAGCTGCTTCTTTGGTGCAATTCGGGACCTGGCCATTATGAAAGACACATGGATATAACCCTGCTCATCCTCTAAACCAGAGGTCCCCAACCACCGGGTTGCGACCCAGTAACAGGTCGTGGACAAGTTACCACCAGGCCGCAAGAATGTCCTGAAAAAAATGTGTATAATAGCTACGTACGTAACTGTATAATCAGATACTTTGTCCTTTAAGACCCAACTTCAAATAACATTGATAATTTCCACTTTTGTACTGGGCTACTCTCTTTTTTTCTTCCCCTCTCTTTGTGTGTCTCTACCAGCACATCGGTGATCACATTGCTGTCAGTAGAGTTTAAGCATACAGTCCTTTTAAAACACAATCAATCTAAGAATTGCAGAGGTATGACTTTATGAATCATTTGCAAATGTACCTCGCAAATCATACGTGAAGACGTTACAACTCTCAAATGACTAAAAAGTATTTACAGGTTTCTGTAAAACAACAACAAAATTATCCAGCGATCATGGCAACGTGATCAAAATAAACTCTTTTTAATGCAGTAATAATATTTTAAGGGGTACACTTTTAACGTAGGTTTAAAAGGAACCTAAACAGTCATGTGTCAATCATCATTAAAATCATATGGTAAACGTGAGTGTCCGTGCCTCCGTGCCCTGCCGCAATTCTTCTGGCATCTTTCCACATCATCTCCTTCACTACAATTTTTATCTTCTGTTCTGTTACTTGAACTTGTGGCTCGAGTACATTCTAAGGTTCGAGCTGCCTTCGAGAACAGCAAGCCAAGTTTGTTTATGGTTAATTATTAAGACTAAATTGGCACGCCAAAAAGTTTGTTGTTGTTATAAACCTGTATAAATGTATTTGTTCTGATGAACACGAAGGATGATATTTTGAGGAATTTTCATAATCAAACTGCTTGTGAGCCCTAATAAATTTCATAGTATTTTTTTCCTACTATGGAAGTGAATGGGGCTCACAAATGGTTTGTTTACAAACATTCCTCAAAATATCTTCCTTCATGGACATCAGAACAAATACATTTATACAGGTTTGTAATAACATGAGAGTAAGTAAATGATGACAGAATTTTCATTTTTGGTTGAACTATTACTTTAAGTAACTTTAATGTAACAAATTCAAATTCAGGTTGCAAAGGTTGCTTTCGAGTTATTTTTTGTTTGCTTCAATGTGCACAGGTTGGGAAAATAAAGTGTCCCCTTCTGTTGGTGAACGGTGGTGATGATGAGACCTTGCCTACTGTTGAATCTGCTGAAGATGTGAGTCATAGCTATATTTATTTGCATAATATATGTGACCTTTGCTGGCAAAATGAGTTGGAATTAGCACATTTTCCAAAACGAGTTATTTATATTTTAACATTCTCTATATATAATCACCACATCCATACTTATTACTGGTAAAACGAATAGATTTGGCCCGCACAAAGTTAAAAACAATAATATAGGGAAAATATGTTTTTTTCTTTCTTTTATTGTTTGATTGAGATTGAGACCGACAGCTTCAATATCTACTGTAATGCAAGGATCTACTATAATGTTACACATCAGATATTTTCCCAACAGATGACCAAACAGATTATACCTGCGGAAATACTTGTCAAATTAGATTTTTTTTTATTCTGTGTAGATGTATGTATATCGGGGTCGCACGCTCGCGAGCATATTTTTATGAAATCCTCAATTTCGACCAAAATTGACATTTATACTTTCTTTTGCCTCTAGCTCAAAATTATTTGGTGCGCATTCCGACTCATTTTGCTAACACAGGTCATGTGAAATCAGGTCACAGGAAAACTTTATGTGAAATTCAATCAAGGTGGTGGGCATATTACTAATACTGACGTTAAAATATAACACAACATTGAATTACTTACAACAAAGTACAACTGGTGTTGATCTTAATTATTAACTGTAGTCTTGTGTTCTCATCCATGATCCATAAACCAAGATGGAAGAGATTATGAAGAAAGCAGGAAATCTTCACTTGTTGGAAGTCTTGACCTATCCTGGTGCGGGTCATCTGATTGAACCTCCTTATACACCTCACTTCCGTGCAAGCAACTTCATTATTCACGGCGGTGAGAAAGGTATGCCTGCATCCATCTTTATATTATCATTATTATTATATTAATATATATTAATGTATAACAAACCATACAGCATATTATTTGAAACAGAACATTTGGATGGTGCCAAACCCTGACAAAAGGTAGCTGTATACAGCCTCCAAATGGCTAAATCCAGAGGAAACCTGACCATTCAGGTCAGAGCAAAATCAAGCTCTCTCGCGCAAAGTGAAGCTCACAAACCCTCTCATGCAAGAAAAAGCACGCAATGCACATGTTAATGTAAACTATGATGATAATAATAATAACTATCTGCAACTATCGTCATGAAAGCATGCCATTGACGATATGTCTGACGATTGACGATACACGATACTAGGGCTGCTCGGTAATAAGAAAATATGCGATAGTTCTGTTGGTGGTCGCGATGGCGATATGCCTTGCTATATCTCTTTCTTAGAGAAATTACTTTATATATTTTTATTTGCCTCTATTTTTAGCATTTAGATATGTAATGCATGTCCATAACACAGTACTTTGATTTATTGAATATTTATATTAATTTCATAAATCCAACCACTCCAAACTCGCTTTGCTTTCTCTTTGACATGAACAAAGCTGAATGAACTTGTGAATATGACCCCCAATATGACCCCCTTTAAAGGGATTTATTGACATTGTGAGAGGTGTAGAAAGACTAACTTTATAAAACAAAATATATAGTATATTAATAATAGACAATGTAGGTCTATGGATTATAAATAGGTCTAAAGATTATAAAGTTGATGGGTTTGTGTAGAAGCAGTAAAAGTGCCTCTCTCTTTCTATTCCTCTCTTGCAGATTAAAAGAGCTTAATCCGTGATTATTTCAGATTCAAAAGTATACTCTATATAAAGTATGTAGAGTCAGCTTACATAATGACCATAATGTTTGACTGTTTGAGCTATAATGTTCAGTGCAATGGGCTTGGCATTAACATTGGTTATTTGCTACCATCTTTGTAGCAAACATTTTAGATATAAAAAGACGGTTCATTAATAATAATATTATAAAAACGCGAGAAAGAAAGTGCAGCTCGTGGCCGTGACTTTATATAAACAAGAGTCAGTTTTCATCGCCATAGAAACCGGAGGCACGCTTGAGACTGCACATGCGCTATAGGGCGTTAGTGCTGACTGACTCTTCACGGCAGTTCTCTGGTCGACTCGGGTTTAAACAGACCCAGTACCTGAAGTAATTAAAATGGGACCGACTCTGACCCGACTGACCTTTCAAAATATAGACCCGTGTCCTTCCGTGAAGACCTCTAATGGATACAACTATGATCAAGTTCAGGAAAATGGAAGCTTTGCGTCGCACTCAATTCATCGAGAAACAGAGAGCACGCGAACGCACAGCATACTCATCGGAAAAGACACGACGTGCTCGCACACATAATGTCATTATCCCGGACAAAAAAGACAAAATTTGATGCCAAATATATGTGGGCGGTTGTTAATATAGGCTACTTGAGAGAGCCGCCCAAGTAAAGTGTGTGGGAAACACCTTCTGATCGGTGTAATTTGGACAATCACAAATGATAGACACGTAAAATAAATGCAAGTTATCCCAACTCCCTGCAAAATGCATATCGCATATACACTTACCGCAATACATTTTCGATATACCGTGCAGCCCTACACGATACTATCGTCTGTTGGCACAACCCTACTACGGCCAGGGTATAAATTCATGCTAATTGTCTATACCGCAAACTGAGATGTCCAGCAATTGCATTACTATAAGTGAGCTATCAGGTGATAAGTCAGAACCTCTGATCATTATCTCTTCTATAGTTAAGTTGTTATATAGTCACATGATTTACTATATCAGGTTCCGGTGGCGCTGCTCTGTGGCAGCCCCGTGGCGTCTCTCGCTCTACCGTTGGCGTTTTCACTTTGGCAATCTTTGGTTTTTAATTAATTAAGTAAGCTTGGGGTTTCTAACGAATGTGGATGCTTTTTTTCTGGAGATAATTAATCATGGATTTCGCAACATGGAGTGGGATCGGACTGTTGTTGACATTTCTTAATATTTATCTTTCCTGCGGATTGAACTTGGACTACATCGCGGGTGGCATTGCCACAAATGAAATCCGATATGATCGGGAGTTTTTATTATTGCTTCGCAACTCTGTTTTAGTGGAGCGCTCTACAGCAGTTGATAAGATTCCGAACTCCATTAAAATAAACGAGAAGGGAGTTAAAGAGCATACCAAGCGCAAACGCGGATGCAGAGCAGGCCTCCGTCGCCGATTGAAGCGGCTGAAAGAGAAAAATAAACTTTGCTTGCCTACTACCCTTCTAATTAACGCACAGTCCTTACGGGCAAAAATGGATGAACTATCAGCAAATATGCGCTACCTACACGAGTACCGGAATTCCAGTGTTTTGGCAATCACCGAGACGTGGCTGGACAGCAACGTTGCTAACAACGAGGTGGAACCTGTCGGTTTTTCATCGTTTAGGACCGATAGAGATCCTGACATCACCGGGAAGACTCGAGGAGGTGGGGTATGTGTTCTTGTTCGAGATGACTGGTGTCGAGCGGTCAAGGTTAGAGAAAGCCTGTGTACTGCTGACATTGAATTGTTATGTGTTTCTCTCCGGCCGTTCTATTTACCAAGGGAGTTTCCCCAAATTTTCATTACTGTGGTATATATTCATCCTAAAGCAAATGTTAAGAACGCCCAAGAGATTATTTACAATTTATCTCAGAGACTTGAGACAATTTCCCCAGACGCACCCAAGTTTATTATGGGCGATTTTAATCACTGTAATGCTAAGAAGAGCTTGAGCACATATTACCAATATGTTGACTCTCCCACAAGGAAGGAAAAGACTCTAGACATGTGTTATGGAACTGTTAAAAATGCCTATATTTCAACAGTTCTCCCTCCATTGGGAGCGTCTGATCACAGTGTGGTTTATCTCCGGCCTGTCTACCTGAGATTACTTAAAAGAGAAAAGCCTCAAGAAAAGTCTGTCAAAGTATGGGACAATGACAGTATAATGACTTTGCAGGGGTGCTTTGAATGTACCCAGTGGGAGATTTTCAGTACAGATGACATCAATGAACAAGTTGAAACAGTTACTGATTATGTGAATTTTTGCATAGACTCTGTTATTCCCACAAAGACATTTAAGGTATACCCAAATGATAAACCCTGGGTATCAAAAAATCTGAAGACCCTTATAAATGAGAAAAGGAAAGCACACAGAAACCAGGATGTGGCTGGCCTTAGAGATACCCAGAGGCAAATTAAAAGACAAATACAAATAGATAAATACACATATAAACAAAAACTAGAGGAATCTTTGATACAAGGTAATCCACGATACGCTTGGCAGGGGATTAAAAATATGACAAATATATCTCACAGGGGAAGATGTAAACAATTCCCTGTGCTTCAAGGATATGAGGAGCTGGAGATGGCAAATCAGCTCAACTCATATTATTGTCGTTTTGACAGCAGAGTTAGTGATGAAATTCCAGAGTGTTCAGTACCACCTGATGCTAATTCTTCTGTAGGTTTCCACATTACTGAAATGGAGGTTAGTCAAATCTTTAGAAAATGTAATCCCCGAAAAAGTCCAGGCCCAGATAAGATATGTGGAAATGTCTTGAAACATTGTGCATTTCAGCTTGCGCCAGTTTTTACAGAAATTTTTAGAGTATCCTTTAATTGTGGTATCGTCCCTGTTTTATGGAAAACATCTACAATAATCCCAGTGGCAAAAGTCCCTAAGCCCTCGGAATTAAATGATTATCGTCCTATAGCACTCACATCACTTGTGATGAAGAGTTTTGAGCATTTAGTAAAGAAATACATTGTATCTGTAACTCAACATCTCATAGACCCTCTGCAGTTTGCATATCAAGCCTCTAGAGGGGTTGAGGACGCAATTACAACTGTACTGCATCTGTTGCATTCTCACTTAGAGAAACCAAAAACACATGCAAAAATTTTGTTTGTGGATTTCTCTTCTGCTTTTAATTGCATTTTACCAAATATACTAGCTGCTACTCTGACTAAAGAATTCTTAATAGATAGTAGGACGCTTGCTTGGGTGACAAACTTTCTTAGCTCCAGAATTCAGCAGGTTAAAATAGGAGGGTCTATCTCTGACAGATTGACTACTTCAGTAGGAGCTCCCCAGGGATGCGTTTTATCTCCCTTATTATTTATTTTATATACAAACTCTTGTGTGAGTTCTTTTAAAAACAGACACATTGTAAAGTATGCAGATGACACCGCTTTAGTGAGTCTTTTAAATGATGGGGAGGATGAACATGGGCCTGTTCTTGACTTCTTTATAAACTGGTGTGAAAATTCAAATCTCTTTCTAAATATTTTTAAAACTAAGGAAATGGTTATCGATTTTAGAGAGAAACAGTTAACTGAAATTCATCCTACACTAATTAATGGGGAGCAGATAGAGTTAGTAACAAATTATAAATACCTTGGTGTAATGCTTGACAGTAAATTAAAGTGGGATGCATGGTCAGACTGTGTAAGTAAAAAGCTACAACAGAGAATGTACTTCTTAAAGAAATTATTGATTTTTAATGTCAATAATAGAATACTGTTGATGTTTTATGAAGCTTTTATTGAAAGTATTGTGTCATTCTGTGTTATCTGGTGGTATGGTAACGCCTCTGAGGCCCAGAAAAGATTATTGGGGAAGGTGGTAGTTACTGCAAGTAAATTATTAGGAATAAAGTTAGAGAGTATAGATAGTATATATAAAGGAAGAGTGTTAAATAAGGCAATTGTCATTGTGAATGATAAGAGGCACCCTCTATCCAATTCTTTTAAACTGCAACCATCAGGTCGACGATATTGTGTTCCCAAATGCTCAAAAAACAGGTTTAAATTCTCTTTTATACCCCAAGCAATTAAGTTTTTAAATTCCTCTCCTCCTAGTGGAAGTTGATAAATAGTCCCCAGACTACATGCTATAATTAGGTTTTTACTATTTATTATTATTCTTTTTTTTTTTTATATATGTGTATGTGTGCGTAGACATGTATATCTGTACATACGTATGCCAATGTGAAAATCGACAAATGTCTGAGTGAGTGTTTCGCTGCAACCCAAATTTCCCTACGGGGATAAATAAATACTGAACTGAACTGAGGTTGGACAGTGCCAACTTGAACCTCTGGTTATAGAGTTCTGTATTTAGACATATGTAGGTGGTGATGGCGCTGTGGATAAGACACTCGCCTTTGGTGTGAGAGACCCGGGTTCGAATCCATTGAGACACACCATTTTGTCCCTGAGCAAGACACTTAACCCCTAGTTGCCCCAGAGGTGAGCAATTGTAAGTCGCTTTGGATAAAAGTGTCAGCTAAATGAGTAAGTAACTAGGTAATTGGCTGGCGTTGGATGGGTACTTTTTAACAAGAGCACGCTAGCATGGGGCAGTATTGTTAAACTGCTTCAACCATTTCCTCTGGTTAAATGGATAGACTAATTATTTAACCCTAAGTTGTATGTAGTCGTGATTACTATATGTGGACTATAAGGTGATAAGCCAGGACCTCTGGTCATCATCCCTAGTTTAATTAAGTTGTTATATAGCAGATGATTCGCTATACCAGACTAGACAGCACTAGTTTAAACCTCTGATCATCTTATGGGCTTTGCACTAAGTTGTATATAGATGATTACAGTGGCCTCTGGTGTGGTCGAGTTTGTGTTTCAGAACCTGCACAATGGCCGGTTTGGGCTGATATGACATTGGCGAATCGCATGAATGAGTTCAGTATAAACACAAGCTAAATATAATGATCAAACATTTATCCAAAATATTAAGTTCCACAATATGTATGCTTACTAGGACAAGATGTTAGAATCCCTTGATAATTAAAAAAGCTGTTGTTGGAGATGTCCTCTTGAGTGGGGTTGGATTGAGGGGAAAAAACAGTGCCTCCAATACAACACATCATCAGTTGTGCACCCCGGCCTCATTGGGTGTTTCAGCCTTTTTCCACAATACACCCTCACCCGAGGATGGCCCACCACAGGCTGATCATACCTGGGTGTGTGTCGCACTGGAGGCTCCATGAGGTAATTTGGCTGCCCATACGGTTTCCTTCCACTTCAGCCACAGCCAGTGATTGCTTTGTTCGGCAGCAGTTGCAAGGTCTTTGATGGTTTTTCACTGCGCCTGTCCACTGATTCCAACCTCCTTTAGTAGCCTTGTGGTGGAACTAGCAACAAAGCCCCTGCAGCCCACTTCCACTGGACGCACGTTTACCTTCCAGCCCGGTCCTCTGCTTCGGCAGCCAAATCTGTATATCGCAACCTTTTCCTTT